>NC_135712.1:41227851-41542090 GCF_964656455.1 Halichoerus grypus
GACAATAGAAAAACATGTGGTGGATAGGGAATGCAGTAGAAAATCCCATTGTTTAGAAAGAGAACATTTCAAAGACTTGTGAAGCCAAGGAAGCAATACATTATGCCCTGTTTGTTGAATTTATTGAATTTTTTGTTACCTGAGCTATGTTTTTAATCTTTAATTTTCTATGTGTCCATTTTGTAGAGCTCTGAGTTATGCCATACAAAATGATTGCTGCTTTATTTTTCCTCTTCTAATTAAAATTAAAAATCTTTATTCATGTTTATATTAACTATAAAAGTCTATTGAACTTAACAACAGTGTATGGTTCAGATTTTCACTTCACACTGAATGTACTCTTTTGGGGTACTACATACTTAATTTTTATTTTCACATGCATACCTTGCTTTTGTTGAATTACTTTTTAAAACGTAATTTACCATGTTATTTAACATCAAATTAGTGTTTCACAAATGTAAATGTATAATATTATTACAGTGAATAAGATATGAAGATAGATGTTGGTAAAGTGACATGAACATTTATGAATAAAGTAAATATGAAGTAAACATTAATTAATTTAAATGAAAAGATAAATTTGAACTTGTAATATCAGTATTATTCTAAAAAATGTCCTCCTGTTTTGCCTGACTGTGTATCTATCCCTAGAATTAATTGGTAAATATCATAGAAAATATTTATTGATGTCTATTGCATGTGTGCATTTGCCTGTGTATGAAAAAGCTAAATTAAGCAGCCATCCTGTCACTCTAGACACTTATCTGAGATAATTGACCATGACATATCTCTGTGGCATTACTTAAAGAACTGGGTTGAGAAATGCAATATAACAACTCTCTTGAGTTTTTTTAGAAGAGAAATCTATTATATATTAACTAACACAAAAAACTTCTTAGCACCTCAATCTGTTTTTTCTGATAATTTTAAATATGTTTTAAATTATGTAATTAGTATATCCTAAATAAAAATAAGCAATCTGAAGAAATACAGAATTTTTTGTTTTATTCTGTTTTTTTTAGAAATACAGAATTTTAATGGGTGTTTTGTTTTCATTTGTTTTCTAATTTAATTATTTTTATTATGAAAATAAATAAATTGATTTGTTATTTTTCATAGTTACCTTTTTAGTACCAACACATAATATTTCTTCAATAAAACATCATTGAAGAAACAGATAAAGCACATCGAGACAGGCATCAGCCAGTTAAGTCTCATTCTGTACTAGGCACACCAATGACGTCCATGTAGCCAAATGCAGTGGAGCAGTCCTCAACCTTCATCTTCCTCAGCTACTAGGAGCATTTGACAAAGCTTGTCATTAATTTATCTTCCCCTTTTAGAAACTCTTTCTTCGTTTGGTATTGCTTAGAGTGTAGTGGTTTAATGGATTCCAGTCTGTTTAGAAGATGTTGAAAATTTCTGAAGGGAATAAACGTGAGTATTTCTCAAGTATGGATGGTACTAAACAAGGATTGATCTTATATTATGAAGTAGGAAGTATACCATAGGCTTTATCTGATATAAAGTGGGATTCTGGTATTAATGTCCAGACTTTTATTGCATTGGTATAATGTCCAATCCTTTATTCCAAGTATAGTATTGAAAACTATACTAAAAGACTTAGCTCTGTTTTGAGCTACACTTTTCTTCTTGAAAAGTCCTGGTTTCCAGATGATGTTCCTGTGAGTTTATAGCAACCGGCCCTGACTCAGTTGCTTTTATTCTAAAAGAGAACCCTTGTTTTCATCTGCAATAATTTTTTATATCAGCTAGTCTTTTAAAAAAAATCACTTTAAGTACTCTAACAATGGAATTAGTAAGAAGACATTAATTTTGTCTAGTATGTGCTGTAATTTATTATTTATATATGCCTTCCATTGTGCAGTAGCCCTGCTATTTTCTACCCAAATATAATAATGACAAATACATTTTAAACTCGTCTACTTTTATTCGGAAGCATAATTTCAACATTAAGTCTTAGCTGAAAACAGGTCTCTCATTGTGCAGAAACTTGGACTCTAACACACTTCCTGTGCAGCACTATTAAACATCCTCCATCTGTAGCAGTTCAAGGTTTTACTACTTAACTATTTCCTGACACCATGACTACTTAAACTAAAGGGTTTATCTGCTTCTGTTTTTATATTTTATATATCTCATTGAAGTCAGGTCACATTTACCTGAATCTACCTTATTTTTTAACCCTTGCTAGGAGAAACTGATAAAAAAATTTAATTGGGCGTGGGGGACCTGGCCTGATTATAATAAAAAAAATTCTTAAATTCTTTTTCTAATTCTCTTCAAAACTCTTTGTTTGCCAGGCATATCTTTGAAAACATTTGAACCAGAATTTTTGGAGAACAATATGATAAATCAACCAATTAACTGGGTACCAAAAACAACCTTTACTTGAAATATTATACTTCTCAATTTTGCATAAATGTTATTACATGGTATATTCTTTGCTAGGGCTTCCATAACAAAGTACCACAGACTGGGTGGCATAAACAACAGAAATGTATTTTTTTTACTGGCCAGAAGTCCAAGATCAAGGTGTTGGCAAGGTTGGTTCCTTCAAGGGTGATGAGGGAAGGATCTGTACCAGGCCTCTCTTCTTGGCTTATAGAGAGCTGTCTTCTTGCTCTGCCTTCCCAAAGACTTTCCTCTGTATGTGTCTGTGTCCAAATTTCCTTTTCTTATGAGGACCCCAAGTCACATTGTTTTAGGGCCTGCCCTAATGATCTCAAGGTTATCATCTCTTTATAGAACCTACCTCCAAATATGTTTCCATCCTGAGGAACTTAGGTATTAGAACTTCAACACTATGGATTTGGTGGTGGTGGGACACAATTTAGCCCATAACACATGGTTAAGTGCTTACCCATTTCCTGTTGTTCGTTTTATTGAAACAATTAAAATATACTCTTCTTCTTTCATTCGTTGAGCAAGTATTTATTAGATGAATCCTGCTAGATATTAGTGTGTCAAATAAATAAATAAAATCTTTAAAAAAAAAAAAGAGAGACAGTGCTTGAGTTCAAATCTTCTGTCACTTCCTAGAGTGTGTTGACAAGATTTTGTGTAGTCTTTTGGAAGTTTAGTGTCTTCACCAATGGGAAGAAGATATTAATAATCCTTTATCCTTTAGTTATGAGGATTATATTAGACTATACATATCAAGAACTCAGAAAAACATCTGCTTCATAAAAATCATTCAGTGCATGATTATGTTAGGGACTAGCTTAGTGAAAGAACACCACAATCCAAGAGGAGAATCCTAGGCATTTATTCTAGAAACCACATTACAGTGTTCATTAACTTACATTTGACACCCAGAGTACTATTAGAAGATTGCTGATATTAAAAATATTGTACTCTGGGCCCTCTTGGATCCAGATTTATAGGGATAAGAGTTAATCATCTTCAAAATAACAAGGCTAATATTTTAAAGCAGTGAGCTATGATAATGGATAGGGTAAAATACACTATGTATAAAACCAACACTATATATATAATATATATATATATTATAAAATAGTATATATCCCATATATATTATATATGTTAAATCAAGCAAAATACATAAATACTAAATTATTTATAACAACCTAGATGGTTGTGGGATTTAAGAATTAGTCCTCCAATAACTAGAGTATAAAATTGACTAGGCCATCTTACCAGAACATTTTCTTTCAAATATACTTATAAAAATCTGTAAACTCTAGAGTTAATATTAGTTTTCCTCAGTATAGTACCATAATCCTAATTCAGAATTGACTTGGGTTCTATATTTTGAAGAGGATCATAATGCAAACAAACCGGTACATGTTACCATTTTAAGTGCCAAATAGCTCTGGATGCTGAAGGCTTCTGGAAGCATGTAGTATTAGGAGAATAACATTGGGAACCATCCTGCTGCTAATCCAGCATAGACAACTGTCTTAAAGCATACCAGCTTTAGCCTCATTTGATCAAGAGATCAGAACTGGTCATCAGTTATAAAATTAGAAGTAGACTTTAGAAAAATATTTTTAAATAAGCGTATTTTGGCACACCTATTATTTATACCTAAACTTTGGATTTATCTGTGGATATTCTCAGAAATATTTTGTAGAAAGTTGAACAAAAATTAGTTTGGTAGTAAATAGAGGTATAATGGCATAAAATTATAGTTTATGTTAATATAATACTTGAAAATACAAAATAATATATCCTGCTGAATACCTTCTCCTTATGCAAATAAATGGTCAAACTGTGAAAAAGGAAACAAGAGCTCTGTAACTTATGACTGATTTTTGGGTTCAGTTTTTCTTTTAAGTTCAAAATTGCTCTGAATGTAATTATTAACTATTTCCCCAAATGATAATGGCCTTGGCATTACTGTGGGAATAATTGTTCCAATTTATAAACCTATTTTGTACAACTTAATTTGTCATTAGAAAATTTTTCTCAATCATTTTTATTTAAATCAATTCCTTTTTCTTTGAAAAATTTTAGTACTCCCAGTATGTTTACTTGCTATCTAAATATTAGGTAAATAACATTGGCCCATTTTTCCATGCTCAAAATATTTAAATTTTCATTCATCCTTAAACTTTTATGAACATCCCATGTATTACACTTATCTCTAATCCTGAGCATGTGGTTTTTTAACATTCCACTTTATTTCATTGCTTTTACTTCGAATCACATTCACTTTGGGCTGTGAAACACTATACACTATATATTGTAGAACACATATGATCATGTGGTAATTTTCATAATGGAATATTTACCACATTTATTTTGTTTACAGTTGTCTTTAAGTCAGGATTGAAATAGAGTTGTCTATTCTCAAATATTCTTTTGGAATGTAGCTTTTCTTTTAAAAAATACTAATATTTCAAAACATGTTAAAACATACTATAAAATAAAGCAACAGGTTTCATCTAAAAATATAGCAATACCATGCCCCTGCATTTGTTTCAAACCCATTAATTTTTGCCTGTAACCAAGGGGGAATTTACAGTTGAAATTTCTATGGGTTACTAGTGGATCAGTGTTCTACCAAAACTGACATGAAAATCAGTCCTGTCTGTCTTGCAGAGGTAGTATGGTATATTGACACTAATATAGGATAGAGCATAAGACCTGAATCTTGGTTGGTCTAGTTGGACCCTTATTAGCATTGTGACATTGGACATTTTTATCTCCAGATGTCAATTTCTTTACTTGTAAAGAAAGTCTCAAGGTCTCTTTATGGATTCAGTTTTTATTCTAGGCTCTGTATCTATGGAATCCACTAAATCTTTTCTGTTCAACTATAAAATGTTTTTTTTTTTTTTAATTACAATTACTGCCTCAACTTCTTCTCTTCTATACCCTCCTTAATTCCATAAAGTTTTGGTAAAACCTCTGCTACCTAAAAAACAAATAAAAACATTTTTATAAGTCACTGTTTACTAGTTTATTCTTCTCAGACCATATGCTTTTTACTCTATTCTTCTTATTAAATTAAAAAAATTCTTGAAATTCTCTCCTGTCTGCTATCTCTGACTTGTTTTTTCCCTATTCCCATCCTACCTCTATAAATGCTCCTTTTCCAGCAGTACTTACTATACTTAACTTAAAAACCCTTTGTGATGTGGAGATGATTTCAATATAGAGGCTTTGAAAGAACAATTTTTATAAACGTTCCATTTCTTTCATCAGCTCATCTTTCTCTTCCTAACCTCTAAACATAAATCATTTCAAATACAGTCTCTAAAATTCCTTTTTCTTCTTTTTTAATCATCATAACCATTTCCAAAGCTTTAATTATGCAACTTCAAACTCTGAATTTCTACCCTTATACCCCTTTTTTCCCCCTGACTTCTAGATGACCTTTCTAGCTTTTGAAAAAGTCTTTGTGTTTCACGTTGACATAACAAACTTGGCTTATATTAAACAAAACTGTTCCTCTTCTTCCTATAACTTTTCCTACCTCTATTGCTGCCTCTCTCTGCTAACGACATTATTTTCAAGTCACCAACACAGATTAGTGGAAAATAGGAAAGGCTTTGTAATGGAAAAGTTCTGAGTTTGAGTCCAGGCTCCACCATTTAACAGCTGTCCAATTTGGGGTAAGTGGTTGAATCTCTTACTAAGCTTTCCTTTGTCTTCTCTGTAGAATTAGTTGATAATAGCACCTGCTGCATAGGGCTTTTGAAAGGATAAAATGATGCATTTCTGAGAAAGCCTGTTACTAGCCCGTTACTAGTAACATCCTCATAAAATGGTCAGTTTGATTATCAAATGTTAGCTTTAAAACCTGGGTCATTTTCAGGCTTTTAATTTTCTCAAGCCAAATATCCATCAATTGCCAAGTCGTAGTCCTACTCCCAAAATATTACTTTCTTTCAAAAATTAACCCATTCATTTGCTCATTCAATGAATGATGATGTGGATCCCTGTCAGGTGCTGGGAATCAATAATGAGTAAAATAGCCAAACTCCCCTCACTCTCCCTTAACTAACTACAATAACTCTTGAATTCATCTCCCTCCACTCCTCCTCCAATCCATCCTAAATACTCTTGTCAAAGTGATGTCCCTAAATCCGATCTTTGTTTGAATCTCTTAAATGATGAGAAAAACCTCATTTACATTCCAAACCATTCATAGGATCATCTCCCACTTCTCCAATCTTCTACTATTCTCTGTAGAGCTGCCAGATTGAGGCTCTGCAATGTGAGTCATGTTGGTCTTCTGCTCACATCCCAAGATTGGACCTTAATTCCTCCAACTTCCCCACTCTGCCTCTGCTATACTCATTTTGTCGCTCTTCCTAGGACACACCACATACACCTCACTCCTTGTGGCTTTTTACTCCAAATACACTCCTTAGGGCCTTCTACTTCTTTTTCCTTTGCTGTGAATTCTCTTTCCTGATGTGTCCATACTTCTTTACTCAAATATCTCCTCAGTGAAATCTTCCTCTACCGTGAGCCATCCTTTCAGGTCTTTATTTAAACATCTCCTCTCTGGTGAGGTCTTTCTGGGCCATTGGTTTTAAATCTCCCCCCACCCCTCCCCCCCCACACACAACTGTCTCCTTCCTTCCTTTATTGTTTCTTTTTAAAACATACTACTACATAAGAAAATATAAATTTTATTCTTTATCTCGTTTGGTTTTTATTTGTTTCTTAGCCTGTCTCTTCCACTAGAATGTAAGCTCCCTGAGGAGAGAAATTTCAGATCATTTTTGCTTGCTGCTATAAATCCAGCACCTTATAGAATCCATAGTGTATAAGGGGTGTTTAGTAAGTAAATGCTGAATTAATCAAAGAAGTTTCATCTCTCACTTCAGCAGCTTCGTGATAACCACTCAGTCGGTGTTTTTGTGTTTGTATTTTTCCATATTGCTTCCTGTGCCTGGAATGTGTTTTTTTTTTTTCCTCTTGCTCTATCATCACCTATTTTTACGAGTCAAAATTCCACTCATGTTTAAATTTCTTGCCTAAATGCCACCTCCTTGCTGCTGTTCTCTTTCTCTGGTTTCACACTGGTTGTTGCCATTCTTGGATGGATATATCACATTCTCCACCCTCCTCTAATGTCCCGCACCCAATCTATCATCAAGTCCTTTGGCTCTACTACCAAAATATTTCCAGAGTTTGATCTATCCTCCACCAGTAACATCCTGTCCTCTGTCACCTGAGCTATTTTGATAACCCCCTAATGATCTCATTTCTTAGAACTTTTCTCCTTACAGTTCATTTCCTACACAGCAGCCCTTAACCTTTTTAATACATGAGTCAGAACATGTCACTCTTCTGGCCAGACCCTTTACTGAATTCTCATTTTGTTTGAGAATAAAATCCAAAGTCCTTCACATGGTCAATGAGGACCTAAATGCTCTTATATTCAACTACTTCTCTGATCTAATATTTCACCACTTCATGCCTGGATCACTCCATTTCAGCCACAGTGGCTTCTGTGCTCTGTCTAGATTTTAACACCATCCTCAGTCTCATAGCCAATGGAGTTTGTACTCTCAGCCCGCGATGCTTTATCAGCAGATACTCTCTTGGCCTGGTTTCTCACTTCATTCAAGTGGCTGCAAAAAATTAGACCTTATTCCCAGTTAACCCATCGAAAATATCATTTTAATCAACCCACTGTCTCCTCTTAACCTATTTTTATCTGTTTTTCTTTGTAATGAGCATCACCACTACACCTATTGTGTGTGTTCCTGTGTGTGTGTGCTTACTCTTTTGTTTTCTTGTTTTCTTTCAAGTAGAACATAAGCTTTATGAAAACACTGTGATTTCCTTCTTATTTTTTTCATGAAGAAGAGGAGGTCCCCACAGCATAGAAGAGTACCTGGCCTACAGTGAATTTCTGTGGAATAAATGAATGACTGTCTAATGTTAGACTTACACATATTTCTGTGTTTAAAATGTAAGATTTTCAAGGGCAGGAAAGCATGACTTTTGCATCTTTATCATAATGGTAGTACCAGAAAACAATTTTGTTGTATGTAAGTGCTTGATATGTATTTGTTTTACTAACTTAGCAGGTAAGAACTATATAAGCACTTATTAACTATTAATATCATCTATTAAGTAACTGAAAAATCCTATGTGAAACTATTATTATCTCCACGTAGGCAATTGACACAACACCCTGACCAGTATGGAGTAAAAGCATTATAATAATATATATTTTTATTTTATTAAATTATAGAATATGAATGGGGCACCTGGGTGGCTCAGTGGGTTAAGCATCTGACTCTTGGTTTCGGCTCAGGTCATGATCACAAGGTTGTGAGATCGGGTCCATGTCGGGCTCTGTGTTCAGTGGGGTGTCTGCTTAAGATTCTCTCTGCCCCTCCCTCTTAAAAATAAATAAATAAGTAAATAAATCCTAAAAAATTATAGTATATGACTGTTAACATGTTATGCAGATAGATTATATTTAAAAAAAGAATAGTGAAAGGAATTGAAGGGCAATGTCTAATAAAATTACAGAACTATATATAGTACCTGGTAAAGTGTAGAATGTTATTGGCAAAACTTTTACTCCACATAGAATAGCAAATTTATCATAGATAAAAGACAGCAGAATCATTTATAATAAAAATATGATGTAGTCCAATATTCAGTTAACTTTTGTCATTATATTTATATTGAATTTCAAAACAGTAAAACAACTACACTTGTCACAATTGTGATGACCTTAAATAAATTTGAAGAAACACTAGACTAGTTAAAAAAAAAAAAAAAAAGGGAAACAAGGAAAGCTTGAATTTAAAAAATATTTGAATTATTTTATAAGGAAAATTATTTTATAAGGACAAAAAATCTGTGTATTCCAATGACATTTTCTGTTAACTCTCAGCAAGAGAGAGAGAGAAGGCACAAGCGGGGAGGGGGTGGGGCAGAGGGAGAAGGAGAAGCAGTTTCCCGCTGAGCAACGAACCCCATGGGAGGTTAGATCCCAGGTTCCTGAGATCATGACCTGAGCTGAAGACAGCTGCTTAACCGAATGAGCCACCCAAGCTCTCAACTTAGCTTTGGCAGAGTAATAAATAATATTTGTTTACTGCTTCCTGGGTGCTGCACATTATTACACCTATTTTAAATGGATAATCTGTTATTCACATCTCCAGAGTTTACTATTTTTTTTCCATTTTACATGGAAATTAAATCATAATCTGTTGAATCTCCTATTAATTAGCAGAGCTAGGTTTCTAATCCAGGGTCCATTTGTCCAAAGAGTTTAGATCCTTAATCTGGGCTCCTTAGGATACTCGATGGAGAAAGGATTAAAAATGTTCCTGTGAAACAGGGTTACCCCCACAGTGTAGAGAACTAAAGTCTGGAGCTTTAAAATCATCACTGTAGATTTTGATGTTGTCAAAATCTAATGATGTAATGTGTGGTGATTAACATAACATAATAATTGAAAAAAGAAAAAGAAATAATTGCTTTAAAGCACCTTACATTTCAGGGAATTGCTCTCAAGAATTATACTTATTGTGTTAAAAATAAACTTAGTTATCTGAAGATCTATAAAACCTAGCATATGTTCCACAGTGACATGAGTTAATTTCATTTCTGTCACTGTGAGTGCTCCACAGGTATATTGTAAATTGCTATGAATTACTGTGGCTGTGACCCATTATCATAGCAGGAAATTACATGAATCTCACAACTGATATGAAATGTACTGCTGTCACTGCTATGCATTAATTTCTAAGTAGTTGGCCATTTGTAATAATTCTGTAAATGTCCATCTTAGCACAGTTTTCAGTCTAGACAAGTTAAGCCAATGTGCATGGAATTTCCCCCCATTATTTCCAAGCAGTTATACTGAATTCTAAAATTACCTTTTTATTGGACAATTTCATATTGAATATTTTTCCAAGAATTGGAAACATGATGGTTTCAATTCCTACTCCCTAATATTCAAGAGAAATTTATTCCATAAAGCGTAAGTCATTTGGATACATATGAATAGGAACACAGAATGAGAAAACCTCTGATAAATATAAATGATTTTTCCAAATTTTATGGAACCAATAAATGGTTTATTAAATTATTTTTTAACCGCATTGACCTCTTTGCTGAGATGAGTTTTAGATAATGGTATACTTCATGGCTATAGTCCTAAGAATAACATATTTGCAGTTATGTCTCTTTTACATTATAAATAGAAATATTTCACCCTTAAAATCATAAATCTATAGTGCAGATTACACTTTTCTTGTATTTGCTTTGATATTGACATTTATGCCCTTGCAGAAAAAAATAAATTCAAATAACAGGTTTAATTGAAAACTTTTGACAATGGTGAATTTATATTAATTTCCCCATGATATATTTTATATTTTAGTATATCATATCTGTTGCAAGTCAGTTTCTCTGACTACAAGTTCATTTTTTTGGTAGACCTTTAAGCATTTTGATTCATTTTTGAAAGTTTATCCTTTGCTGTCCCACCATCTCCCAGACTTTAAGATTCTTTTTCTTCATGTTCCAAAATTTTGCCACCATCTATTCTAAAAACCTTTATCATAACTTCACTGACACATAGTTCCTAGAAATTTACTTCCCACTTCTTTTAAAAAAAAATTGCAAAAATGCTTATAAACATGGAATGGGTTTTATCTTTACTCAGTAGGGCCACTCTTTGAGACATAATTATAAAAAATAATGGTTTTGAAAATTCAATGCATTATGTACCCAAAAGCATACTCCTGTGCTTTGTTAGTTATATAAGTTTAATATTAGGCCCATTACGTGATATTTAATCTTTGTAAATTTAGTGAATTGGCTACTTGATTTTAGGCACAGGGCTAGATGTTTGAGAGGGGAAAATGAGCCAAACCAGAGGCCGTGTAGAGGAGAAAGAATAATGAATAAATAAATAAGTGACTGTGTCTTTTTTTAATAAGATTTTATTTATTTATTTGCGAGAGAGAACATGAGCACAAGCTGGGGGGAGGGGCTGAGGGAGAGGGAGAAGCCGACTCTCCTCTGAGCAGGGAGCCCGACTCAGGGCTCGATCCCAGGACTCAGGGATTATGACCTGAACTGAAGGCAGACAATTAACCAACTGAGCCACCTGGGTGCCCCATAAGTGACTATGTCTTTATAAAATGAAAGATGATGTAACAATGGCTATAACATAAGGACAATATATTCCTTAAGTACAGGTACCTTGTCTCCTATAAATTATCGATACAGAGCTTGGCACACAGTAGCCCGCATCGGGCTCCATGATCAGCGGGAAGCCTGCTTCTCTCTCTCCCACTCCCCCTGCTTGTGTTCCCTCTCTCGTTGTCTCTCTCTCGCTGTCTCTCTGTCTCTCTCTCTGTGTCAAATAAATAAAAATAAAAAGATTAAAAAAAAAATAGAGGTCGTCTTCTTAAGACCTCTCTTCTGGATCTTTGCAGTGGTCTTTCTATAGCCCTCTTCTTTTCTTTGGAGAATCAGCTCCCAGTCCAGAGCTAAACATGTACCTCTTTTCAGTGGTTTCTCACTGTAGCAAATGAAGACAAGGCATGCCCGGTGATATTTCCACATTGGCCCAGGCCTTTCTGTTCTAAGTAACTGCCCACAGACCACTGCTCAGTGTCCATACTGGAATCCAGTTCCTTAAACAGGTTCTGTTCCCACACATCATTCTGTTTGCTTACCTTCTATATATAATGTGGCCCCATATTTCAGCACATAGAGGTTCTATCTTTATTACCCATCCATTTCTTCTTCCTTAATGCTTTCCCACAATTTTCCTTAGAGTGAAAATCCTTCCTTTCCCTACAGCTCCTTGTAGTACCTTGAAGAGCAAGCATATCATCATTTGCCTTGTGTGAGACAATTTTGCCTCTCTCTCCAGCATCAACTTCTGGATAGCAAAAATCACATGTAACTTATCTTTTTACTATCCACGGTTTCTAACCTAAGCTTTACATAGAAATATTTAATAATTTAATAAAACTTTCTATCCTAAGCTTTACATAGAAATATTTAATAATTTAATAAAACTTCTATGAGAGAGGCATCTTAGAATATCACAAATCACCACAGAAAATCACAGTAGGAAAGTACCAAACTATAAAAAAAGTAATAGGTCTAAAACCAGTTTTCTTGTCTTCATACCAGGAGAAATACGTGCTTGAAGGTAACACTCCCCACACACTGTTTACATCTTTTTGTAAAGCACACACTTTGCATTTACCACCAGATGTGAAATAGAAGAACACCATGATGAGATTTACTTTATTTGTAATAGAATCTTACAAATCTTTGTGGGAGGTAGAAGATGAGGTTATTCAGGTGAGCCTCTATAAGTCATGTCTGGGACTTGGCAAATCTAAAATCTTCAAACAGATGGGATGAAGGCTGAGCAAAAGGCCATTCTACAGAGAAGGGAAAGTGGTATCTAGAAACTTTAGACAACGTTTCTGAGGAGATTCACAAGTCTTGGAAATTGGTATTGGAGTATACAGCCAAGTCAAGTAGATATCAGAGGTGAATAATCCAGTTGGCAAGGGACATATAACGTTGGTTCTCAACCTTAAGTGTACATTAGAATTGCCTAGGCAATTTAAAAGCAGTTAGTTTGGCTAGACACCCATGAAGCAGTATTTTACAAAGCTCTCTGGCTAATGTTTAACTGGAAATAAGAACTACTGACATAGGGAAGTAGACAGACAATGTGGTCAGAAATATGGCACGTTCATCCACAGGTGCCAGGATGTGGTAGCCGCCCTGAGATCTCAGCACAGTACCACTGACTCCCAGCTGGAAGGAAAATGACTAAAATCAAATTGTAGAATGGTGGAGCAGTGGACACTCTGGTTCTTGTCTCAGTCCAGAGGTTTAAGGAACTGAGAATTACTGAGAATGAAGATGGAACCATTTGTGAGTGTGAGGTACTGGCTAAAGTAAAGACAGAGGATCCAAGGTAGACCCTGTAGGGACCCAAGAACCACCTCCAACCCACCCCCCAAGCTTTCTGAAGGCACCGCCATTAAGAGCCTGCAGCTTATTACAACTGCAGAAAGTACCACGGTACGTCCAATGTTCCTGAGAATTCTGCACAGGGCTCTTATATCATCCAGGTCCCAACTCTTCATTTCACTCTCTGAAATCTTTTGTTGGCTTTCCTTATTAGTACTCTCTGGCCAGGGGTACCTGGGTGGCTCAGTTGGTTAAGCATCTGCCTTTGGCTCAGGTCATGATCCCAGGGTCCTGAAATCGAACCCCACATTGGGCTCCCTGCTCAGTAGGGAGTCTGCTTCTCTCTCTCCCGCTCCCCCCCTCTTGTGCTCTCTCTCTGTCAAATAAATAAATGAAATCTTTAAAAAAGAAAATAATCTCTGACCTTTCCCTCCTTTCCTGGTTTTTCAGCTCTTTTCAGTATACTTGACCCAGAGTGGGATGTTGTCCTCTCCATTTAAATAAGGCAATTCTAATTTGATGATAATCAACATTCTGCAGAATATTTAGGGGTTATAGGTAGTTGGGGGAGTGGATAGTAGTCATTTTATAAAGATTGCCAGCCATACCGCCGCAGGCATGCCCCTTTTGGGCATTTCTATTCTTAGACTCTAACCAAATACTGTTATCTGATGCCAGCTTTCCAACATCAAATCCCCATCTCTCTCTTCAGTCCCTGGTTACAAATTTAATTCTCTGATTTGACCAAAAATCAACATCAACAGCAAGAAAATTTAAAAAAAAATTGTATTCCTCATTTGTTTCAACTGTTTTATCTTACTCTACCTTTTTATATAATACTGTTAGAAATATATATCTGTGCGTGTATGTGTGCTCTTCAGACCAGAATGGGCTAAAAAACCGTTTATTAGTAAATGGAAATATAATGATTTTTGTAGATGTAACTGTGCCTCACACTTGACAGTGACATTCTTACTGTAATAAGTAATTATGCATATCCACATTTAAAATGCTGGTGCATGGTAAATGTTCAAATATTTCTAGGATGAAAATTTCTGAATTTTGAAATGGTTGTGTGTGTACAAAGGGGAATAAACATGGGAGTAAGAAACATGAGTGGAGAAAGAATAACATGAATCAACTTAATATCACATACAATTATTGAGTGCCAGATTAGTCATCGTTAGCATTTTGCAAAGTGCAGAATTATGTGTTTCTTACTAGCCATTGAAATGCAAATGTAATATTGTAAACATAAGAATATCAGTGATCATTTTCTTTTTATTGTCATCTGTAAATTTCTAAGAAATTGGCTTTAAATCTTATAAGGTAAATCATGAAAAGTGCTTTTTCTTACTTTTTAAGTATTTCCCAAGCCATGTTAGCCTATGCACTAAACATATTGCAGGTTTTCCTCTCTTAAAGAAAATGTAAACATTTTCCTCCTTACTCCCTTTAAACAAGTTGCTAAAAAATGTATCCAAGAGAGTATTTAATATAATCCTTAATTACTATAATTGAGATTTATCAGAATGATAGTTATTAGGTTAAATGCTGATCAATTATTAAAATATATGTGTTTTCCTCCCAAAATACATCTTTCACTCAGTGACAAGGAACTGTTCTCTCTAGAAAAATATAAATTGTCTCTTGTATCCTACACTGTGTTTTGATAGTGGGGAGGTTCACCTTGTTTCTGCTTCTGGGAATAAGTTTCAGAATGATCTTTTTAGGGAGAGGAAGTCTGGATACATGATTTTCTTATGTTTGTAATAATTTGGAAAAAGAAAAAAAAAAAAAAACAAGGAACTCAGTTCTGGCCTTTGTGGTCTAATAATAAAAGCTCAGAATAAGAATCTGGGAATTAGGCTTAACGTCAGAATTGTTGATTTTGGGGAATTTAACCTTTAGAAAAATTTTGAGTTCTTCCTAGTTCTATATCCCCTTCTGCTGAAGACAGTGTTACTGCTGAATACCCCTTGCAGAGATTTTTTTTTTTAATTAGGAAAATGAAGGGAAATATGCTTTCTTTGTACCACCTGATTCTATATGTCACCAATTCTATATGTCACCCATTTTCTTTTTCCACGTTTTCCTAGGGACACCCACTATGGCAATATAGTATTTCTAATAATTTATGAACATTACACATTAGTTCTTGGAAGAAAGGGTAAACATGGGCATTCTTTAAGTTTCTGAAGTGTAAACATTACAGCCACAGCCTTAATTAGTGATTTCTGTTGTTGCTGCTTCTATTGAGAATATGCTCATTTAGGGATTTTATTTCTACTGTCTTTAGTCCCCAGCAAGTGCTAGGGCTTGGGACTTGCTCTTTTTGCAAGTGGACTGAGATAGCAAAACACCATCACTTACAGGCAATTTGGTCGTCATTACAAATTAATGAAGTGATAATTATTGTTCCTTGCAACCTTTTATGTGCAAAGCATGCTGGTGCTGTTCACATTATCTTCTTGCACATTATACCTCTGCATTCAAGGACTTGTGATAGCTTGCCAAATTAACATTGAGAGGAAAAATGTTAAACTACAGTGAGATCTCCCTAATTAAAATCATATTTTATATCAAATTATGAAAATCTCTATATGGTCATCACCTGTTTGATGTCTAGTAAAATACTGTTCATAGCAAGATATACTTACAACCAATTCATCAGTTGTACAAACTCATATCTATTCTGATAAATAAAAAAGACAAAAAAAACCCCCAAAAAACCTTGACCTAAAAAATTTTAAGTCAGTTGATTTATTTTTAAATAATGTTATCGGTGATCTAATTTTCTGTAAAATGTCATGTAAAGCATTTATTGTCTGGAGTTTTACTAGTCCTGTCATAGTTCTTTACAATGTTATTATAGAACCAATGTAATACTAGAAAAATTCCACGTAATACTGACTTTTTAACATCAGAGTTTTTTGAAGTTCCAACTCTGTTCACTCTTTATGTTTCTCTGATATTAAACATGTATATGAATTTTACTTCGACTGTGACTTTACTATTAAAGGCAACTCAGTGTGAAATCATCAGAACTGAGAATCTTATGCACACTTTTTTTCTTAAGAGCTCCCTGTATAATAAATTCATAGAGTGGATGTTTGAAAATGGTATATTAGTGGTTATTAAAAGTACAGGGTGGACATTTTCTTTTCTTATATTAAGATATATTTTGTATATCATGTCTAGGGTTTTCTAAAACAGTCTAAATTTATTCCTTTGTTGGACTTTTGGTATGACAGTGAAGTCAAGCTAATTTTTCTTCCAGAAAATGGGTGCCTCTCTTATATTTTAGACCCTGAATGATCAAGGTTATTAACATCAGTAGTGCTTTTTTACTATTTGCTTTTGTTTTGTTTTTAGGTTGGTAGAAGAGCAAGGGAGAATAAGAAGTTTTTAAACTGTGTTTATCACATTGGTGGGGTCTACAAATTGGATTTGATAGTTCAAACATCCTAATGTAAATAATTTATTTTTTTCCTAATGTGGTCCAATGGCCAAATAAATGCTATATTTCTTCCTTGTGGTTACCATCAATTCAATAGATTAAATTTTATCTAATGTGACTGGAAGCTATGGTTGGAATTCCTATGTGTTTTTAATATACATAAATAGAAAAATGTTCATATATTTTAATGCCATCGATTTAGTTAAGTATTGAAAACTTGCCTTTCCTGATGAAAATAATTAACTCTCTTAATGGAGAAAAGAGTTTGGAACGCATTTCTAATGGATTTCAAAGGATTTTATTTATATATTTATTTACAAAATTAAAATATATTCTGGGGACGCCTGGGTGGCTCAGTCGGTTAAGCGGCTGCCTTCGGCCTGGGTCATGATCCCAGGGTCCTAGGATCGAGTCCCACACTGGGCTCCTTGCTCAGCAGGGAGCCTGCTTCTCCCTCTCTCTCCCTCTGCTTGTGCTCTCTCTGTCAAATAAATAAAATCTTTAAAAAATAAAATAAAATATATTCTGTTATAAGAAGTTTATATTTGTACTCCCTTGAATGATTTCTACATATATTATGAGAAAAAATAATAATTTTTATACATCTCTCTGATATTGTGTGCTGCATATTATGGAGGTTGTGAAGAGGTCCAAAATGTAGCAAATGCATATGAAACAAAATTAAACTAATCTTAGCATGCATCATGAATTAAATTTATAAATGCATAAGGCATTTAATAAAGGTTGTATAGTACATATGGAAGGAGAGGGAAAAAAAAGAGAGGGAAACAAACTATTAAGAGACTCTTAAAGATAGAGAATAAACTGAGGGTTAATGGGGGAGGGGGAGGGGGCATGGGCTAGATGGGTGATGGGCATTAAGGAGGGCACTTGTGATAAGCACAGGGGGTTGTACATAAATGATGAATCACTGAATTCTACTCCTGAAACCAATGTTGCACTGTATGTTAACTAACTAGAATTTAAATAAAAAATTGGAAAAAAAGAAAAAATAATAAAAGTTATATAGTAGAGGATTTCTTAAGAATGGCAGGCGTGGGCACCTGGGTGGCTCAGTTGATTAAGCAACTGCCTTCGGCTCAGGTCATGATCCTGGAGTCCCGGGATCGAGTCCCACGTCGGGCTCGCTGCTCAGCTGGGGGGTCTGCTTCTCCCTTTGACCCTCTTCCCTCTCGTGCTCTCTGTCTCTCATTCTCTCTCAAATAAATAAATAAAATCTTTAAAAAAAAAAAAAAAAGAATGGCAGGGGTATGGATGGCTTCAAGGAGAAAAGAGTACAGTCAAGTTGGAGTTATACCATAAACAAAAGAAGATCTAACATGGCTTTTGACAACAGTAAAAAAGTTCACACTGACAAGGACATAGTATGTGAAACATGTAATTCACTAATCTCCATTCAAACTTTTAGAAAAAAAAATGTATTTTGGAATTAGTTTTTGGAAGAATGTCAATACCAAACTAAAGAGTTTGAAGTTATTTGTATAGACAATGGGCAGCCATAGAAGTCTTTGAATTCAGGTATGACATGACAAAGGATGATAGATTTTCCTGGCAGCACAGGGCAAAATTTGGCATGGCAAAAAAAAGTGTAGACACAGGTATAATAGTTAGAAACAGATGGTGTAATAGTTGCAGAATCATAACCACAAACAACGTGATGCCAGTTTAAAAACCTATGCTAAGGATCACAGAAAGCAGTGCTTCACTGTCCTAAAAAGTCTTGAAACTTTTTAAGTGTTTTTGCATTGAAAAAAGTGTTAGGATGACTTTAACTGCTGTAATAATAAAAAAGGAAATAGCCACTTATTTCTTGCTTGTGTAAAATTCAGTGTGAGTAAAAGATATTAGGGATTGAAATGTTCACTACATTTACATCTTCTGTTTTCTGTGTATAACTATTAGGTTTTTATTTTGTTGGCAGAGGGAGACATGTTTGTATTTTCACTTCAAATCTTCTTTTGTCGTTCATCATGTATTCCTTGAAATGACTGAGTATGTTCAAAAAGGTCATGTGTGGAGATATGTGGTAATGACATCATTTAGATTCTCCTTGTTTTGCCAGATATTGATTTTACTAAATTCTGGACCAAATTGGGGTAAGATGAATAAAAATTTATTTTAGGCAGCCGTATTTTTCATTCTCTTTTTAAATAGCAAACAAAACACAATCAAAACCATCTGTACAACAAAACCATTTCATAGTGTTATTTGAGTTAACTGATTTGAGGTTTTGATGCTGGAATATTTGTCTAGGTATAATCAATTGCTAAGCAACTTTTTTTCCTGGATATCCCACAAACCACAATACAATTTGAACGCATTCATCAAAATTATAAATTACTTAGTGTCAATGAACTCAGAGAAACCTGCAAATAATAAACCTACATATAAGAATGTCATGGAGTTGCTCCATGTCGTGATCTTTAATGAGTAACACTGAAGTTTCTCTTTAATAATTTTGTATATCCTGTGATTTAATTAACACCCTCATTTTGTATTCATTATTATTCATTATGAGTCATTCATTAATTCTGCCTCTCATTTTTTTCTCCTTTGATTCTTCAGTGGGAAGAGATCAGTGGTGTTGATGAACATTACACACCCATCAGGACTTACCAGGTGTGCAATGTCATGGATCATAGTCAAAATAATTGGCTGAGGACAAACTGGGTCCCCAGGAACTCAGCTCAGAAGATCTATGTGGAGCTCAAGTTCACTCTACGGGATTGCAATAGCATTCCATTGGTTTTGGGAACTTGCAAGGAGACTTTCAACTTGTACTACATGGAGTCTGATGATGATCATGGGGTCAAATTTCGAGAACATCAGTTTACAAAGATTGACACCATAGCAGCTGATGAGAGTTTCACCCAAATGGATCTTGGGGACCGTATTCTGAAACTCAACACTGAGGTTAGAGAAGTAGGTCCTGTCAACAAAAAGGGATTTTATTTGGCGTTTCAAGATGTTGGTGCTTGTGTTGCCTTAGTGTCTGTACGAGTGTACTTCAAAAAGTGCCCATTTACAGTGAAGAATCTGGCTATGTTTCCAGACACGGTACCCATGGATTCCCAATCCCTGGTGGAGGTTCGAGGATCTTGTGTTAACAATTCTAAGGAGGAAGATCCTCCCAGGATGTACTGCAGCACAGAAGGCGAATGGCTTGTACCCATTGGCAAGTGCTCGTGCAATGCTGGCTACGAAGAAAGAGGTTTTGCGTGCCAAGGTAAGAGTCTTCTCTGTTTTCCTTGGAGTGCTATTGCTCACCTGTGAGTCTATTATCATTGAGTGACTGAAAGAAATGAACCCAGCCTGAACTCACTTGGCAGCAAAACGTGCCTAAAACTGAACAGAGTCTGTTTATAGACCAAATTTATCTCACTTGATGTGTTGATCCACAGTTTGTTGTAGAAATATTAACAGTGTTTGTGTGGTGCTGGCCTGTACCCCACAAGAGGTGTTACATATACTATTTTTAAGTTTTGTCTGCTTTTTAGTGACTCTGCTATTATAACTCTAGATCAACTGAAAGAAAAAAAAATATGTCTCTTTTATGTAGAGGGAAGAAATATCACTGGCACTCAGGTAATCTAATTCTAACAGAATTAGATACTGCATTGATGATGTGTTTTTCTATCTCACAGTGGTATGTTACTTAATTGTTATAAAATATAGTCTTCGGTGATGTCTGTGCATCAAATACATGTTTACTTACAATGCATTAGTGCTTTAATAAAGATTATTTTATTTAAAAATCCAGGGTTGATACCTTAGTGTTTGAAGGATAGAGGGGTAATTTTTAAAAACATTGTTTTGCTTCATGGTTTGGCCCTTTAGGCTGCCCGGGAGGATATCTGTACCACACCTTCGTTTGGAACGCATACTTGATCCTTAATATAGTAGCAACAACTCTGAACACTGTCACCAAGTTGATTTTTATTAAAACTGTCTTTGCATTTGAAATAAAATTAATTAAAAATAATCTTTTTTCATATAAAATTTGATATATCAGCTGAAAACTTCCACTTAATCCCCAAATTTGTTAATTTTGCATTAGGCAAGGTTGGTGTTTAAGAACACACTGAAATTGTTATTAAAATTTTAAATGTATAAATACATAGGAGAATTTAACTACTTAGTCCTGGGAATCTAGTCTGTTTTAATACCTTTGTTTGCTGTTATACTCTGAAAAAGAAATTGAATTTGGCATTTTCTTTGTAGCCATTCAGTATATCTCAAACTATGCAGAAGAAACGAATATACTTTATATATAAATTAATCTTTCTACCAATGTGAATGGAATATAACATTTTGCTTTTGACTATAGACATAATCTATAGCAAAAAGCTTAATGAGAGCAAAAGTTACACTCTAGTCTCATACTTCCCCATGTTATTTAGATCCTTGGCAAGCACCATCAGAAATATCATTACTAAGTATGGTTTTGAAAGTTCTAAAATTGAAACAACATAGGAGATACTACTCCTTATATACGTGAGTGGAGAGAAATCTCAATAGTCTTTATAATCCACTTTGAATCATATTTTGTCTCTATGGTATTCTGTGTGATATATGGTATTTGTGAAAATTATTTTATATATGTATATATAAACACATATACTTTAATCAGAGAGAGAGAGAGAACGCACAAGCAGGGGAAGTGGCAGGCAGAGGGAGAAGCAGGCTTCCCACTGAGCAAGGAGCCCAATGCAGGACTCGATCCCAGGACCTTAGGATCATGACCTGAGCTGAAGGCAGCAGCTTAACCGGCCAAGTTACCCAGGTGTCCTGTGAAAATTATTTTAAATAAAATAATAAAGGCCTAACTCAGGAGGAACTTCAAAATTGTTCATTCTCTCTAATTTGGTCTCTATGGAACCAGTCTCTGATATCCACACCAGGAGAGAAATAGATATGTCTCCTTCTCAGTAATATGTATCAGTTTATGAAGAACTATCACATAAAATAAGACATTGGGCAAGAAACTTAATCATTAGATGTTTGGATTTTAAATAATTTTCATATGTTTTAAAATCTTATTGAAAGTTATAAGAAATAGAAAAATAAGTATCAGTGAGGTAAATAGAATCACATAAAAGTATTAGTAGAAATAAAGCATACAAACTTATGTTACATGCTGTCTTAAAGAAACTAGTAGAAGAATAAGAAAGAGTCACATGAAGTTGTAATTCAGAAAGGTCACAGTGAATCAGAATTGTTTTACTTTTAACCTCATTCTAATTTACTGAACTACTTTTTAAACTACTATATTATTCAGTTGTATTCCAAGATTACTCCTAGAGATAAGGATTGATTGATTGATTGCTTTTGTGAGTGAGAGAGAGCAAGCACAAGGTGGGGGCAGGGACAGATGGAGAGGGAGAGAGAGAGAATCATAAGTAGGCTCCATGCTCACATGGAGCTCGCCATGGGGCTTGATCCCACAACCCCCACCGTGATCCAAGCCAAAAATCAAGAGTAGGACACTCAACAGACTCAACCACCTAGGCGCCCTTACAGATAAGGATTTATGTGAAAGTTTTATATCCTCGAATCTTGTTTATTATGTTGAAGGATGTCAACAGCACATTTTTGATATAGTAATGCTGTATCATCACAGACTTTCTTAGCGTTTAAAAATACTAGTTTCAGAATGAGATACATGTATATGAATAGCAAATTATTTTAAGACAAAGATCTTAAAGATAAATCAATAAAAATAATTGTAGTAGAATTAGAGATGGTCCATGAAATGGGATGTGATTGTAATTTAAAGGGGGGATGATTTTTTTAGTGATGTAATTTAAAGGTGGGACATTTTCTTATAGTTATATCTTGACATTTGCTGATGTTTCCAGGTGACTTTTGGCTTCATTTCTTTTCACAATCACAAAGACTTTGTGTATTCAGATTATTAGACAATGTGTCAAGGTATTCTACTTTCTTCTCATTTACATATTTAACAAATATTTGTTTAAATATATTATTTTGGGCATTCCTGTACTATGTCTTAAAAATCCAGTACTCAACCAATTAGTTCTGTATCTGGTTCTTGGCTGTAACTTCCTGTTTTTGTCAGTGATAGTGCTGGTGTTTCTTATGGTGGCTATGGTTTCCTTTTTTAGTTTTTAATTTTTCAGTTGGCTTTTTGGTAAGCTTATAGGCTGGTCTGAATAGCATGCCATGACTCTCACAAGTCAACATTTTAGCAGCCGTGCTTCTGTTTAGGCACAGAGGGGAATGGTAATCCTCAGAAAAGAAGCAGATGAAAAGATAGATAAACTTCATGTCTTCCGTGAGATCAGTTTTTTTTTTTTTTACAAAAAATATTGTGTCATCCTTTTTAAAAAAAGGATAGGGCAATACCTTGATATACCCACTAATTGGAACACACATATGGCTAGATTTTAAACATCTCAGGATAATTTTATAATACAATGATCAGCAACCATAGGCTTTCAGTTGCCTAACACATAAGAAATCAAGACGCGTTTACTTTATTCAAAAGAATATTTAATGAGTGCTTATTTCACTCTAAGCATTGTATCAGAACTCAAAGACTTTTTCTTTTAATGTTCATTACTTACTAGATGCCAGTGTGTTTATTTGCTAAGTCATATCTATGAGCTATCTTATTTATCCCCCCAAATAACCAACAGGTACATATTATTATTATCTACATTTAAAAAATGAGAACAAAGCTTTCACAGGTTAAATATCTTGTCTTAGTTTCTTTAATGAGTGAGTGTTGGATTGGAGATCTAAAACCAGGCAGTCTGATTCCAAAGGCCGCCATCTTAACCTCAATCCACGCTGCTTCCCTATGATTTAGTCCAGTGGTGACAGAGACCAAGAAACCCCATGAAGATACAAATTCTACTGGAGTTAAGAGTACTGTACATTGAAGGAGGAGTAGGACCACAGTTGATTTTGGCATAAAGTAACCAAAAATCTGTTAATGTAAGGTTTAATATAATTCAGTTTATTTCCCACATCTTTCTGCTTCTAGAATTTTTAGAAAGAAGGGTTACTAGCCAAAATGTAATATTTTGAGAAGACTAAGCTTAGCCTGGGTGATATCTAATAAAATCTGGATATATAATCGCCAAGCATCTTAGATATACAAAAAGTCTACCAAATTTAATTCAATAAGTGTTTTTGACCATCTATTAGTACAAAGTAATAATGCACTAGACACAGGGAAACATAGATTGTATCTATCTAACAGGAGCTCAGCATCTACTATGAAAGAGAGATACATAAATGAATACTTTTAATGCAAGACAGACTAATCAATCTTGCACCAGGGGTATAAGGGATTTTGGCAATGTAGGGGAAGGAGAGATTAATTTTGAGTATTTCCAAATTCATAATGGAATTTGTTCATTAATGATGAAAAGCCTTTGCATTGAGAGATTTGGATCATCACTGTTGGGATTAGAAACTTATAGAGTAAGGAAAAGAGGCTAACTACCTTATGTAGCTTACTCATTCCAGAAGATAAAGTTTATAATTTGTTTATTGAACCATTATCTCAAAATCTCAAAATGTGTAGAAGTCCCATTAGAGTTTTATGTTCTGAGCTTTTTCCACAGGGAGGCTTTATTAAGAAGCTAAATTTCATAACCAGGTCATTTTCTGACTTTAGTAATGAAATATTCTGAACCATTTATTCCACTCTAGATGGATAATTGGGACAGTTAAAGTTTGGTTAAGTAAATGCTGAAAATATGACAATATCCATTTGATAGGAAAAATATATTGATAAAGACATTTTATTGTCAAAAAACTCACCCATCAATTTCAGAACTATAATTAAAACCAAAGTTGTCTTTGTACAGGACCAGAATTCTAACCATAGCATTACACTTTTCTTGTCTATATTGCAAACTTTCACAACACTGCACTTTTCCTGAAATGAGAAAAAGTAGTGGAAAATATCTCTTGACCATTTATTCAATTATTCAACAATTATTGAGTCTGTAGTATGTACCAAATTCTGTGTTGCACACTAAAAAAAAAACAAAGATGAACATTATCCCTGCTAAATTAGTTTGGTTCATAGTTCAAAAATCTGTGTGTGTGTTGGGGGGTTAAATACTTTTGTCTTTGCTCTTAAAGAAGCATAGATTTTTAACTGAATTTTTAAGCAGAGCTAAGTTAATGATAGTTTAAACTAAAAATAAGTTATTAGTGTTAATGAGGAAGGAGGTATTGGTGTGGGAGGGTATAAGTGATAGGAAATTAAAAATTTCTACAATAGATGCTTTATGTTGCTGGTCTTGCTTTACTCTGCTAAGGAAGAATGAACACAGGAAAGCCAAGAATAGAAAGCGGTGCACCTTTCTCCTTTAAGGATTGATTAGAGGGCGAAAATAAGAAAAGACTGAAAGAAACATTGGTAGCTAAAGAATACTTCAGGAATTGCATGCCATACAAACCTCAAATGCAGAAAAAGGGAGAGTGCTTATTATGATAAGTTTGGTAAAATAGAAATGCACATAAAAATAACTACACATGCTTCAACTGATAAAGAGTAATGTAACGACTAATAAGAAAAGTAAGAAATCATGCATGAGACTTGGTTTTCTGGTAGTTTCTGTAATATGTAATTTTAAAATATGGCTTTAGTTTAAATAGGTTTTCTCTCAGTTTAATGATAGAGGAGGAAATCATGGTATCTCTTAATTTACTATGTGTGGCTTAAGTGTTTGGGCCATGTTTCTGGTCTCTGGGTGAGCTGGCTGGATGTGGTCAAATTGCAGGTTAAATTGTTTTTATAGAATGTTAATAAACCTCTTTTAAAACAATAACATTAAATATTAAAATTATAAACCTAAATCATCTGTTGTTTGCTTTCAATCATTAACAATCAAAATACACTTGATTTATTTCACTAGGGAAATCATTTGTATTTCCTACATCCCAGTTAACTTTTTAAGATTGGAGATGTGAAGAAATTTTACATTAATGCCAAGAAAACCTTGTGAAATTTATTATTATTTTTTAATCCTGGCTAATGAATTATGCTATCTGCTTTGATTTAGTTAGGAGAGAAAAAATGAGAATGCTAATGGATTTTTATATAGTCAATTAATTACATTTGAGGCAGATACCAGGAGGTTACTATAAATATTCCTGCTCCTACAAACTTTGTTTAGACTTAATGTACCAAGTACCTTATTAATGTCACTGAAGAATCTGTTGCTCTGTGTTTTATCTCTGTGCATTCATTGTGGAATGCAAACTTTATTTCTTGTTTTTGTACATTAGCAGCTTAATAGAAAAGTGTGTTTGATGTGATGTATGAAGACAGCTAGACTTTTTGATGATTATTCATAATTATATTTGTTTCACCTAGGGCTTAGGGTATGAGTTCTTATTCTCCATTCATTCCTTTGTCAATTCAGAAACTCTTAAAGAAGCTGTCAAGGTTTCAATAACAAAATGATTTAGAGATTCTGCCTACTCTTGAGGAGGTAGACAAAATTGAAAATCTCATTCAGAATTTCTTGGCACCTACTACTGAGTCTATTTGCACCCTCTGGAACTTTAAGGAGTTCATATGTTTTAATGAATTCAGAAGCATTTTTTTTGGGTGCACTTGGGTGGCTCAGTTGGTTTAGCATCTGACTCTTGATCTCGGCTCAGATCTTGATCTGAGGGTCCTGAGTTTGAGCCCCGCACTGGGCTCCATGCTGGGTGCTGGGCAGTAAGTTACTTGAGAGAAGGGGCCTCATTTTGTCCTTTTTTAGGAACATCATGCCTAGAACTAGCAGAGTATAATTAAGTTCTCAGATACTTACTGAATGAATACTTACTGAATGAACTATTCCAACTAAGCATTCTTAGAATGTAAGTTCTAGAGAGAATATGCTTTATGCTATTTATCTTTGAATCTACTAGTTCTTTCAGACACATAACGATGTCCATTTCATCTAATTTGAAATGAGCACTTGACTGTTAGATCACATACAGTTGCAACAAGTTAAGACTAGATCCACCTAACTATTCTGATACTAATTAATGACTTATTACTTTATCTCATCTATTCATTAATTAGTATCTGGTATCTGAGAGAATACCCTTCTCTTTTATGAATTTATGATGAATATTGTTTTTCTGACTTGCAAAAAATCAATTGACTATCATACTTATAGCAAAACAAAGTTCTAATTATTTATATAGATGCTGAAATAATTTTTGTTTTACACAGCTAGTACTCATTGACTCATCCTTCAATTACTGCACTGAAATTACTCATCCTTTAATTACTGCACTGAAGTTTCTTACCTTGAATTATGAAAAAATTATTTGTTTTCCCAGAGTTTAAAATGATAACCCTCCAATCCCACTTTGCCTTTAGCAGTTGCACACCCATGACTTTTCAAACCAATGCATTTATTTTAATAAAAAGTATACCACTGGAGCACCTGGGTGGCTCAGTCATTAAGCGTCTGCCTTCGGCTCAGGTCACGATCCCAGAGTCCTGGGATCGAGCCCCACATCGGGCTCCCTGCTCGGCGGGAAGCCTGCTTCTCCCTCTTCCACTCCCCCTGCTTGTGTTCCCTCTCTCGCTGTGTCTCTCTCTGTCAAATAAATAAAATATTAAAAAAAAATTAAAAAAAATAAAAAATATACCACTGATAAGTAATAATGTACATAACTTTCAAGTAACCAGATACATTTTGACAGCTTTATAATAGCTATCAAACCCTTGATTTATACAAGTTTCTGTGTCTTCTCACCAATTTGTATAATAAGTTCTGGTACCATTAGCACGATGCAGGAACCCCCCCCGCCCACCAAGTTTGCCCTCAAACTTAAGTTTGCATTTAATGTTTTATCTAGCAAAAGGCTCTTGTCACTGAAAAATATTTGAGTGCTTGGACTCAGGAGCCCCAGAAATGCTGTTTATCAAGTGTGTGGCTAAACAGTTTGAACCTCAGTTTCTTCATCCATAAAAGGGTATTTGAATATCATCATTATTGTTAGTCATCAGCGTCACTGGAATGTGTAATTTTCCTTGCTTTCTTGTTTCATCTGTGTTAAAACAGATGTGATAAACACATCCATTCAACAGCCTCCCTCTTACCGTAAACCTTAGGACTTAGGGATACCTTAAGGGGTAGAAAATGTCTTTAATGAATGTATTTATCTATGTATTCATTATTTATTCACTGGTTGTCCTCCTTCTTCCAAGTAGGATTTTCCTTTCCTGAGGAGACTTCATTTTTATTTTCATTAAGCTTCTAGTCTATTCAATCATGGGTGATATTTCCTCCACTCTCTTCTTGTTAACTTCTATTTTTCTTCTTCTGAACATCAGTCACTCTTGATTTTTCCCATCTGGTATTTGACTCAGTCTCTTATTCCTTCTAGCATTTTTTTTCCCCTGCTGATTATTCAAAAGCAGCCTTAAATTTAGAGATGGACATTTTTATTATTGTAGATCCAGAAAGGCTTTTAGGTTTTAACTTAGGTTTTAAGAAAATATAGTTTAGGAACAAGCAAACAACAACAATAGCAAAATAAAATAAAAATTCTACATTTCAAAAATGTTAAACCCAGAAGTTTTCCACTGTTATGTCCTAACATTTCATTGTGTAAAAGACTAGCTTACGTAATGGGGGAGGTTATAACAATAAATAATGTTCTTGCCTAGAAGGAATCATGTGAATCAAAAAAAAGTAATCAAGTAAGTAAAAATATTTGTCAAACCATTTTACTTGACTCTGTATAGAACTAACCATATCTATTTGATTTATTTTGGGTATTTATTATGTACATTTAAGAATCACCCAAATAGTAAAAAAATAGCAGTGAAGAAAACAGTATAAATTGTATGAAGTAAATGCCAAATGTGTTTACATGAATTACTATATGATATTACTGGAAACTTTCAATCAAATTATGTCAACGTACCATCTAAACAGTAATTAAGTAAAAACTCTTTTAAAATATGAAAAAGAGAGGAAAAACAAGGGAGTGTATTTGGCTTGTGAGTTACTTAAGAATTGTAGTTCATTTCTGAACCTGTATAAAAACAAACAGTATAAATTTAAAGCATGGATTTGCATATTTAAGATACTAAAAAGAAATGTGAGTTCTTTGTTCTCTACAAACTACAAATCAGATTATTTTGAGCAGTCAGAGACAATTTAATTGCAAACATATTTGGGAGAGATATGACTGTCGTTAAATTTAAGGAGTAGAATGAATTCATGTCTAACTATTGGAATACCTCATAATTAATAAGTACAAGTTAGGTGGTCATCAATGAACCACTGTAAAAGATCTTAAAAATCACAGGCAGTTTTATAAATGTTAGTAACAGTCTAACACAGGATTACAACTAAATGAGAATTACAGTCTGTTAGTAAAATATGGGTTATTTTCCCTTATACAGGTTAACTTTAGTTATATAATCTTGGCAATTCCATTGTTCAAAGAGGGAAAAATAATAAGACATTTCTTCTTTAAATATGTCTTTTACTAGTCTTTGTTTTGACCTGGAGGGCCATTGTATGGGTCAGTATTATTTTCCTAAGGTTCTAGCCCAGTTCACAATCATCCCTTGTCAAATAGCTGTAGGGTATTTGCTTTTAAGATATCATTTTTTTTCATTTACTATGCTAAAATCTATGAATTTTCAGATACTTTGTCTGGTCTAGTGTTTCAAAGGTAGAAATAATTATGTAGGCAACACTTGTATGCCAAATATATAGTCTCTGGGGAACACACATAATTTTCTCACTGAAGTAGTTTGTTTGAGAGCCTGTCTGTGGAAAAATGTGGATTGAGCTTCCCAATACAGTATTTACTATGGGAATCTAAGACATGGGAAAAAATAATTTCAGTTTCAGAAAGTAAAATAGCTCTAATTTTACTTGAAAGAAGTTGTTTTTGTCATCACGTTTTCAGTCTCATTTTCAAAGGAAGATCAGGACACTGTTTTGTGTACCACTCATTAAATATCTATTAAATGCAAACCCATCTGAAAAGTGATTAGAATTCTCCAAGGAAAAGACATATCTAAGCCCATTTCCATGTGAGAGGTGGAATATTAGTTCTTTTGAATATACAAAAATTATAGTTATTTGACATCTGAATATGTATGACCTTTTTGGATAGCTCGTGGGTCTGCCATCGTAATATACTGTCAAGTAGTTGGGCACTGAAGGCACTCTTGAAATTTCCTTTCTTTAACTTCAGCCTACTTTGGGGTTGATAGAGACAGTCTTCCTTGTTCTGACGCACTGCATGCCATTATGCAAAATAAGTATTTTAAAGCTGGTATATAATGTATATCTTTTGTAGAGAATATTCATCTTTAATTTTTCAACATGCTTTTTCTTTCCAGCTATTCAGAAATCATCAAAGATTCTATATTTTAAAATTTGAAGAATCTGATGTAATTTTTGTTCAAATGCAGGTTATGATTCTAAAAAAAAAGAGATTATTGAGATTTCATTAACTTTTCCAGTTTGTTTCATTGTTTTTAGTCAACCCCTCTCAGAGGAAGGGAAACCAAACCGTATGCAAAATAAACTAAGAAGTAGATCTTCTTCCCTCTCTTGAGATACTTAGGTTCTGTGAAAGGCATTGGTACTGGTCTCACAAAGATTGCTTTGCAAGTACAGATTTGTTGCACACTCTCCACCTTCTTTCCTGTGGTTTCTCGCCCCCCACTTCTGTCTGTGTTTGGAGTTTTGACAATCCCTTATTAGTTCCAGAGTAGAACTTATAAGCGCTAATAAGGGTTTACGTTACAGCTCTGACAGGTGGCACTAAACTTTAATAGAAAGCAATTGTGGAGAGAAGTATTTAAGTTTTGATAATGTTTGATGAAAGTGCTCCGAAAGTGAAAGCCATTTGGAAAGAATCATATGACTAGAGAGACTGCATGTATACTGTGTTCTTGTAGCTTCTCATCTTCCAGGATGTGGACAAAACATCCTGTTGGCAGATAACTGTAATCACTTATGTATGCCTCTTTTATGGAACAGAATCCATGATATCATGTAGGAAAAATGTATTATAAACTTTGGTCGTGTTGTTATTTACTCCTCTTCCAGGAGTCCTCTGAGATGTGTCGCTGTTGATTGCCCTTTAGAAACAGTCAGTATTGGACTTCTAATCACAGATTTATTCTGTGAGAGGAGACCCAGAGATTCCAAGGGTGAGTCAAGGTCATGAAACTCATAGCCATTATATGAACAGTCACAGACTTTTTGTATGATAAAAAATAAAATAAAAATAAGATGTAAGAATGGCTTTTAATAGTGAAAAACCCTCCATGTAAAATATTCCTGAATTCTCTGTTCAGTGGTCAGTTACAATGCCACAAAAGGTTAAAAGTGGATGCTGTAATTGAGAACAGCTGTTGCTTTTTGACGTGAAGACTCACTTTCAACAAAAAAGAGAAAGCATATGCTATGGGATGAGAGAATACCATTCTTGAATTAATGCATGAAGAACATGTAAAGTTTTCTGAAACTCAGAAATGAATCTGTATATATAAATGGTTGGAAAGGAACATTTTTGCTTCTCCGGTATTTATTAGAGAGGAAAATCTATATTTCAGAGATTTGGATCCACTTGCTGCCTATCTCATGCTGCTATATTGAAGATGGGATATTCCAATCTATCAGTCCACATGTGTAAAGAATTGACTAATGTGCTGAATTGGGGGGAAGGACAATACAGTTCTTGCTCCCAAGCACCTTGGATTCTAAAGGGTAGCTGAACTGAATTTATGTTAAAAGGAAGCAAGTACAATATCCATAAGCTCATAAGAAAAAAAAAAAGTGGAGTAAGCATGGAAGACGAATATTGCTTAGAGACTCATCAAAATGTGTTGCTAAGAGGTGATAAATGGAGAGGTTTCAATTTCTGTAAAGTTAAATATTCCATCATTTATTCATTTTCATCAAACAAAATGTAATGAATACCTACTATACCAAGTGTCCACTGGAAATATGGCACTGAACAGAACAGAAAAATGTCCCTGCCCTCTGGGTAATTAAATTTTAGTGGAAATATCATGAAATCAAATGCTAATGCAGATTCTTTCATTGTACCACCCATAGATTAAAGCATAGACTAATTTCTCAGCCCAGGTGATTTTGCCTCCAAGGGACATATGGCAATGTCTGAGGAAGACATTTTCAGTTGTCACAGCTTGGGGAGGGGATTGCTCCTGGCATCTAGTGTTTAGAGGCCAGAGATGTTGCTAAATATCGTACAATGCACAGGGCAGCCTCTATAACAACAAATTATCCAAGCAAACCATGTCAAGTTTGAGAAACCCTGGTCTAGAATAACCTCTCCTTTTACAGAAACATAAATTAAGGCTAAACGGTCAAATTACACATTAGCAGAGCCTAAGTTGGAACCCAAGCTCAAGCATCTCATGATGGTACTTCAGGACTTATCCTTTTTGGGATTTATTTAGACTTAGAAATTTCTATAACTTTTAAAGACATATGAAGTCTTACTAACTACTTAGGTAATTGGAAAGTGACAAGAAAAGAAAAACAAAACTAAGATTCTTTATGTGAAAGAAAGAATAAAGATTTCGGGAATATTCACATGAAGGTGGATATTTAAAAGCAGCGGAAGAATGTTACTTGCATGGAACTGGAAAAAGTTACTGACATTCAGTGGCTGGAATTTGGTAATACACGGACTGAGAATGTGAACGGAGTAATAAAAGAGATATCAAAGACAAAGCATTTGGAGACTGTGGGTGTTTCCTTAAGCAAAGGGTTCAGATAGCTGCTATGGAGTTAGTTCCCTTTTAGGATGCTCTGACGTGCTGACATGAAATCAAATCTAACATTTGATTCCCTTTTTTTTCTGTAATGTGATACGAGTGCAAATATGACAGGTAGATGTGGTTATTTACAGGACATATTGTATTAATAGTCTTGGTATAAAAACTTCCTTGGTTCTAATTCTGACTGTTCCTTTTTTAATATTAGAGCAGCACCTTAACATCAGCAATTTCTGTCCTCTGGCTTATAACTGAGCTCGGTGCTTTATTTTATCTTCCCAAAGGCCTATGGGCAAGGCACCATCAGATCCCTGTTTCCCATGAGAGGAGACTAGTTACATTGAGAAACTGGACAGTTGTCTGAGGTTGCGGTTGGTAAGTGGTGAAACTGGAATTTGAGTGCAGAACACTTGTGTGTGTCCAGTGTTCCCTTGGCCTCCCTAGTGAGGAGGACCAGGAGACGTGAGGAACCTGAAGCCCACCAGCCTGTGTTTTTAGAAATAGCCTGTGCAGCTCAGGGCTGTTGTTGCTATAAGGATGCTTTTGAGGATGTTATTCAACACTTTTCACTCTGTCCTTTTTCTGAGACCCATCGCAGACATTGACTTCGGGCTCCCATGCCAGGAATGCTTGTGTTCCTCAGGCTACTGGCTTGCTTTCACTTTTGGAAATTGATTCATGTCATGGTCATGGTATCTTGTTTGCTTTCTCTATAAAAGAGCACAGAATCGTGTCTTCCTACATCCTACAAATAGCTATGCCCTCGCAACATTCCTTTTTGATGCTAAACACATTTTTTTTTTTTTTCACGTGAAATGAGAAATCTATTTAGGCAAGTATAAAATAACAAGGATGTTTAGAAATTTGCAGAACAGAGGGCAGGTTTTTTTTTTTCTTAATTTTAAATTTCAGTATAATTAACATACAGTGTTATATTAGTTTCAGGTGTACAATATAGTGATTCAATAATTCTGTATACTATTCAGTACTCATCAGGATAAGTGTACTCTTAATCCCCTTCACCTATTTCCCCCATCCCCTCCACCGGCCTCCCCTCTGGTAACCATCAGTTTGTTCTGTACTTAAAAGCCTGTTTTTTGATTTGTCTCTTTTTTTCCCCTTTGTTCATTTGTTTTGTTTCTTAAATTCTACATGAGAGAAATCATTTGGTATTTGTCTTTCTCTGACTTGTTTCATTGAGTGTAATACTCTCTGGCTCCATCCATGTCATCGCAAATGGCAAGATTTCATTCCTTTTTATGGCTGAATAATATTTCATATATATATACCACTTCTTCATTCATCTATCGATGGACACTTGGGCTGCTTCCATAATTTAGCTAGATGATGCTTCAGTAAACATAGGGGTGTATATACCTTTTTGAATTAGTGTTTTCATATTCTTTGGGTAAATACCCAGTAGTGGGATTACTGGATCATAGGGTAATTCTATTTTTAATTTTTTGAGGAACTTCCAAGCTGTTTTCCAGTTTGCAGTCCCACCAACAGTGCACAAGGATTCCTTTTTCTCCACATCATCATCATCAACACTTGTTTCACAATTTTATTTTTCTCCATATATATCCTTTGTACTCTATTCTTCAGCTTGCAAAAAATATTGTAGAGTTATCTATTGCATCCTGAATTGTAGGTAGCCTGTCTCGAGGATGAGTGATAAAAATATTTGAATGGCCATTTATCGATTGCCAAGTATGTACCCAGTGATTAACATACTACTTAGTGCTCAACAAAAACCTTACAAAGTATATATTATTAGCCATATTTACCATGACAGGGCTAAGATAACTTACTAACTTGCTTTTTCACGATGCCAGGTTGTAAACGCAGGTCTGTCTAATTCTGAAACCCAATCCTTCTTGTACTATAATAAGCTAATATTTTTCTTTTGATGATACTTTATAAATCAAAATAATGTGAAAATTTGCAAGTTCTTGCAGCCAAGGGAGTGGCTAGAGAATGTGGTTTTTATAGTTCAGAAAAAAAAGATTGGCAATAGTTATTTAAAGAGTCAAGAACTTCATTCATTAACATAATCCTTTCCTCTTTTTTCAGTATGGAACTGGGTAAGACTATAATGCAAACATGTTTTAACAGGGTATCTGTGGCCTTTATTTTCCATGCATGTGGAACTGAGTCACACCTCTAATTACCTCTGCTTCTATTTCCATTGCCCCTGCTGTTGATGAGGACATGATTGATAGGGGATGATGGTGAGTGGGGAACCAGGACCCAGAAAACACTCGCTATGTGCCCAGTGTGTATGCTTACACAATATGCTTCTTTATTAGTTTGACAGATCTCCAAGTGGCAGATTGGGAATGAATTTTGGAGATGGTTGACGTATCTGCTACACATACTGGGTATTTTCAAAGCTCATAAACACTGAGATACATGTATGTATGTATGTATGTATATGTAAATATATATGCAGGTATATGAATACATGTGTGTAAGTGTATGTGCCTGTAGACATATATGACGGGCACATATTATATGCATGTATAGATGCATATATGGATGCATGGTATATATATCCATATACACACATTCATTAGCACTGTATACTTAGCATATATATATATAGTTATTATGTGTATTTATAAATATACTTAAACATCTTGTTTCTAAAAGAATTTAAGACAAATGAAGTATGGAATAGAATATCAAACTGAACTTCAGATGGTGTTAGACTGCTGCATACATTCTTATATTTCTTTGTATTGCTTTTAGAATGAGGCAGCACACAAAATAAGTTAATAAATATAATATGCATATCTTTAAAACTTAATAAATCATTGCACTCTTTTAGGTAAATACATATGACTTAAAATGTACATGATTCCTAAATTAGTAATCAGGTTGTTTTATACGAAGAGCGCATATGAAACTCCTTTCTTTGGAAATGTTATTGGTGTCATAGATTACAAAGTTTTGTGTTGCTATCGAAAATTTTGTGGGGCGCCTGACTGGCTTACTTGGTTAAGTGTCTAACTCTTGGTTTCAGCTCAGGTCATGATCTCATGGGTTGTGGGGTCAAGCCCTGGGTCGGGCTTCACACTCAGCAGGGAATCTGCTTGAAGATTCTCTCCCTCTGCCCCATACCCCCCACTTTCTCTCTCTCTCTCAAATAAATGAATAAATCATTTTTAAAAGAAATTTTGTAAGCTTTCCAGAATATAAAGCCTTGTATAAAGCAACTATTTCATTAATACAGTAAAACTCCTTTAAAATGTTGATGTCCGAGTACAGAAGTAATTCCCAAGGGCTTTTACTGTATATAGTTGTTATGTTTTAGTGACAAGATATACGCTGCTTTATATCCAAATCTGTGTAATGATGATGGGTGGGATAATGGTGTTCTATTAGTGCTTCGATGCAGAGCTACTGGGGAAAAGAAGCTGGAAGTAAAAGCAGACTATATCCTTCATAAGGTTGATGGTTACTCTTATTAGTGATGAAAAGGAAATGAGAAAATACATTGGCTTGCTTTTTATTAAGCACAGTAAGTAAAGCAGATGAATGTTTGAAAGCTCATTGAGCTGCCATAAAAAAATTTAAACATTGTTCATATTGGCTAGTAGCCAAGCTCATGCTGTAAACTCCAGACAAGGGTCAGCACTGCAGAGGAATTGTCAGCTCTATTCATAGAGGATGGTCTCTGTACACTCTTAGTCCAGTAATAAACCTGAGATTTACTCAGCACAGTTGTGGGATTACATTTGTTTTACATGACTTGATACACATCTAAACTCACTGCAAGAATCCAGTAAGATTCCTTAGCATAAGATTATGGGGCTGCCTGATTTTATATACTTGAATCTTATTTATATCATTTTATTATAATAGATAGATAGATAGATATAATACTATATATATGTTTTGTTTTTGCATGTCTTGTCCTAGAATATTTTTTAAGAGTCAGAGTTAGGAGAGAAATACAGCAATAAAATATTGATAACAAACCGGGTACTAAAATATGGGTACTAATTTTTTAAGTGAATAAAAAGCAAACTTTGTTATTATAGATTATAAACTTTCTAAGATTAGCAGCTGTGCTTTCTACTCTTTTATGAATCCTTTCTGAGCCTAGTTGAAAATCTGTGTATAATAACTACATCTTTTTGTGTGAATATTGATGGCTCCTTTACTTACAAATATTTTTGCTTCTTTATTAACATATGCACTGTATCAGTATAAAATAGGAAAAATGGAGAGATAGTAAAATGTGGGTAACATTCTTGAATGAAGGCACACATGATGGGTATAGGAACACACATACCTAGGTATTTGCTATGCCCTGACCTTTTGTGATTTTAAAAACTGCATCACTCCTTCCTACACAAATCAGTTTCCACAATTAAGCTTTATAAAATAGAGACATGGTCTAAATATTTGACAAAGTATCGAAACTTTCAGGGAAGAGGAGTTGAAATAGTTAATCTAAAAATAAAATGATAAAACAAATTCTGTTGTTTTGTTTAACACATAGTTTGCCTCACACTAGTTTATCTTTAAATATTTTTAACGTCCTTTTTATCTTTTTTTTAGAAGAAAGGCTACAAAAAGGAAGTGAGAGGAAAGCAATTGCCTTAATTTCTGAAAAAGGAAGTGTGCTCAAATTAGCCACTAGTTTATATTAAAAATAAAGCCACCCTTATAACGTCTAGACGGTCTAAATACTCTTTAAAATATTGAAAAAATAGACAGTGAAAATCATTATTTAATTTCTCATACATAATAAAAAGGCTTCTGTGATTTGTGAGATTACCTTCCCAATTTAAAGCAAATTTAAAAAAATAAATGAATGAATTAAAAAGGCAAATGGATTCCTTTCCAAAAATATAGAGGATGAAAAGGTACTTGGAAATTGTTATCTACAGCTGAAATGATCCATCCTGGAATATCTATTTTAAGTTGTAAAGATCTGAAAGTTTGTAAATTAGTAATTACATTTTATTTGCCGTTATTCATTTGCTGCCCAGTTATGGGACATGATTATATGTTGTTGCTTAGATGATTGTATTGATAAGAAAAAAATGCCCTTATAATCTTTCTATGTCTGAGAAACTTAGGGAATATATTCTATGAATCTCTTAGCTTTGGTACTCTATACTTCCTCTGAAAGATTTTGGTATGTTCAAAACAGTTTTCTGAAGCTACGCTGGGTTTGAAAGTAGACTGGTTGGAACTTTTACATATTCTACCAACTGCAAGATTTTATACATCTCAATCGCTCACATTTCTCTATTTCTTTTAGTTTAATAATTATCAGATTCTTTAAGCTGATGGCAGTTCATAAAATTGACCCTAATAGCCTCGTATATTTTCTAAGATACATTTTTTTTTCAAATAATTGTAAAGAAAACACCCTTGCTAAGTGTTAAGTAGAATGGCAAATATGTCTTGTGAGTTTGCCACAAGTTTGTGAAGTTCTTTATTCCTATGACAACACTGAGGCCTCAGTCAGAGTCTACCTTACTTTAGACATACAGTTATAATTCGCTGAGTAAGTGAGTTTCAAAGCTGATAGGAGATGAAAATCTAAATGTTGAAAAAGGGGAAAGTAGCATAAATATAATAAACATCACAACTGGCAGGCTGGGAATAAGACAAGAGGCAGAAGGGCTATGATAACATACACAAGTGTTCACGGTACATTTGCCTGGGGCCACTGTGGGGCCACAATGGGCCCACAGCAGGGCTGATGCCTTCCACGGCTGAGTAAACCCTGAGTAGATCTCAGGATTGCAAAGTCCATAAAACAAGTAGAAATATTCATGTTGTGGCCTTAAGATATCAATAAATGTTTAAATTATATTCTGTCCAATCTGGTAACAAATTAATTAGTTGCACATTTTACAACGTCTCCTTCACAGAAGACAATGATGAGAAGCATCATTGCTTTAATTGTTATGAATGGTACAAATGAGAAGGTCTGGATTTTATCTTGGCTCTACCTTGTATTCACTATGTGACTGTGGGCAAAGGACTTAACCAATCTGGGTCCATTTCCTCACGTATAAAATTGGAGATAACAAGAGATAACAAAAGTATCTCCTTTGTATTATTGTTAGGAGGATAAAGTGAGATAATGTTTATAAACTATTCAACACAGACTCTGACACAGGGTAAGTACTTAATAAATGTTAGCTTTTATAACAAGAATAAAACCTTGGTTATGGGGAGGTGGTGGTGGGAATCAGTTATCTAGAAAATTTTATTTGTTTGTTTTTCCCAAGTTCCAGGAATCCAGAGAACCAAAGGCTTGCTATATATTAAATAGAAGGCCAAAACAAACAAAATAAAATTTAACCAAACAGTACACAGTTTGTCTTGTAACATCCAATATTTCTGTGCTCCAAATTGAGAGATCTTCAGTTCTTACATATTTAGAACTTAGACTAATCCATGATTGGATAGTTTTTCAGAATCAAATAGCTTTACTTGGTTCAGTAATTGGTTTTGATGGTCTGTCTAACATGGTTCAGGGTTGTTTCTTTTAAAACAAGGCATGTCATACCATTCTGAATTCTTTATACATTCTGAATTACCTTGCTGTGACAGTATTTTTCCCTCTATCATGTAGAAAACCAGTTCCTTTTCAGGGCCAAATAATTAGCTACTTTGCAAGTATCATAAATTTTGAAGCTCATGCATGATTATTGAGACTTTAATCACACTTAAATCCCTCAGATGCATTCCATTGTGTAAGACTGTGAGTAAGTGAGGGAGGTGTAGGAATAAGTATGGTAATGTGAGTTTGTATGGGTAGTATTAAAAAACAAAATTCACCTGAGTAAAATTTGAAGATCAAATTGGCTTTATTCAATGATTCATGAATTGGGCAGCATCCCATCTAGCAAATAGAAAGGAGCTCCAAAGAGCTGTACAAAATGGAAGACTTTTATAGGGGGTGAGACAAGGGAAAGAGTGTATTGTTTCAAACAGTGTCACCTTCCTTTTGGGGACAGAAGGGTCTGTGGGCAGATTACCTCCCTAGGGCTGACCAGAAAATTCCAGATTTGCTGGTTTAAGATTACATTTCTGGGAGACATTTGAAATTTCGATTAGATTAGATATTAAATCTTGGTTTGCTGACATGGGGTTTAGCATGAGTGACTCCATTTTGGGTCTGTTGTCTCTTTTCTTAATAGTAGGAAAGCAGAGCACAAATTATAAGGCAGAGAGAGAGAGAGAGAGTGAGAGTAAGGGAGAGACTACACACATATTACACAAATTTAGTTAAAAATGTTCAAAGAGAGAATTAAGTGAAGACCTGATAATCAGTCATTGCATTTTATATGTAAATATTCAGTCAAATATATAATTGGTATCTATTATAAATAGTATGTGTATTCATATATATAGTACTTTAAAATTATTATTTCTAAGTGTTTTTTCAGTTCTTTTTTTTTTTTTTAATTGAGACAGAAGTTCTCACATTGATATCCTAATTGTGGCTACTAAGTGCTAAATCATTATTTTCTAAGTGAATTGTTTCAAATTGCCTTTGAGAAATAAGTAATAGTCTCTCTCTTAGAAATTCTGGAAATTCACCTCAGACTTCAGAGGTAGTCTCATTTAGGTATTGAAGATAGAAGCCCAAGGGATCACTCCCAGGTCTGATTTCTCATTTATCAATCATAATTTATTTCCTGTGTGTTTCTTGAGTAAATATTAAATTGAAGTAAGGAACTTATATATCCCTGAAGATTGTATATTTAAGTCAGTATTCAGTGTGCTAAGGAAAACATCTTTTAAGTCGTGACATAAATTTAAATCCTGGAACTTGGACTAAAATTCCTCAAGTGTTCTGTACTTTTCCAGGAACAACTTGTAAGTCCTATTTACATGTTCTCAGATACTAGAGAGGTGATTGATTCATAGATTTACCTGTGATTTCAGGAGGCTGAGAATTATTATTTTATTCATTTAAACTCTTCAGGGAAATTTATTGTAATAATTCAGAGCAAGGATATCCCTGAACATGATGACTATTATTTTGGGCAGTTTATTTGTAATGTCCCATATCCAAGAATGACTAACTCCTATATTAGGTTGTTTAAACTGGAAAGGTCAAATGACTTAAGCTTCCAAAAATTTATTTAGCAAATTTCACATTTGCTTTCAGCACTGTGGTTCCTTTCACCAAAGTACATACATGTTAAGGCTGTAAGTACAGTGAATTTACAAGGTTAATTATAGTGTATTGTGCATAGCAGTCATTTTGTTGGTAGTTCAATATTATGTTTGGCATGTATGATAACATTGCAAAGTAAATTTGCTGTAACTTTGACTTTGGTATCCTTAGTTGGAAATGGCTGCTTTGTTAGACACACGGTCCCCAGATAAAATGCCTGCTTAGACTCACTTAAGAAATAGTTTCACCTATTGGTGGATATTCATGGACGGGGTAAGTGTGTAATTGGCAATGTGTGGTTAAGTGGTACACAAAAATCTAGAAAGAAAGCAAAATATTGAAGATGAAAACATGACTGAAATATAGTGTTCTTCAGAAAAGAAGTTGTAGAAAATGCAAATGGGGAGCCTGCCAGTATAGCTATAGTAGATTAATTTCCTGGTGTTAATAAATACAGTATATTCACAAGCTCATTTTACTGTAGTGCTCTTGTCAGACAATTCTACATGTTTGGGAATAAATATGGAAAAGCATAATAACAATGCCATGTTCATTTAAATATAAATTTTGTGTATGTACAATTAGATACACTTTAGAAATTATGAATTGTACATATACGTATTGGCTGACTACTAAATTCAAGGCATTATGCAAAGTACTGTGTAGGATGTAACACCTGAGTAATCTATAAACATACACAAAGAAGGATGTACAGCAGTTTCTAAACTCAGGTACATGTAAAGTGAAGACTCCTAGAGAATGTCCAAGGGGCACATGTACATTTATGATTTTAAGGAAATTAACCTTCACATACTCTATTTCCATATGTACTGATGTTGACTTGTGTGAGAATTTGTGTTTCAGCCCAAATTCTCAAGCTAGTTCTCTTTCCCACTTACCTTTGCACAATTGCTCTTTTCATTCTTTTCTAAAGATTTTTTAATAGAATGAAGGAGAAAAATAGTATGAAGCTAACAAGGAATTTAAGCATCATGCTAGATAATTTTGAACATCTCAGAGGCAGTTAGTTGATCAAGACACTATTTTAGGTAAATAAGTCAAGTGTCTTTTTATTTGGCTTAATCTTCCTTTAATTTTACAGTATGGCTCCATCCCACTGGTGGGGCTCCACTGCCTTAGAAAACACACACAACCCCCCCACCCCCACATACACACAACTGAATCTAAATTTGTTCCTAAAAAGGCTTTATGTTCCAGGCTCTGGTCTTTGTTTTATTTATTTATTTTTTTTTATAAATTTATTTATTTTTAAAATTTTTTTTTAAAGATTTTATTTATTTATTTGACAGAGAGAGAGACAGCGAGAGAGGGAACACAAGTAGGGGGAGGGGGAGAGGGAGAAGCAGGCTCTCTGCGGAGCAGGGAGCCCGATGTGGGGCTCGATCCCAGGACCCTGGGATCATGACCTGAGCCGAGGGCAGACGCTTAACGACTGAGCCACCCAGGCGCCCCTCTGGTCTTTGTTTTAAAGCACAAGCATGGTAGCCCTCATCACTGGTTTTCTCCATGCCTAAATATCTATGCTTCTGTAATATTCTTTCTAACATATTACACTGATTCTAAATAAAAACAATTCATTAAACACTCAAAAACATCTTATTTGGTACACATCTCCCCCCGTATTTCTAAAAATTGAATTTACCTAAGAGAAGGGACATATAAGAAAATATAATTTCCTTTTTTTTTTTTTTGTTCAAAGAGAAAAGAATTTTAAGAAAAATAAACCATGGTGCTATTTGGAAAAATATTTTGGCATGTGGTATCTAAGAATTAAAAGCAAACTCAAGGAAGAAAAGGAAATATCATCAGACAAAATTTTTAAATATGGGACATATATTTGGCATGCCTGCTCTTATTTTAAAGGCAATTTACCTGCAGGTAAATATACTTTTTCTGAATGCAAAAATTATTGCAGAACTGGTACTTTCTGGATCTGGAGGTTTGGGACCACCTCCTCTTGATGACATTAACCAGTAAGTGACCACTTCTTTCTGCTGTTTTAATTAGGACCTGCCCCAAATATATCTCTCTCAAATTCTATTTCAGGTCAAGTGGCTTTCAGTTATTTGTTGTCATTCAAAATCAAGGAAGACCTAATAAATTGTCAGTTGTTTATTTTTACATGATAGTGGGTATCAAATCACTATGGTATTTATGTTCCACTGGGTGCATTTAAAAGAGTGGTGTAACAGCTTTATTTTTAAATGTCAGTATTTACAATATGCTGGAAATTACATCATTCCCAGTTATGTACACTCGTAATTAAACATTTTAAATGCGAACTTAAAATATATGAGTCAGTAGTATAGGTTTTAAAAGATTATTTTAGGGTGTGTGTGAGTAATAAAAGTTAGAAATTCATAGATCTAGGCCAGCTACCTTATATTAGTAATGAAAATAGGGAGATCCAGAGCAGTATTACCAAGGTCACTCATCCAGTTAGCAGCAGCACCCAGCTAGAAGGGTCTACAGAGAAGAGAAGAGAAAGGTTTCATTAAGGATGTAACACTGAAGCTAAAATTTTACTGAGTAAAAATGGCCTCTTAAGTTAGTGTAAAGTTTTGAAGTTAGGAAAAGTCTTCACCTAGAATTATCATGTCCATCCCTGAACCATAGAACATTTTAGCTTGCTTGAATTTTATAGTGTTTATTGAAATGTTACTGGTATGTATGGATGTAAAGTTATGTTGGGGCTGGATGGCTTAGGCCAAAGATTTTTAATTTTCTTCAAATATTGTGTGTGGGGTTAGGCAATTTACCTGCAGGTAAATATACTTTTTCTGAATGCAAAAGTTATTGCAGAACTGGTACTTTCTGGATCTGGAAGTTGGGGACCACCTCCTCTTGATGACATTAACCAGTAAGTGAGTACTTCTTTCTGCTGTGTTAATTAGGACCTGCCCCAAATATATCTCTCTTGCTCGCTCTCGCACTCACTCTTGCTCTCTCTCTCTTTTTTTTTTAAAAAACTAAGGGTTGCCTTCAAAAGTCTGTTTTCACCTCTAAACTCACTTCCTTCTGGGTTCCCCCTAGTCCTCCAAGGTCAAACAAAGATTCATCCTTTCCCCTCCCACCTTGGGACTTCATGCAGTTCTTTTAAACTCCACTAGTAATTGCTGATTCATTTATTTATTATTATTATTTTTAATTTATTTTTTAAATTTAAATCCAATTGATTAACATATAGTGTATTAGTTTCAGAGGTAGAGGTCAGTGATTCATCAGTCTTATATAACACCCAGTGCTCATTACATCTGTGCCCTTTGAGGGTAGGAACCCATGTCTAATTAGACTTTGCCTTTGTACCAATAGTGGGCAGATAATGCCTGTGGAAAAGAGAGGTGATAATCAAAGTCACCCATGCTTTGGTGTTCTCTGCCTGGCCACAGAATTCCTTGTCTCGCTTTTTCTTTAAATTAGACAGGCCCTTTAAATTGACTATAGCCAACACCAGAACCCCTCAGTCTGCCTTGGAAACTCCTGCAAGGCCTTTCTAGCGATTCTTCATTCTCTTCTTCAACTTTTTTCCTAACACCTGTACTCTCTAGGCAGAGTGAAGTGCTCCCTCTTCTGTGCTCCAGTGATCCTCCTAACAAGTGACAGTATAACTATTTTTGGAAGCACATTTTTGTGCCCCTTGAGTCAGGGCAAGGTCTTCTTTACCTTTGTATCCGAGCTCAGGAACCGCACCCCCAATATGCCTTTCCAGGGTTAATATGGGCAGGCAGTGCCCTTAGACCAATCTTAGGAAGCTGCTTATTAATGGCTTGCACTAAGATGAATAGGATAAAGTTTATGGACACAGATGTCCCCTAAAGAATAACTATTTTAGTGCCATTTTATTGGACAAAAAAATGTACCTGCCATTTCTTTCATTATGTGACATTAGTAAATTATTTATGGTACAAAATACTAAGAACTTCTATCAGAACAAATTCTTAGGGGCACCTGGGTGGCTCAGTTGGTTAAGTGGCTGCCTTTGGCTCAGGTCATGATCCCAGAGTCCTGGGATCGAGCCTCGTGGCGGGCTCCCTGCTCAACGGGTAGCCTGCTTCTCCCTCTTCCTCTCCCTCTGCCCCTCGGTTGCCCCCGCCCCTCCCCGCTCATTCTCTTTCTCTCTCCCTCTCTCTCAAATAAGTAAATAAATAAAATCTTTTTTTTTTTTTTTAAAGAACAAACTCTTAACTAATTGCAACATGTGGAGCATATCATTATATTGTGAAATACTTCCTATATTGTATGAATACCTCTCTAAGTATATATGTACCTAAATGAACACAACCTAGATTTTAGGTATAACTATTGTGTCTTCTATTAAACACATAACTTAGAAAGAATGAAGTTGGTTTGACATTTACTTTTTTCTTCCTTTCCCTTAAGGCTCCTTCATTTCTAGCTACTAATTGTTTGCTTGTTGGTGGTGTTGTGGCTGTTGTTTGCTTATATTTTTGGCAGTACAGAATAGGACTTCTCAAACGTTAATTTACATATGGATTACCTGAAGATCTTATTTAAAATGCAGACTCTGAGACTGTAGGTGTAGGGTGGGGTTGATATTCTGCATTTTTTTAAAAGATGTATGTATTTATTTGAGAGATTGAGAGAGACAACAAGCAGGGGGAGTGGCAGAGGGAGAGAATCTCTGCAGACTCCCTGCTGAGCACAGAGGCCTCATGGGGATTGATCCCAGGACCCTGAGATCATGACCTGAGCTGAAATCAAGAGTGAGCCACTTAGCAGACTGAGCCACCCAAGTGCCCTGAGGTTCTGCATTTTGAACAAGCTCTCAGATGATATGGACAATGCTGGTCCATGGACCACAGTGTAGTAAGACTTTAGAGACTAGAATGACAAGGATCTACTTCTGCTTATAAAACTATTTCCTTAATGACGTTTAATTCAAATGTACATATTTTTAAAATAGAAAGCACAAGTTTGGTGGTTGGGCAGGGACACCCATTTCTGGCCAGGTTGATAGATCTGAGAAAGCTTTGCTGATGTGACAGTCAGGTCAGACTGGTAAAAGTGGTAGTTTGACAAGTGTGTCTGGGCAGATGGGCCAGATTGGTTGCAGCAGACCAGATTGGTGAAAGGCTTGAAATACAAATTTATGTTGGAAACAGAAAAGTGTCTGAGACTTGATGTAATTTTAAAGGGCAGGATGGCATGCTTGATATGTACAGGTTTAATAAAAAAACAAAGCAAAAACCACGAATGCATCTTCTTTTGGAGGTATGTTTAAATTTTAAGTTAATGGGAAAATTTAAGTCCTAGTGAGGAAAAATAACATTTTTTTTTGAAAAATAACATTTTTAATAATGCAGTTTAGTCACAGATGCCATTTCCCAATTTTATGCCAGATTACATAATGAAAGACAATTAATATTACAGTGTGTTACACAAAATAGTCTCTTCAAACTTGAGAATATTCAGGTAGCCAAGAAGAAATTGAAGTGATCCATAATTAATTCTAAACACAGACTCAAAATGAATGTGATTTTTTTTTTTTTTATCCTATACTCTAGGCTAGAAGAGACTTAGATGTTGGCCTATCATTCATTCAGGTCCTTTTTAGTATTAAATGTAGACAAATAGTAGACAGAATGAACTTTCAAAGTTATTGAATCATAGCTGTCAGTTCTCTTTTATCCCTGTACCGGAATTCAGTATGTATAAGGGAACTTGCCTTTTGAGGCTGTGGGCAAATGAATCCCCATTTTATATTTAGAGATAGTCAAGTTTCAAGTTTAGTAAAATTTGTTATTTATCCCAGTATCAACGACCACAAATATTCCATGTCTAAATATTTACCTTACATAGATACAGTGACACTTAAAAAGAGTAGGATGTAAAAACAGAAAAAAAAAAATTCTTCTGGATATTTGTCATGCATTGTTCACTTAACTCTTTCATACTGGAAGATGAACGATTTAGAAAACAGAAAATATTAAAATGAGAAAGTGGAAAGTTTCCTTTATTGGGAGCATTTGTTTACTGTAATAGATGCAATAATGCAATAACAGGGCTATCCACTTAACTGCAGAGCTTCCCCAAAGACCTCCATTGTCTTCCCCACTTTTCTGCCTTTGGCATTGAACTAGCATGTGTAAATGAGGTTGTCTGCTCTTTTTGCCCTGTTGTTAAGGCATGAACAGCAGGCCTTGCCTTTGGTACTGAGGCTATTCATAAGATCAAAGCTTTTAAAAATGTTTTCATTGTTATTGTTGTTGACATGACTTTTTGCTTCAACTTCCCCTGCTGGGCCAGACCCTAAGAACTTTGTACCGCCTGTTATTTTTTCTCATGTGCTGAATTGCACTTGGTTTGAAGACTGCAAGGGGAGAGTGAAAATTATACTGGTTCCTCAATTAGAGTTGGCTACAGGTCTTGTGCTGTTTCTAACCAGAGACTAGAGTGTAGTGCTACCTCTGTCAGAGGGAAACAGTGGAAGGCATAACTAAGATAAATGAATGCATTTTAGAGTTTGTCAGCTGGAAAAGGCAAAAAGTTAACTAAAGGGAATTTTTCTTTTGTAGACTTTCAATTACATTTTCCATCCTGCAAAGATGTTAAGATTGCCTGAGGCTGCATAGGGTAGGAATAATAAGAATAATACTTCATTATTTTTAGATTTTTAAGTTCATTTTGTCACTGATATTTAAAAAGGATGCACATACCACTGAAGCATTGTGTCAGGTACCTTCCTTTCAATCTGAAGTCATATGTAATCACAGAAATATGCCATAAAACAGAAAATAAAGTAGTGTTGACGGGACTGTGTTTGAAATGCATGTATATTTAAAATCATAGCTGGAATGTGAGACACCCATTCTCTGGTCCAAAGGGATGCCCTGGTGGAGAGAACCTTGGAAGGAATGTTTCTCAGTCCTGCTGTTCTTCAGGAGTTGCCTATAGAGTAGGTGGGCCATGGAGTTAGCTAGTCATGGAACCTAGCTTGGCCCTCTATATGATAAATGATACATGGGTTAAAATAGACAAGCATGAAAAAATAGCTGGTAATTGTGCCAGGATTTCAATGTCCTGTTAATCTTTAAAACTTTATGAGTGAAATCATTTTTGTTTTTATACATATTTTCTTATGGAGAAACTCTGGAGTATGTGACATTTTTGTAGTTCTCTATAATGATGATTTACCATTTTTAAACATAGTCAATTAGAGGAACTTACGTTTCACTTTATTTTCTCTTTAGTGAGACATATCTATTTTTTCCTAGCTCATGCAGTTATCAGTTGGTCTTTTCAGAAGACCAAGCTTTATACAAAATGCTTATAAATTATATAAGTTACTGTTGCCATCATTAAAGTGACAGAGATTTTTCTATTCTCTTATCTTTTGTACAGGCAGAAAAAGTATGACAGTAGGGGCTTTCTATTGAAGTGGGGTTTAGCTGGAAGGTAGAACATTGAAAGGAAGCCTCTGATAACATGGCATAAATCTGAGTGGTATGATCCATAGCTGTAGTTTTAAGTGTTTCACTTCTTAGATAAATAAAAGGCAATCAATATGGGCTAGGGATTTAAGAAATTATTGTATAAAAGAAAAAAATGCAACTTAAAATTGATATGAAATGAAAGATCAATTTAAATACAATTTTATAGAGTAATGATGCTATATAAACAGGAATAAAAATAATAAAAAATAACATTAATGAGGTAATTCTATAAAATCTTAATAGAAAAGAGAATTTGATTTATACTGGAGCTTACATTAAATTTTGATATTATTAATTTTCCACGTGACAGCTGTTTTCATGTGTTTTAATCAATAAAATATTTAAAGCCCTACAAAACATGTAGAAAAAAGTAATTATTAAACTACACAGTAATGTACCACCATTCAGTCTGTGTGACTGGATTTCATTTACATTTCATCGTTTATTTTCTGTCAATTTTGTAACTAAGGTAATTTTGGTTGGTTATGATTTGGCACATATGGACCAATAAAACTTGCTACTCTCTTCCTTGGTAGTGGAGACTATTAGTTACTTCTAGAGATGAATTACAGTAGTATACTTGAGTTAGAAGACGGTGAGGCTTTTCAGCGAGTTATAGTGTTTGGGTGGGCTTTGGCTGGGCTTCTCGGGCTTTTGGCTAAGATCAAGTGTGGGTTGTTTTCAAGATGAATACTTTCCTGACACTGATAGTTTTGTAGAATGGGAAAATATTCGTGAAAAATGCACTCTTTTCTTGAACAACCTTTTGACATTCAGAGGGACAAAACAAAATGACTTTTGGTGGCAATATGGAGATTTAAGCCTCAAATCAAATATCTTTTATGTAAATATATCTACCCCTGTGTCAATATTTCAGTTTCTTAATTACTATAGTTTTATGTTAAGTCTTGACGTCTGAAAGGGCAAACCTCTCATTCCTGCCTTTCATATTACTGACAGTCTTGTCCTTTATTATTTCATACACAAGAATCATGTTATTAAATGCTATGAAAATTCCTATTGAGATTTTTATTGGAATTTCTAAAACTGTATATAAATTTAGGGAAAACTGGTATATTTTCAATATATTATTCTCATTCATAAACATGGTATATCTGTACATTTATTAAAACTTCTTGAATATATTTTCATAATCATCAATTTTTTGTTTATGGAACCTTCCTAAATCCTTAACATTAAATTTTTGTTTATATTAAAATTAAGAAATTCAGTTTTTCAAAATACATTTTAAGAGAGTGAAACAAGTTTCAAGCTGAGAGGAATTATTCTCAATACATACAACTGAAAAATATATGCGTTAATAATAAATAAGGAATTTATGTGTATTAATAATAAAAAGCAATGAAAAAAACGAGTGAAAGTCATAAACTAAATTTCCCCCAAAAGTAAGCATATATGTTCAATAAGCATTGGAAGAAATGTTCAATATCATTAATGATGAGAGAAACACAAGTCAAGAAGGCAATGAATTATCATTTTTAACTATTTAGTTGAAATATATATATGTATTTATATATAAACTCATATATAAAGAGTTTATATAGAGAGCCTACTTGGAGAAATATGTATTTATATATAAATTTATATTTATATAAATATATATATATTTTTCCAAGTATGCTCCATGCCCAGCATGGAGCCCAACATGGGGCTTGAACTCACAACTAAGATCAAGGTCTGAGCTGAGATCAAGAGTCAGATGCTTAACCAACTGAGCCATTCAGCTCCCATATATATATATATATATATATATATATATATATATATCGTATACATTTAAATATATAAATATATTTAAATTAGGTATTTCTAGTGTTAGAGAAGATGCAGTTTTACACCTTCTAGTCTAAATAATAACATGGGAATTTAAATGTTCTAACCACTTTGGCAAATAGTTTAGTGTTAACACAAGAAATAAACTAAGCCATTTTCCTAGATATATACCCAAGAAAAACTCTTCTTTATGTTCAGCAAGATATATTTTCATGAAGCACTGTTTAAGCTATATAAGGCCTGGAAATAATCTAAATATCATTAAAAAGAGAGTGGATGAATGAACTATAGTACATTTGCACAATGGAATATTATACATCAATCCAAATTAAGGAAAAATAATGATATAAAACTGTGTATGAATCTTAGAAATATAATATTAAGTGACAGGTAGGTCCTTAAAGTTGTATCTATCATGATACCATTTTTTAATAAAGTTAAAGAGAACTAAAATTTTTAAAGTTCTACAAATATTTATGAAATCAAGATATATATATCTCATATATATAATATGAGGAATCAAGGTCATGGTGAAAATACAGCTCAGGGTATTGATTACATGAAGTGAAGGGAGACAGGAATAGAATGGGGAAATAATATGGTTAGATGTTTGTAATTATCATCAAGTTCTTATTCTGGATGATTGATCTATACTTATCCAGTATTATAATCCAACAAAAAATGAATTAATGAATGAATGCATGGACAAATGAATTAGCGAATAAGGAAAGAGATGCATAAACACATAAATGATGTCCATACATGAGCCAATTAAAAAAGATTTCATAAACCAAGGATTGTTACTTTCATTCTGTGAACTCAGTTATAATAAAAAGAAATAAATAAGATGATATCCATAACTGCCACAAAATCTTATTTTTTGTTGACATTTTTTTCCTAGGCTTTTCTGCCTATGATTACAATGAACTTGTATGACAAGCTATTTGATGCTGGATGATTAGTGTTTGTGCACAAGAATAACTTTGACCTATTATATTAAATCGTGATCAATTTTGTAGCTTGTAAGATTATTTTAGAGTAAAGATGAGTTAATTTTTGGACTTAAAACCCTTCATTAGAAGAAAAGAACAATTGTCTCTCAGCATAGTAACATCAAGCAATCAGATCAAGATTTTTCTGAGCTACCCGAGGGAACAGCAATGACAGTATTCAGTATATTCTTTAAATAACTGGCATTTACTATTCATTAGTATGTTGAGTATTTTCTTAGGTACTAAAATGAAACGTATATTTTTAAAGGGAGATAATTACACAACATGGGGTAGCAAGATGGAAATATGGGGCCAATTTCTATTTAATTTGGCAGTTGATCCAACATTCTCTGCCAAAGAACCAACACAAAATTTGCATAACAATCTCAATAAAAACAACAGAGAATTGGGAAACAAGGAAATTTTTCATTATGCTAGTAGTATGAAATCTTGTTGAAGTATGTAAACCCAATTTTGAATTGATAATTGCATTTTTTAAAGATCTCAATATTATATTTGCTATCTTCTGCTTTCAGTCAGAACCACAATTAAGCCAGTCCCATAATCATGAAACTATTCTTCTTTAGCCACAATTCTAACATAAGAAATCCACTCTTGAATTTAACAACTCTCAGTTTAGGGAAGTATTTCATTTTACTGTTTGTTTAAATGTGGATAGTTTTCATTTATGGCAATTTATCTGTAACCATAATAGGTTTGGGGAAGCAGTGTTGCCTAGGAAAATTTGTGAAATGGTGGTCTAAAATATGAGTTGATCTTTCTTCCTTTACTGCATTGTTAACCTCAACAAATTACTTACTTCATTTCCACAACTTTAAATGCCAAGTACTTGTAAAATAGTTGCAAATATTTAAAATTAAATGACTTCATAAATGTTTGTAATAAACCACACCATGGACTTGATTATATTTGAGAGGGAAAGAAAACTTTCTAGGAGTTATTGGTAGCCATGAATCTACCCTTTATTATTCTCAGAAACAGAAACCAATTGTATTCTGTCTCAAACAGCTAGGTTTATATTAGGTTAAAAAAAATCCTACCCAGCGTGGTATAAATACATCTTAAATTTGGCCACATTTCCTTGTTCAAGAATATGATGTAAGAAGTTACACAGTATGGTGGAATGATTGAACACCTTTAATCTTTGGTCTTTCTACTTTGTAGCTCAAAGTCAAAAAGAAAGCTCCATATGATATATCTATAACTGTGTACATTGCACTATGGAATATCAAAAGCAATCAGTCCTCACTCAAAGAGGATTGTACTGTTCAAAGTAAATGCTTTCTTACTATGAGTTTTATTCCTGATACCAATTCAAGTAAATTGAAGATAAAGGAACACAGAGGGATATTTTGTCAATGATTTCATTGTTTTCTGCATTTCAAAATACCAGTTTATAATCTAGATGATTATCCAGTCCAAATCATTCACTCTTTTAGAAGATGCTTCTTTAAGGAAATTAAAGCCATGCCAACAAAATAATAATAATAATAATAATTCTTACATTTTAAGAGTATTATATAGTTACAGGTGCTGTCAATTATAAAACTCAAAGTCATTATTTGTACAATATACATGTCAATACGACAATAAAATGTTAGGTTCAAATAAAATAAATGGGAACTCACAGAAGCATTTTTTTTTTTAATCAGCTAGTCTTTCTGAATCCATAACTTGGGTTTAAGGATCTAAACACATCACAGACATTTATCACCACTTCTCCTCTTTTTTGTGACCTTTTGAAAGGAGCACAATTCATCAAAAAATATTTTTTCATTAATCTCTGCAAAGGATAATTTTCCTTTTTTTCTGATCTTCAAAGTGACAGATTGCATAGGTTGAGCCTCTGTGACTTAAACCACAGACAGTTTCATGTTTCAGTGTGCTTTTCTGTCTCACTGGCTGACTTGATTTATAATAGTTGAGGTAGTGCAAAATTAAAAATTAATTAATTTGAGTGAATTGGTAATAAAGGGGACTGGAGTGGCTGTATTGAGATGCTAATAGGTCTATTCCAGACCTATTCTGGCCATCTGATCCTCTGGAATATCCAACAGCTGTGGTAGGCAAAACTGACAACTGAGCACATTCAAGAGGAAGGGTCAAGAGTTTGGCATCTAACCCCGGTGGGGCCAAAGCAGGGCCTGCTCTTCCCGAGATTCTACTTCTGGAATGAAAGCAGGTCAGATGGTTGAAATAATATATTTGTATGACATTTATAGAGAACCTCTGTGTAGAAGCAGTGATATGATCTCAGGATGTGATTTTCTGTTTTTTTGTTGTTGTTGTTTGTTTCTTTGTTTTTTGTGGAAAACAACTTCCTGAGCAGATTTCTGTAAGGCTTCCATAACTATAATGCTTGCTTCATTGACTATTTTACTGGGAGAATGCATAATTAATGCAATTAAGATTTCTAGGAGGACAAAAAAACATAACTACTGGTATTTTGAAGTACATATACTATTGTGTAACTATTCAAACATCTTGGAAATGTAGTATATTTGTAACCTTTTAAAGAGTGAAATGCACTATTGGATGAAACATTTTACAACACGTTAATAAAAAAATGTTCTCTGTTTTATGTGACTATCTGATTTGTAAAGTCCTAGTTACAGAATGTTTTATATCTACTACAGAACAAATGTATCATATATTGTTTTTTATAATTATATGAATAGAACATGCTCATTTATGAGACATTTTATTTTAAATTCAGAATAGAGTAAGGAAATAAGACTATTCACATTTCATCTATTTAATTATGTGTCTGATAAATGGCATAATAAATGGATAGTAATATAATTATGTGTCTGATAAATGGTAGGAAAATAATAGTAAAGTAATTAATGACAATTGGTTGCCAATAAAAATAACACAAAGCAGCACTAATTTAAGTTATAAAGATTGACAAGCTGATTTGAGACAATTAGTTTCAATAATCACTATAGAGCAAGTTTTGAGAGCAGAACTTCAAATGCTAAATGAAGAGATGATTAAAGAAACTGCTTCTTGAAAACTAAACACATGGATAACAAACAAAAACAAACAAATTTGATTTATTCTACAAAAAAAGGTATTTTTTCCTTTAAAAAAATCCTTTATTTTCTTGACGAATACATTATAAACCTCATAGCTTCTGACCTATAGTAATCACCATTTTGTAAATCTGAAGCAGTCCAGTATCTAGTCTGAACATTAAAAAACAAAAGCAAACAAACAAAAATAGTTATTGGATAATAACCTGATTTTTTTTTTTTAAGATTTTATTTATCCATTCATGAGAGACAGAGAGAGAGATGCAGAGGCAGAGGGAGAAGCAGACTCCCCGTGGAGCAGGGAGCCCGATGCGGGACTCAATCCCAGGACCCTGGGATCATGACCTGAGCCGAAAGCAGACGCTTAACCGACTGAGCCACCCAGGAGTCCCTAATCACCTGATTTTTAATGTTTGTCTTGATTTCTTCTTGTTTTTCCTCAGGGAGAATCAGGAAAAGGCAATTCACTATTTTACTCAAACCCAATTACCTCCATGTTTCTGGGAATTTTTATACCACATACTAATCAGTGAATCAGCCAGTCACTATTGACTTCCTGTAGCTAAATATTAGGCAATTGAAAATTGATTGGCGTTTGCCACTAATCCAGTGCATTCAGCTCAAATATGCTACAGTAGTTGTGATTTTCATATATTTTAGCAATCCTGTTGCAACTATTTTTACTACATCAACAACTAGGATGTCTCTACTACAGCTGCTAGTACCAGCTAGTTAATACCACCACTGTTACTAATAGCTGGTATTTATTGAGTTCTTACTTTGTGCCAGAGATTGTTCTACCACTTTTATATATATTAATACATTTAATCCTCATAACAACTCTCTTTGCCAAGTGTTATCATATTCTTCATTTTAAAAATGAAGAAACTTAAGTGGCTTATCAGTCAATTGCTTTTTTTTTAACACCCTCTGCATTGTTTTTTAAAGAATGTAGTGCATTTTCTTTGTTTCTTATCTAAATAGTTCATTATTTCTTGGACTATAAGTAAGTAAAAAATATATTTTATTTTGAGTTTTTTTTTTAAATGAGAGTATAAGAGAGAATATATCTCAAGAACAAAAACTAAAATTTTCTATAATTACTGAATAGTTTTTTTCTCCCCTGAGATAAACTAAAGGGGCCATCAAACAGAATTATAAATCTCAAGTTTCAGGATCTTATTGATGGGGCGGTAAATAAAATTATACTTCGCTGTTTCAGAAAACAAGATTAAGTTGTCCTTTAGTGCAATAAAATGATGATTTCAAACCTAGGTTGATTCTTTTAAGGTGCTTTCCAATCAATGAGGATATGAAAGGAAATGCACGGTTGGCAGAGTTGGGAATCCAACTCAGAGTCTAAAGAGGACTGTGTTTATCTAATTGCTACAAATGCTGCAATATGAGCTGATGATTTTTAAAGCAGTTTCAAGTCAAGAACTGTAATTCTACTGAGACAGCCATTCCCGCTACAGGCTAAAATCCATAGACTATTCCTGTTAAAAAAAAAAGAAAAGAAAAAAAAAACAATAATTTTGTTAGGATCACACATTGATATTAATGTTTTAAATAACTTAAGAATTCTGATAAAGTTCAATGTGAGAACCATTTAAATTGTGATTGCAGTAAAATATTTTAGTATTTCCTTTATAATTCATATTTTCTGTAGTTTATCATGATTTAAAACACTTGGATTGGGTGAGTTTCTCTGTCATTGGACAGGTATTACATAAACATTATCTCACTACCCGGGTTCATTTATATCATTACTTCTGTTTTCATTGCCTTTTATCCATTTTATTTAGTAAAGTATGAGAATATTTCAACTCAGGAAAAAATAAAGCCTCTCCTTTTAATATTTTCTTTTATACTAACTCTAACAATGCTTGTACTTACAATTCACAAACACAGTGCTGGGATTTGGATCTTAGGAATTATTTTACATTTGAAAACATAAAAATATTGCCATCACATCCTTTTATATTTTTGTAATACAAACTTTATGTTACATTATTGACACACAATAATTCTGAAAAAGATATTGGGAGAAATTTGCCCATAATGAGAGATTTTAACCAAAATTAAGATGATTTTTAAGTCAGTCGAACTGGGTTTTCAGGAATGCCCATTTTAAGGAATTGGGAAAGAAAGTAACTATTGTATTCTATGTTTACTCTGCTTATGTGTTAAAACCTTAATCAGACAAACTGGAAAATATGCTCATATATTAAAGTTTACATAGTATGATTTTTAAAATTCTATGAGTTAATTTATTACGTGGGTCATCTATTTTTATACACTCCATGTATTTGAATGATTTTTTCCAGTAAAAGGAAGATGAGAACTTTAAAAAATATTTTATACTATCCCTTAATTCTTGAAACAAATATATATTTTTTCATTCTTTCTATTTACAAAGGTACTAATTTAGTGGTTGCAAGGTTTGTGTTTCCACAAATACTAACATGAGAAAAGAAGTAGAATAGAAAATAGAAAGAAGTGTTCAGATTGGCTTTATTTCTTATGTTAATGTATTTTTTTATTCACCATGGTGCCAATACCAGTAATAGTGATGTTGGATATGCAACTTCATTAGTGGCTATCATGTCATGAGAACATTTCATCAACTACACAGTGCACAGTTGAATGATCCTGTTGGAAGTATTGGCTTTTTAATTTTTCCAAACTCTTGCTATTGTGCTAAGCATTTGTTTTTGGAAATGAAGTGACACTTGTTCTTATGAAGAGGCAATTGAGCAGATTGTTTTGGGCAAAGTTCAATTGCAGTTAACCCTCCAGATGAACTGTTATGCTCCCATCAATTGCTGTCATTCAGGTCAGTCTGAATTATTAAAGAGAACTGCCGAAAGAGTAAATATGGTTGGATATTCTTGAAGAAACATTAAAAAAAATAATCAAACCAGAAGATCAGTGTCTGTAATGGTTTTAATTCACCTTCATTTCATTGTTTTTTTAAAGATAAATATCACAGATCATGCCAAACCTAGTAATAATTTGTATACACTTGGTCTTTTTTTAAGACTTGAAGTTACATTAAAAATTCATACATCCTTTATATCCTTATCCTGGAGATAAACTTAAAGCTATTATATTAATGCATTCTAGAGTATCCAGATATGTAATTAACTGAACGATATTTGAAGGAAAGACAGAAAGAAAAGAGAGTTTTACTTATCTTTTGAAGCATTTCGTAGTTAATAATCTTATAGCATTGTGGTATTTTCATATCTATTATATAATCAAACCTTATAAAATGGCTTTCTGTATCTTGTAAATAAAATGGTTGATGTTATAAATATTAAAGAGTAATATTTGTACATTGCCAAGAGGTTATTTTTACCTTGAAAAATAATGAAATGGAAAGGGAAAGAAAAAATATAAGGTTCTTTATGTTGATGGTTCTGGTGAGATAGAACAAATCTAAAAATCCAGTTGACTCTCATAATTGTGAAAAATCCTACTGCAATGGACAAGACTAATCTGTAACACCTTTTCTGAAGTGTGAATTAAATCTGATGTCTCAGGATCGTCTGGAGCCGATGTGGATGCCTGTGTACATCATGGAACCGGCCGTCTAGCTGGCAGCTACTGTTATCAGAGTGCTAGCCTTGGCTGGTTAAGTGGATTTTGCTTCAGGTTAAAAAGTCTTTAGGGAAGTGGGTCAAATTGTACAAGGACAGCTTTCTAATTCCTTGCCTATGACGTAAAAGTAAGAGCATAATAAGGTTACTTAAGACCCTGCAATATACAAGATCATTTAGAAATACTAGAATGGGGACTCTCAGGAGAATAAATTAGACCCACAGTTGGATATGGGAAAAAGCCTTTTACTGAAGGGATAGACTAAAATCCCAGCCTCTCTTTACTTTTCTCTCATGTTGTGTGACTGATATGCTCAACTTAAACCATAGAAATCCTGACTCTTTAAAGGGAAACCCTTTAAGACAGTGACATAACTTCCACACATGATGTGGGATTGTTATTTACAATCATGTCGTCGTCTGCATTTTAGACCATGTTATTCTGAAGATTTTAACATGGCTGAGAAACATCAACTGAGCTAAAAGTCCCGATAAAAACTTCCAATGGAGTTATGAGATTTTTAAGTTTATATTTTATTTTATAATGGGGTAAATAGTGTTGTAGATACTCAGAAGCTTAAAGAAATCATCTCAGCAAACTATATAATAAACTTTTACAACTCATTTAGCTCCTATTATGAACTAATTATATGTTTTAATTTTTTGAAAGAAAATAAAGTATGAAGTTGAAATTTTGTATTTTCTAATGAAACTATTTTTTTTTTTTTGGAAGCTGGAGTAACATTTTGATGGCTCCGACATCCCTTTAATGTGATATAGGACATAGCTGTTTATACCATGATCCTCTATTGAATAGATCTGGTCCCCTGCTGGCCTAATTCTTTGCCTCTCCCGCTAGGTTGTGTCAAAGAGCTTGCAGGGGACACAATGACGTTGCCATCATTTCCATGGGCTAAGGCAGCTCAATTATTTTATGTATGAATATACTGCATGACAATTGTCACCCTGCACTTCCTATGATACAGTGGACATACTTTCAATCACTTTTCTTTGACAGAAATTTGAATAGCTTCTAAGAAAGTTAAATATGAGTTGTAATAAGAAAGAGTCTGGGCTTTTTCAAAATTCACTGCTAATATTTTAATGATTTATTCATTTTGCCCTTTATTACCTTTGAAATCATCAGAAAGTAATGTCAGTTTAATGTTATTTGGAAGAGTGGATTTTCTTGCTTGACAATATCAAATTGAAGTTCTTGTCCTAGGACTGGACTTCTTACTGATGCTTGATATATCTGAGATAGATGATAGATAGATGATAGATGATAGATAGATAGATAGATAGATAGATAGATAGATAGATAGATAGATAATAGATAGATACAGATATAGTATATATGGTATTTGTTGATTTGATCTCTTAATAAAAATATTCAGCACCAATCAACAAGTATTTATTGAATATCTACTCTGCACCAGTACTTTTCTAGATACTGAGGATAATTGCAAATGTAAGTAAGTCACAGTTATTATTCCCAACAGCTCCATGTTTAGGATATAAACAATAGGAAGAAGTCAAGTCAAAGAAATTATTTCAAGGCAGTAGAGATTAATGGACATCATCCTCTAAGACTGGAAAAGACTCAGCCCAACTTGTGGGGATAGAAGATGATTTTAAAGAGCAAATAAACTCAAGGTGGAACTTGAAGAATTATTAGGAGATAATTAGGCACATAAAAGGTGAAATGGATAAAGGAATCTGAAATAAGACAAAGTGTCATGACAAAGTTCTGAAGGTAAGAAATAAGTAGGATGTAAGCAGGATGGCAAATATTTTGGTATTGCTGAAATATAAGGGTGCAGGCAGGGATGGAAAGTGTTATCTGAGATACAGCCGGGGACAGGTAATATAGTATCTCTTATACTATCCTAGGAACTTTTTGTAAATCTGTGTCTGGGAAGGTGCTTTTTGGTATGTGTGTGAGGGGTTAGTTTTGAATGTCCTGAAATAAATAACTGACATAGATCTTGATGATGGAAGTAAAATTAGAGATATGAAGATGGAGGCTGTTATAGTTGCCAATTCAAGAAGTAGTGATGGCCTTTTCCTGGACCAGTTTTATAAAACTGAAGAAAGTAACACACCCCAAAAGTACACACGATCTGAAATCCATGGAAATAGTTTACCTACGGGAGAGAGAAATCTAGGTGACCCAGTTTTCTGATAAGAAATAGGAAGTGTGGGGAAAATACAGGACTGTGAAAAAAGTGATGAGTTCAGTTTGGGGCACTTTGTACTCAAGGTCATTGCAGGACATCTGATTAGAACTATTAAGCAAACTTAAAATCTGAGTCTAAATTTCATTGCTAAAGACACGATTGACATATGGATTTGTGAAATTCATCAATAATAGGTACAGCTAAAAACCAAAAAGTGGATGAGGTTGCCCATAGAGACTGAAAATAAAGACAATGCTAATGTAAGGAGCCTTGGGGAACACAGATGCTTGAAGTAATTTTCAATTATTTTATGTCAACTGTCTATTGTTTCTGGTACCTGGCTTTAATGTATCCTTCTTTTACTTGAACATACCTACGTCTTCCCAATTAAAACAAAACACAAACAAAAATACTTTCTCAATATATCTTCTCAAGTTACCCTATTTATTTCCTTTCCTTAATCTAAATTAATAAGGAAATCAAAATTTGCTTAATGAATTGCAGATATGTTGTCTGTACTTTTTCATCATAAAATCCCTGCCCATTTTTTTGTGTGTGTGGTACCGTGTGGAAATGATGTTCTTGGAGTTCACAACATGAGCCTTCCAGGTTCCAAATTAATGACCTTCTTTTTCAATTCTCATCTTCCCTGATCTCTCTGAAGCAAGTGCTCTGTTGCTCGCCAGACTTATTCTAGAAAGTCTGCCTTTCTACAGCTCTGTGATTTATCACCCCTGGTCCCTTTCTAATCTCCACAATATGGATCTACATGACTATTTTTCCCAATTTAAAGCGGGAACTTCCATTGCCAGTATTCTGTTCCCATTTTTATTTCCCTTTGGCCCTTTGACATAGAAAATCTTTTTAAATGTCTTTAGCAGCGGGAATTGCTTTTGGGTATAATAATAGATACCCCTAGTTGAACCAGCAGAAAAAAATCAGGAAAATGTATCTAGGTTTACATGGCAGGAGGTGCAGAGGTAGGATGTGTTTCAGGATATATTGTTATCTGAAATCACAAATATCATAATGAACCGAGATTCTTTCCTTGCTCTGCCATAATCCCTGCAGTTTCATCATTGGGGGCTGGTAGTTAATTTGGTTGTGGCAATTCCAGGCATTATATCCAGAAGAGAGATTGTCTTCCTAGGTTTTCTCTGAGGAGAGGGGATATTTTTTTTCCCCAGACTTCTCTCAGCTGACTATACAATGCTTTACCGTTTAGAATCAAGTCACACGCTCATTCACTGTCCTGAAAGAATCACCCTCCATCCCTAAAGCTGTGGTACAGTCAGCTTGCTCTGAGGGTTATGACTGCAAAGGAGAGGAGGATGGATCATGGATACTTAAGGTCATGTTAGAAAGTAAGATGAGGAGGAGTGCTGATATAGCAACCAACGTTGTTCATTTGAGTCCATTCTTGGCTATCCAATATTACCAACAATTTCCGGTTTTTAATGTTTTTTAATTGAGGTTCCATAAGTCTAGTACTACATTTCTGAATATGGTAATTTTATTTTAAAACCAAGAAAGTTGATTGATTTTATTCAAAACCAAAAGGAACATCCTCCCTACAAAATCAGCTCCCCTGAGCCACTTTCCTGTATTAAGAAAAGCTCTTTTGCTTCTTGCCGAGAACCAGAGAAACTTTATCGATGTAACTACCCTCACACGTTTATTCAGCTGATTCTTCCCTTCATATTTATTGGTCAGTCTGGGTATTTTCCACACTGTTTTAGGACTTCAGTAATTCTCACATGTATTAGCAAGGTATTACAAATCGTGGTTTTGGTTTTTTGTTTTGGTTTAGTTCGGGTGTTCGTTTTGTGTGTGTGTGTGTGTGTGTGTGTGTGTTTTGTTTTTTGTTTGTTTCTTTGTCTTTTATGTATCCCTACCTTTACCTACCCTAGGAAGAACTGGAAAATTAATTTCCCTAATTTGTGAGTCTAGTCATATTACTTCCTTAAGTCCTCAGGGTCTTCCATCGAATCCGAGATTCCTCAACCAGGCTTTCAAGAATCTAGTCTCAGTTACCTTCTGTTCTTATTGCTGCTGATATCCTGTACTAACCTAATGCTTAAACCAAGCTGGAGGTTCCAGTGAGTTCCACAAACTAGATATACTAACTGCATCAGAATTTGCTTAAAAGGTCCAAAGCTATCTTATCATTGCCTGTTACTCAGGCTCTTTTCTCTTACCCTCTTTCTTGGGATGGCTTCTGGATATAAAAATACTACCATTTTTTCCCCTCCATGTTTGTCTCTAATACCATTTCTGTGTGAAGCCTCAACTGAATCCCTCTGGTGGTAAAATTTCAACGAATGAATTCTTAGTGATATCTTTCTATGAGACCACAAATTTGACAAGGATCGGTCATGTTCATCTAAGTGAGCTCTACAGACCTTCTCATGTGGCTGCAATTAGTGAATATTAGCAACAATCTTTCATAGAATTGTTAGAAACATGAAATGTAGACTTAGTTGTTTGGGACCATGAAACAAAAAGGTCAGCCTTAGCTCTAAGCAGTTAGACATAAAAAATCATGTATAATGATTATGTTCTTGAAAATTTGAAACTCTTCAGAAGTTCAGTATCCAAAGTTTTGGTTTTGGATAAAATCAATCAACTTTCTTAGTTTTAAAATAAATTTGGGGGCACCGGGGTGGCTCAAATGGTTAAGCTCTGCCTTCAGCTCAGGTCATGATCTCCAGGTCCTGGGATGGAGCCCAGCGTTGGGCTCCCAGCTCAGCAGGGAATCTGCTTCTCCTTCTCCCTCTGCCCCTCCCCCTGCTTGCACTCCCTCTGTCTCTCTCTCTCTCAAATGAGTAAATAAAATCTTTAAATAAGATAAAATAAAATTGACTGTCTAATTATTGGGCCATACTGAACTTCTCTTGCCATAGTCTAGTCAAACTCTTGGGCTTTTTTGTTTTTTAGTTTTTCTTTTTTACAAACAGAGAAACAAGAAAAGATAAAAACAAACAAACCCTCTTGAATCAGAACCTATGGGAACACACTTCTTTTCAGGATTTTTGTTTTTTACTTTTCAAATAGATTATGGTTATTTCTTTAAAGAGGAAAACTAATATAATAACCTATAGAAAGTGATAAATGTTTCAATCACGGTAACAATCTAGGCCAAATTAATTTATCATATATAAACATTAAAAATGATATATGAGAAAGGTGACTGAAATTTATGAAGGCAGATTATGTGTTAGATATGTTTTTCATAATATCTCAGCCTTGAAGGTAGGTGATATAAATCTAATAAATAGAGTTAGAACCATAATTCAGAGACATTAAATAATTTCTCCAAGGTAACATAATCAGCAAAGGGTACAACTTGATTTAAACACAAATCAGTCTGATTACCGAGCCCATGCTCTTTCGACTCTCCCATAATTATAAAGATAAATATGTTAAACAATCGAGTATAATTCACAGTAATACTCAAATACCATTTTTATTTTATTTTATTTTATTTTAAAGATTTTATTTATTTGACAGAGAGAGACACAGTGAGAGAGGGAACACAAGCAGGGGAAGCGGGAGAGGGAGAAGCAAGCTCCCCGCCTAGCAGGGAGCCTGATGCGGGGCTCAATCCCAGGACCCTGGGATCATGACCTGAGCCGAAGGCAGACGCTTAACGACTGAGCCACCCAGGCGCCCCGCCATTTTTATTTTAATAACAATTTTAATTTTTGTCCATTTGTCTTATATAGAGTAAATTAGTCCATTGATATATTGCTTTACTCCATGATACTGTTGTATGGGGATGAAAAAATTCAAATTGATTAACATTTTAGCCATATATACTCTATTTAATAGAAAAACATATTGGGGGGATTTTATCATTCCAAGTATCTTAGGATATCTCTATTTAAATATGTTATGTATGTTCTCTGTTAATGACAGCATTTTGTTTTGTTTTTTGAAATGGAGCATATGGAAATGGATAAAAATAATTATGGCATATACAGCCTAAGGGAGAGAAAATCATGGATTATCCTTTGGGTCTTAGTTTCTATAGATATTCTATTCAGGAATAATAAATAATAGAGCAAAAACATGTCATAGTTAGAGGAACAGTTCTTTTAAAAAGAAATATGAAATATCTGCAGAGTAAATATGATTCCATATATTTCTCATACTGTACACCATTTCCAAATTTCCACATATGCTTGCCAAGAACAATGATAATTAATGTTACATTGAATTCTTTTAGAAATGTTGAATTCCAGGACTGGTTTGGACCATATTTAAACATATATTATGCTAGACTAAATTCCAGAACAAGAGAGAACATTTTATATTTTTGGCTATTGGTGTTAAAAAAGAAAATCCTCAAGTGGAATACAGATGCAAAATACATTTGGTTAAAAAAAAATTCATATTCTGTTTGCCAGTTTCTCCTTCAGCATTTAAAAAAAATGGATACTTTTTCTAAGTCCCTAATAACAAGGAAACATTGAACTTTTGTCTATTCATATTTTACAAATATTCTTCAAGTTTGTAATGCTTTTACCTCAATAGATGTCAATAGCAGGTACAATACAGTTTGCAGAATATATATTATATATATTATATATGTATATTATATATCTTTTCCTTTAAGGTAATAGTATAAAACATCAAGTTAGTTTAGGGAGGACATTGATAGAATTTAGTTCTTCTAACTGGTTTGCTTTAAACTGACTTTCCTTTTCCCTGCCCTCAAGTTAGTCATTCCCCATTGCCAGATGTCATTTAGTTATTCCAGGCAATAGAAAAAGATTTATGCATTGACAAGTGGAGAGGTGAAACACTGGTTAAAAGAGTTCTGCAAATGATACTTCTGATCCCAGCAGGAGTTATAGGTTTACATTAAAAAAAAAAAAAGCAAAGTTTTCCCTGTTAATAACTATAAATTATATGCTATAGTATTTTATCCCTTTTTTCTTTTTCCAATGGCTAACTATACCTCACTTTAGGGATAAAATCCCTCAAGTACATAACTGAGACATACAATACACTTATATTTGAGGAACTCTTGAGGTTTTCTTTGAAAAGAATGGATTTACAAAATTGAAAGATACATAAAATTCACACCCACACCATGCCCTCCTCCCCACCTCAAAGTTACACTTTCTTTTAAAATAAAAGTTCTCAAAAATATGCCTGGCTTAAACCAGCCTTTAATCATTAGAACACTCCTCTGTTCTCTTAGTTTCTATGTAGACAAGTATTATAGTTTGAACTTTAAAGTGCATGCACATGTTTTTTTAGAAAGCTATACTCACAAAAGAGATCGAGATCAATTGTCAATTTCTTGCAAAAATGTAAACTTTAACATATTATTTTAAGCAAATAGGAACAATTTAGGGAGATGCCTAGGTCTGTAAATAATCTAAAACTCCAACTTCATTTCATACTGGCTTAAACACCAAATTGAGTTAACTAATAGGGAAGTTTATGGCTAAAGATAAATGCAATATTAAGAAAATCTGATTTGAATTATAGTTTGTGGTGAGTTTATTTGAAATAGAAAAAAATAGGATGAGTTTTGTTTTGTTTTTTTAACATAGCAAAAGTACATGATATGGGGAGCTTGTGGTCTTACATTGTGGAGTTGAACTACCTGCTTCTATTCCATGTTCTAAATATACTATAAATTTTAGTGGAAAAAAATCACAGAAAACAATAGAATGTTCAGCCTTCTTAATTAGCACCCTCATAAATAATATCAAATATAGCCATTTGTTTTGAAGATTGATCCTTCACGATTTGATAGAAAACAGTACTAAAAAGTGATGAACAATATTTTTACTTTTCTTTTAGTCTTATGAATTCATGTTTCTCCACACTAAAATAACCTCTTTAATTCACATTTAGACCCTGTGCTTAATAACAATGTACATTTTTATAAGCTCTAATTAAAAAGTTTTAGAAACATACCTTGGAATTTGTTTTGCTTGTTAAAAAGTCAGTGTCAGCAGATAATATATGCCTGAAATCACTCTTCTCTGCACTGATCAAATAGAGAATGATTTTTATATATTTAGTTTTATGATTAATATTATTTCCTTGTTTGATGTTACATTCACCCTAAATAATAAGAGATGCTATATAATGGATAATATATTTACAATTGTATGTATAGTGAATCCTAAAAGTTGTTGCTCAGTTTAAAATTTCCTATTCAAATAGCATCAACTCTATTTAAGTAAAGCAAAACTTTTGAAGGACCAGTGTATTGGCAGCATTTAATATTTTTAGACCATCTTTCAAAGTGTGAATACCCCTTTTATAAATGTCCTTTACTTGCTAATGGCCAGAAGAGCTGGAGGCTTCACACCCCAGCAGAACTGATAAGATATCTCAATTCTGAACTAAAATTAAAGCTTTCTTATAGGGAAGGCATGTTTTTAAACATCAGTCAGTAACTTGAGTTGAAATGGATTAGTCTATTGCCTGAACGATATTACATGGGGTAGGAAGAGCCTGATAGGAAAGGGGAGAGTTATCACTATTTTGTCACTAACCTGCAATTGTTGAATAAATATCAAGTATAGTGACCTTCAATACTACTACATGCAACTGCTCCAAAGAACTTCCCAATCCTCTTACTTTATTTGACTTATTTTTCTTTCCAGCCTGCCTATCACTTTTTATTAACATAATGATTTTCTTAACCATTATGTTTATTGTCTGTCTGACTAGAAGGAAAGTTGCAACGAATATTTATTTGGTTTATAGATGATACCAAGTGGCTAAAAAAAATGCTGGGGACATAGTAGGTATTCTTATTTAAGTGTTGAATTAACTAGCAAATCTTGGAAGGTCACTGACTTACGATGGTTCACCGACTTACAGTGGTTCAACTTACAATTCTTTGACTTTATGATGGTGTGAAAGGGATACACATTTAGTAGAAACTGTACTTCAAAATTTGAAGTTTCATCTATTTCCAGGGTGATGATATGGTGTTATACTCTCTGGTGATGCTGGGCTGTGGTAGCAGGGAGCCTCAGCTCCTAGTCAGCCGCGTGATCACGAGGGTAAACTGCTGATACAAGCATTCTGTGCCCAGACAACCACTCGGTTTCCCATTTTCAGTACAGCATTCAATAAATTGCCTAAGATGTTCAACACTTTATTATAAAGTAGGCTTTGCATTAGATGATTTTGCCCTATTGGAGGCTGGTGTCAGTGTTCTGAGCACGTTTAAGGCATGATGCTATGATTTTGGTAGGTTAGGTGTATTAAATGCATTTTGACTTATATTTTCAATGGACAATGGGTTAATTGGGATGTAACTCCAGCATACATCGAGGAAGTTCTGTGCTGGAAGTTTCTATGTGAGAAGTGGAACATACTGTATTTCAAGAAAATGCTGTTTCTGACCACTTTGTAGGTATAAGATTGACTGAAAGCTCCAACAAGAAACAAGGAAATAACACGCTTTGGATTGCTGCTGCAGGCACTATTGACAGAACATAATATTACCTCTTTCTTTGCCTTTTTGTTTTGCACACAGTCAGAATCTCCCTCTGTGCTGACTTCCACACCAGGCTGATTCATGAAGGGCTGCTATTTGCCATTGTTTCCCGTTAGGACTCTGTGGGCGCCCAGCGCGGTTCCAGTGAAATCTTTGAGGCTGTCCTGCTACTGCTCAGTACATAGCAGCTGCTTAGGGGTCCTGCTGTCATCCATTCTTTCCACATTTCTTTCTGTGGAGTTTTACTCCAACAAAGGACACCGGCTTGCTGGCTGAACTTGCTCCTCTTCACATGCCATTTAATTTCCAGCAGGGTTTGCTAGTGGATGATCAGATAGACTGAAACCAGTGATGGTGTTTGTTTTCAAACTCAGTCTTCAAAAGCCTATGTGGACACTCTTGGGTGGAAGTCTGCCTAAGATGGCTTTACATTTTGTAATTTTAGAATTATTTGATTTTGTGATGTTAGCATTTGCATATTCTTTCCTCTTGATGTGTTTGGAAATGTAATTCATTGCTTAAGCTATCTTTACACGTGCAATGTTTTCCAACATAATGCTAACCTCTTGCTTTGTTCTTTGTATGTTCTGCTCCTTTTACTATTTCAGCCTTCAGTTAAAAGTCATATGCTCAGAGGGCTGTGCCCTGACCACTGGATTGAAAATATACTTATTTGTTCTTCTCCATGACCACACTCTACAGAGAACTTATTGTTTTATATGCATTTTTTAAATTGTGTGGATCATTTCTTTCTCACTAGCCTGTATGCACTTAGCACAGGATTTGTATATGATAGGTGATCAAAATAAATATATTTTTAAAAGATGTTATTTATTTATTTTAGAGAGGCAGGGAGGGGCAAAGTGAAAGGGAGAGTCTCAAGCAGACTCTGCTGAGCGCAGAGCTGGATGTTGGGGTCGATATAATGACCCTGAGATCACCACCTGAGCCAAAACCAAGAGTCGGCCACTTAACTGATGGAGCCACCCAGGCGTTCCCAAAACAAATATTTTTTTTAAATAAATGTATCTTTGACAAAACTGATTTCCACATGTTATTTGTGTAAATATATATACCTAGGAAATAATTATTTAAACAAAAGTTAACTACAAGCATCAGATATTAATTTATTCATAACACTGGTATATTATATTCACATTGTTTCTTGAAAGTCATTTTCAGCCATTTTATATTTTTAAGTAGTTATTTAGAGAGTTGTGTGACCTTTAACTTTCAAACACAGATACTGACATATACATATAAACACACACATTAATTATGACATTGTCTATAATAGTATTATTATTTTAGATATAGCATAATAATAGATAATATGATATTATAGTATTGTCCTTAATATACCTACTGATATTATTTATTTACCTTATTGAATACCTATATCCAAAGGTAAAACATAAAACATGCAATATTACAAAGTTACAATTTTAGTTCCACTGGAAAGAACCAAGTAATAATATTAACTAGCCTCAGAAGAAACTGTCATATTTATATTTACCTAACCTACCTAACTAGAAATTCAACTCTGCCTCTTTACAGACCTCTGTAATCGGTATGCATAGTGATGCAAACAAAAATGTCTCATGGTATTTACTTTGGTGAGAAGCTGAATTAATTCCTAGAGCTGCTGTGGCAGGTAACTACAAATTGGGTGGCTTAAGACAACAGAAAATACTCTCTCACAGTTCTGGAGACGAGCGGTGTGAAATCAAGGTATTGGCAAGGCCCCGCTCCTTCGGAAGCTTCTAGGGAAGAGTCTTTCCCTAGCATCAGGCATTTGCCAGCAATTTTTGACACTGCTTAGCTGGTAGCTGTGTCACTGCCAATTTCTGCCTCTGTCTTCACATGGACTTCTTCCCTGTGTGTGTCTTCCATGAGCAGGTTCTAAGATTAGATTTAAGGCCCATCCTTATCCAGTATTAAGACAAGCCCTCATCTAAACTAATTACATCCGCATAAACCCTATTTCCAAATAAGGTTACATTCTGAAGTTCCAGTGTGTATTAACTTTGGGGGGATGCTATTAATTTGGGAGGACTCAATAGTCTGCCCTATGGCCCCCAAATTTATATCCATCCCATGTACAAAATACATTTACCCCATTCCAACATTCTCAAAACCTAATCCATTCTAGCATCAGCTCTAAATTAAAATCTCATCTAAATATCATAGACTCAAGAAATTTGAAGTCTCATCATTTAAATCAAGTATGAATGACTCTGCATATGACATATCTAGGAGCAAAATCTTCTTCATCTGTATACCTGTGAAACTAAAAAATTAGTCATCTGTTTCCAAAATACAACAGTGGGACCGGCATAGGATAGACATTCCCATTCTCATAGGGAGAAAATGGAAGGAATAAAGGGGTCATTTGTCCCAAGCAAGTCTTAATTCCAGGAGGGCAAATTTCATTAGGTTTCAAGGCCTGAAAATATTCCTCTGTGGCTTGATGCACAATTCTAAAGGCCCACAGATGTCAGCACTGCTCTATGTTCCCTTCCTCATCAACTCCCACGTCTATACTACCCCTTTCTTTATAAAATCCTACTTATCTTTTAGTCTTGGTTTACCTATTTAATTTAAATTTCTTAAGTAGATGAGGTCCCTTTGTTATAAATTTCCATATTAACACTCATCTGCACTCTACTAGTGAGGGTTCTCCAGAGAAACAGAACATATAATCATTGTTAAATACAAGCCTATTCTTGTATATGGAGATACATAATTATGGAGATGGAAAAGTCCCACAATCTGTCATTTATCAACTGGAGCCCTAGGAAAGCTGGTGGCTTAAATTCCAGTCTGAGTCCAGAGGCCTGAGAACCAGACATGCCAATCGTGTATATTCGAGTCTCACAAGAGAAGATCCATTTCTCAGCTAAGCAGTCAGGATGAGAGAAAGAATTCAACCTTCCTTCATATTTTGGTTCTAATGGGGCCCTCAGTGGATTGGATGGTGCCCACCCACATTGGGAAGGGCTTTCTGCCTTACTCAGTCCACCAATTCAAAGGCTTTTCTCTTCTGGAAATACCCCACAAACACACCCAGAAACAGTATTTAACCAGATGTCTGGAATCCCTTGGTCCAGTCAAGTTGACACATAATATTCATCATCACATGCACCTTTGCTTACCAGTACTTATTACAGTTAAGTAATTTCTGAAATAAATTTGATAATGTTTGTGTCTCCAAGTCGGATGAAAACTATGAGAGCAGACAGAACCAGTATGTCTTATTTGCTGTTACATCCCCAAAGCAAATATCCATGCGTGGCATACTAAGATCTCAAGAAATACTTACTGAATTAATGAATAAAAGCAGAATTGGAATTCTATCTTCAAAGAAAACAGCATGGCTTTTCACTTTGGAAGTTAGAATAATGTCATACCCAAAATGCCTGATTCCATGTTAAAGTTCCAACGAGTCATTAAGAATACTGATGTAGTGGAAACTGACTCTTCTGCTTTTGATAATTTCAAGATTTGGTAGGAACTGAGGAATTCTAAATTATTAAAATATCTTTTGGAATTTGATTAAAGTTTAAAAATTCTCAGCATTAATAGACTATTCTTTGGTCTACTTTAACTTTTGTTAGTATCATAATTTTCTTAGTGTAAATGCATCTCCAAAATTGTAACTGTAATAAATGAAAAATGCAACAAAGTCCTCTTTGTTTTTAAGTAACCATTTATGGAAAGCTAAATTTCCCAAAACTGGTGTCATAAAGAACATTAATCCTTTAGAGTTACAGGAGGAAAAAATGGGGAATCCCAGGCCAAATAATTTTGGGAAATATTGTATTCAGTATTGTCCCTCACACATTCACTTTCATTAAGCACATCAATTGAGGTAACAGCTCTGAATAGTTCTACAGAATAGATATTTTATTTTCTGAAGAAAATGTCCCTCTAAAGACTTATTTTGATAATCTTTGTAAACATCCTGATGCACTATTGTTTCATGAAATGCTTTTTGGGAAATGTAGAAAGTACAATGTAATATGGCTTTTATTATTTAATTAATTCCTGTTCTCATTTGGGGTCAAATAGGTAAAATGATGCCCTTCCTTTTTAATAAATAACATCTGGTTCTTGATATATCCCTTTATTTGCTGATATTATTATCTTAGGGAAAAGTATAGTAGAAATAAATGCAGAGGTCAAGGATTAAGCAGTGTTTTGCTTCTTTGGTGATTATGAAACCTAGCACACTCTAAAAGTCAGGTCCTAAGAGTGAGGAATAGTTGGACAACTGGGCAACCTGTTTCTTTCACCCCTCTTCTCCATGGCAAAGTTCCTCTGCTTCAGGTGAATGTGAGAGTAGAAAGAAGTTGCCGTGAGAATGTACACAGGGGAATTCAGTTTCTTGTTTCTAAGGAAGTTTTCCAGATTTGAGCTGGAAGTTTGTTTGAGAACTTGTGACTCAGGATTTTCCAGTCTGATAGACACCGGCAGAAGATACCTAAACACATTTAAATTCCTAGGTTCACTCCCAACTCTAGCTCCTGGATCCCAAGGTACTCCAGATGAGCAAAGTGCTGCAAAGAAAGGCACTCCAAAGTCATTTAACAACAATGAAAACAACATAAAGTATGGACTCATTTAATATTCAAAAATGTATGAAATTATTTTTATTATTAATTCCACTTTACAGAGAAGGAAAGTAGACCTAGAGTTTACATCACTTGTCCTAGGTCATAGTTACTAAGTGAAGCAGATGGGATTTGAACCCAGGGCAACAGACTCCTTAGAGCTACTCCTAATTGCTACATCATGTAGCAGTCATGTGCCCTGGAAACTCTTGCCTTATTGAAACCAGTTTAGTTCCCATCTAGCTTAATCTGAATGTATTCATATTAGCATGATTTTTATAAGTTCTGTCTCGTATCTTAGGTGTGTTAATATTGAATTGAGGATTTAAATTCAATTGTAGCACAACACCTAAGTCAATGAACTTCAATGACTTTTATAGATTTTTACAAGAGTCTCAGTTTTTACATCTAAGTGTTTATAAAAGACCTCTTAATTTTCTTCCAATCCTGAGGATATAACTTTTCTTAAGCCATTAGCATATTCAATCATTAAGAGTGATTAAATTTTTCTTTATTTTTTTACACTTTAGATTTCTTTATATTTTTTGTGTGTTTCTCTCTTGATCAGTGTAATTGTTATATTACTGTTATGATTATAAAAAATTGGTTTTATTAAAAGGTGCATCATTAAAAGTAAATAAACTCAAAGACAAGAGTAGACTAGAAGAAAATTTAACAATGAAAAATATGGTCATTTACAAATATGAAGTAATATTTTCTTGTTTTAATATGTTCTAACACATTTTTCTTCAGAAACAGAGATTTACTTATCCATCCTTGAAAGGGCTAAGACCTTTGGAAGCTAGTGACCTTTAAAAAAGATTCAAAATAGGATTTCATTTAAAAAATTGAAACTGTCTCCTGTCGCCTACCATTTCTTCTCATCTTCTGCCTGGGTGTGTTTTTTCTCAGAGAATATAAGGAAATTTGTCGAGTATAAGCCCACTGGATGAAGAGAAATCCCTCTTTCTAAGACACAGGTAGAAAGGAAATGCAATAAAACATGTAACAGAAGCTGAAGAGTAACTAATCAGGCTAGTGGGTGAAGTTAGCTTATTTTACCAAAGATTATTTTATACAAGTTAGAATAGATAATGGCAAAACCTTCAAGAAATATAAGATGATAGCATCATTGTCATTTTCTTTGTAACTACATTAAAAAAAAGATGTCTGTGTACTTGAACTGGAAGTGAATGAGGGTTGACTCAAAGCATATAATTAATTATCCTTGGTTATTTTACACTGTGGCTAATTCAGATGTTACTCTCTCAGGCAGAGAGGGAGAAACTTGATTTATTCAATCTGGAATCCTATTCTCATTTAAAAAGAAAGGCTTGGGCACCACTGACTGACACTTGTAAGTCACAGTCCTGCTGTTCTCCCTGGTAGCCGGGAAGCAGAATCGCAAAGAAAGGATGTTACTAAATGAGCATTAAAAGTCCTTCATGCTGGAAGAAGGTATCTTCAAAGTAAAGACTTCATAAGGAGATTTTGCTTTTTAGTCAGTTAAATTTTTAAAAATAACTTTATGAAGGCTGTCCTGGTATATTCTCACAACACAGAATCGATCATTGTTTTATTTCTACTTAAACTTGGACTTACTTTTTAATTTTTTTTGAAAACTGCAAATAATAATAATAATAATAATAATAATAATAATAAATGCTGAAAATAAATGGGAACCAAACAAAGACTTAAAATTTTATAACATAATGCTAACAGTTTCTGAGATGATCTTGGCTTTAAGTTTGAAAAAAGAACAACAGATAAACTGATAGGATTTTGTTTTAAAACAGTGTGATTCCATTAGGCTACAAGTATGTTTTGTTAGTAATTTTAACTGGGTGGAAGCTCTCTTCGTTACTGGTCTCATTTCACATTGGCTTTCAACAAAGTTTCTGCCAAATGTTTACGATAACAGAAAAGATATGTGAAGTTCCTAATAGCTAGGATGGGCTTGCTGATGTAGTTCAGAAAAATTATGAAGTTAATTATTTGTGGTAGGTTAATGTAACTTTATCCATTTTTCCTAAGGATGCATTTAAATGCCAAAAGAAACAAGTCACTTGCTCCAGGCCACACAAGTCAGGAGCATGGGGCGGTGTTTGAGAGGGATTAAAATTCAAAACTTCTGACACCTAGTCTATGAGGCCACACCAGTTTCAAACTGCCCTCAGTAGATTAACTTTCTTCTTTCCGAAAACACATGTTTCCTAATGCTATTGCTGCTGAAAGATATGTCTGTTCATGTGGCTAATCTTCATTGCTTAGGAAGAAATAATAAGAAAGGATCACTCATCTTCAAGTTCACTGTGTTTTCAAAAATTTAAAGGGATACTTCAACTTCCTAAAATCTCCAAATTTGATTTTCCCTTTTCTTATTTTTTAACATGTGTGGTCTATCATGTTTTTCATGTCTCTGTTTTTATTATTTTTAAGCCACCAAAATTTTATTACATAATCAATGTGCTTGAAAGTGAGGAAATTGAACGTATTCTCAGGATACTAGACAATTAGAAAATTATAAATTATATTGATGACACATTAAAAGAGAAAGCCTAACTGTGATGATTTTTCAAGAAAAATATTCTTGTCTATAACTTTAGCACTTTAGCTATAGCAGTAAATCAGCTAAGATTGAAAATTTACAATGTTCTTTGAGGAAGGTGAAATTTATCATTAGCTTTTATATACTCCATTATTGTCACAAAGTGCTATAAAATAATTTTACAAGTTATTCTTTTCAACCTTCCTGTGTTGTGGTAAATGATATAATTTTTCTTATTTACAAGTTAGAAAAAAAAAAAAAACCTTGAAGTCAAAGCAAGGTTTTGTATCCTATACAAGGACACAGGATAAACCTGTGAGCATTACTTAGAATTGAAAAAAAAAAAAAAATGATGGTTTTATGACATGACTGTTTCTACTTTCCAGCTCTTTAAAACATCACAATCTAGGGGTGCCTGGGTGGCTCAGTGCTTAAGCAATTGCCTTTGGCTCGGGTCATGATCCTGGAGTCCCGGGATCGAGTCCCACATCGGGCTCCCTGCTCGGCTGGGGGTCTGCTTCTCCCTCTGACCCTCTTCCCTCTCGTGCTCACTGTCTCTCATTCTCTCTCTCTCAAATAAATAAATAAAAATCTTTAAAAAAAAAATCACAATCTAATTCAGATATTACTTTTGTAACTCTTGCTTTCCAATAAGATCTTTTTTTCTATGCACTTAGCATTTCTTGTGCATCAGATGCAGTGTTTTGTGGTAACTTATTTAATCTTCAAAACAGTCCTACGAGGAAGATTGATTTTACATATTTTACGGAGAGTGAGGTACAGAGAATTTAAATGACCTTCCCACATCCAAGAAGGAGTTTAGAGAAGTAGTTCTCTAAGTGTAGACCTCGGACCAGCAACATCAGCATCACTGAGGAGTGTGTTATAAATGTAAATACGATATTGTATGTCAACTATACTTCGAACAATTTTTTTTAATTTAAAAAAGAAATGTAAGCCCTCTGGTCCCACTCCAGACCAACTGAATTAGAAACTCTGTGTATAGGGTCCAGCAATATGTGCTTACCAGGTGATTATGATGCATGCTGTAGTCTGAGAACCACTGGTTTAGAACATAGATTCTGGAGGTAAACTGCCTGGTTTTGAATGACAAGGTTTTCAGTTATGAGCTGTGTGACTTCAAATCACTGGTCTTTCAGTGCCTGAGTTATCTTTAGAATGTGAGTGATAATAATAGTCCCTCTATGGCGGTGTCAGGAGCACTAAAAGTGTATATTAAGCAGACCTCAGGTAACTAGTGTATCTTCTATGAATAAGAAATCCAAAACTCAGTTTTATTATCCATGGGATGGGAATTAAATATTATATGAGACTCCATTAATATTATATACTAAGTCATTCTTCATGGTGTCCAATGGTAATGCTTAGTAACTGAAATCTCATATTGTTATTATTATTGTTGCTGTTAGTATACTATTATTAATCACTATCCTTGCCAGTTATTATTTGACTTGGAGAAGACTGGGTTTTTGGTTTACCTTTGACCTTAGACTCTGAAATCCTTCTCCAGCCTCCTTTTGGCAGGACTTCTGTCCACTGCCTTCTAGTTTGTGTCTGTCTTTGGCCAGCTGTTGGTCCACCTGTTCTTCATGACTAACAGTGTGAGCCATGTGGACAGCTTCTCCTGATCTACAGCCAGCCTGACCTTCACTTCTTTTTTATTTCCATAAGAGACACAAGAGTGTGTTGAAGTTTGTGGTCTGAGTATGAATTCAGTCCACCATAACCATTTTAAATGTGTGTCCCTCTTTTAGTGGAACTCAGTAAAAGTTATACTTAAGGATCTGTGCTTTATCAAATTTTGTCTGTGCCTCGTGGTTATAACTTTTTAAATAAATTCAGTGAAACATTACTTCCTAAAAATTTTCCCTTGTCTGTCACTTTTCTCTTTTCCTATTTCTTTCTGATAAAAAAAAAAAAAAAAAAACAACTATCTGTGCTTTAATCTAAAAACAAACAGGCAAACAAAAAACTGTGCTCCTTCACCAAATATTTCCTAAGTTGCAGCAATGACGCTTTAAAAAAAAAAATCAATTAGGAACATTAATATAGAAAGAATAATGCCCTCTCTTTTACATATTTGTAACTTTTATGTACACAAAATATAGATTATTCTCACCATATATTATTCTATATTGACATTATATTCTCTGCTTCAGCATTGAAACAAAAAAATTCTGTTTATTTTTCTTCATCAGAAACCATGAAACCCAATAATATGAGGATCTTTTTTTTTTTTTAAGATTTTATTTATTTGAGAGAGAGAGAGAGAGAGAGAAAGAGTAGCAGAGGGAGAGGGAGAAGCAGACTCCCTGCTGTGTAGGGAGCCCAGTGCAAGACTCGATCCCAGACCCTGGGATCATGACATGAGCCAAAGACTTAACCGACTGAGCCACCGAGGCACCCAAAGAAGGAGGATCTTTAAATGAAAAGTCACTCTATCACCTTTTGTATCTCCTGGAAGACACAGTTAAGAAAAGAAAGAGACAAATAACAACAAGGAAAACCCTTAGCAATCAATAGCAATCTAGGATAATGTTTTTAAAAATCCAAAGTAAGTTTATTTTTCTGCAGGATACTGTAAAGTTGGGTGTATTTCTGAATAGTGTGCATAGTAAAATGTTACTTTTCCTATGGCTGGAATTCCATAAGGTTTGATTTCTCCTGGGGAAATGAAGTGACCTGCATGAACTGGCCTTCTTTGGTCTTCATTGTCTTTGGACCTCATCATGTCTAAGATATTTTAGATCTTGATTTGTCTTCAAGGAAGAGGAGGAGGAATAAGGAAAAAGAAAGAAAGAAGAAATGATCAGAAATACAAGGAAAGAAAATGCTATCAAATGAGTCAGTGTTTATTTACTATTATATCGGTAGCATTACCAATTTTGGGCCAATATCTTTAAGAATAAAAATAAAATTTCTAATTATAATTTTTACTTAAAATTTAAATTAAGAAAATTCTTCATAAGTCATATAATTTAGACATCTTCCACACACCTGTGGTTGTATTGATAGTCTGACAGAAAATTATATCAGCATTTAAACAAAAACACTATTTCTTACAAATAATGCAGTGTCTTTGAACTTTGCCTGTTACGAGTATCAGGAAATTTTAATCCATTAATACTTGTTAGAAAATGGAAAATAAGGCTTATTCTGTACCAGATTTTTAAGAATCCATGTATGTTTGCAATAGGTGGAGTCATATTTCTCATTTTTCTAATTGTGTGAGAGAATTGCTTGTTCAATACCTTAAAATCATTCCTGTTTAGGTAGCTTAGATCCTTGTGCCTGATCCATATTTATATTTACTATCTCTTTGTTCATATTCATAATCTGTCATGTTTCAAAATAACCATGGAGCACATGGGAAGTTAGAATATTATAAGGTGAATTAAGGGAATTATTTTTCACAACTTGGTAATAAAGAAGTTTGAAAGTAAACATGTAAATCTGGGACATATTTTAATGAATTAATGTTCTCTGACTGTCACTATAAAAGGCTTAAGAAACCACCCATCTCCAGCTTGAAATAAATTCTGGCTTTAGTATTCTTTACAAAATAATAATCTTCAGCAACTCGTTATGTGTTCATTGAAGGAAATGAATGTTATCTAAGGAAGTGGCTTTTTAGGCCAAAAGGACATTTAATATCATTGGAAGATATATTTTCAGCTTATTCAAGTAATTTCTGTAAGCGTTGTGAGCCAAAAGGTTTCCTTATACCAGCTCTTTGAGCTCCACTCATGTTCTCTTAAAGATGTTACTTTGTCTCTTTAAGCCTCACTTTGCTTAAGTGTTAATTGAAAATAGAAATGCTTGTAAATACCTACCAGGGAGGTACAAGCGAGATAAAGTAATAAAGGAGCCTCAGAAGGCTGTAGGAATGTAGTTTTCTCTTTGCTGTCCATTTCTGCCTTTCATCTGTTTATTTTATATCTTTCACTGCGTATACCTTAGATAAAATCTTATATTCATAGATTAGTAACTAACTTCTTTTTTCCCCATTTCCATCAGCTTTTTTTTTTTTTTTTGGTAAAATCTAACTTAGAAGAGTTGTAATAAATATAATGTGAATGAATGCTATTCAAGTGGAAATTAAAATGGCAAAAATAAGCTAAGAGTAAAATAGCTATAGCACACATGGTCACTTCTCATTTTGCTTGGAAGTTATGTTCTATAAAGTCACCATGATACTGGATTGCTCCTCCTTGGGAAATGCATGTGTAGGTTCCGGCGAGCATCTGGTCCCATTTTCATCCACTGATCAACACATAACTTTGTTTTATGTGTGTTTCTGTTTATAGATACCTTATTTAATATATATGGTGGATTCATTAACATTAAACTCAAGGCCAACAGCACTGTAACTCATGCCTGAAGGAAGATTTTCTAACACATGTATTTTTCTATAAGACGCATCAGAACACTAGACAACACTTTGGCACTCTGCTTTGGGGCCGTTTAAACATCTCACTCACTAACAAAATATATAAAAAATGTGAAAAATGTGGCACTAAACAGACCGCAAAAAGGCCGTTTGTTTACAGAGTGAGATCTGAAACCAGAAGGCAGAATTTCTCCTTGTTTCCGAATGTGCATGGTGGGCCAAGCATTTTCTGCCACTCTGTGCAAACTCTCCAATGACCAAGAAAGAACCACGGGTATTGACTTTGGAGTCACAGATAAATTTTAGTGTTTAATTCTGTATTTACAAATACAGAATTCATACAAATCCTCAATAATGAAAATCGACTTTGTTTGATGTTTCCTATTTATCCACCACTTTCCCATTTTGTCCAAGTCTCCAAATAGTTGGTTTTCTGCCCTCTCTGATATGTTTTAAAATTATTGACCTTTTAAAAGTTTAAGAAAATAAGTCATTCCATTTCTGTCACTTTAGTGTTCAACTCTTTTTTATTTTAGCATTATTTAGTACTCTATAAATATTGCAGATACTCAATATTTAGATATTTAGAGAGGAGAAACATTAGGGCACATCATTTGGGTAAAATCAAACTTTTTATCTAATGATCTGTATTAAATTCTAATATTTTCTAATAAGTAAGGAATGATCTCTGAATCTGAATGTCATTGATTTCTGTGAATTCATGGAGAACAGAAAAATGTGTCTGAAAGAGATATCACTTGTGTCATAATTAAAATGACTTATCTAGAGGTGAAAATCAGTATTGCTGGTAGAGCATCATTTTGACATAGTGAATTGAATGCCTGTCTTGTACTTCTTTGTTATTGTTTTTTGTACTTTTGAAGACTGAACAGTGATTTAAGATAGTAACCAGGGAGGGGGAACAGGGTAGTTAACAGAAAAATTTAAGAAGAACTGAAACCACTACTTAATCACTATCAAGCTACTCCTCCCAATATAACCATCAAATGAGAGGATTTTCATCGTTTCTGTACACATGTATCAATCAGATTTCATGCTCTCATTTCATAGTTTGATATGTATGTCAGGCACTTCACATCTATATTTTGTTCTGATTCTCCTAACATTCCATTCAGTAGACATTAATACTTTAAGAACTTCACTAATGATAAAACTAAAGTTTAGAGTTGTTGTGGTAGATGGAACAGCTAGTAAGTAGCTTCATTAAAATTGAAGTTCAAGTCTTAGAGACTCTAAAGTTCCATCATACCTGGTTCCATATACATGTCAACCCAAATTTCCAACTATTGGATAAGCTAGGAGACAGTCCTTGAGGGAGCAAAGTCAATTCTACACCCTCCTTTCCCTGGAGATTTGTGTTCTTCAAAAATCACTGACAGCTCCTAAAATCAAGAAGACATGACAGAAGAAAGAAAAATCCATTGGCACCAGAATTGCGATGTTTCTAAGACAAGGCTTCCTAATGATAGGGGAAACTAGATTCCCTTCTACAACTATATTGTTCCTAAATCATCACGGTCTGTGATGAGGAAAATGCACATTTGTAGTTACACTAACAAAGTTCCCAACTTGTGAGTGCGCCAAGCCCTCATTTGTGAAAGTGAGGGTTAGATTCTTACCTCTCTTGGATGCTGAGAAGTTCAAATGAGATACTATACGTGAAAATGCCTTTCAAATGCACCCAACTCACTGACAAACATGCTCATTCCTATCACACTCCTCCAGTCTTGAATTTTCTCAGTAATGTGTTAAAATCCTCAAGCATTTTCCACAATTGGTAGCTGGCAGGATATAATTTATAGTTTGGGTGATTTTAGTGGAGTTCTTCATATTTGGTTTAACTATTCCAACTCTGTATCATGGAAAAAAATCTTGGTTTCTTTTATTCATTAAATAAATATTGTGGGTACAGACAGCAATGAACTTTGCTCAGGACTGATACTATTAATAATGAGTAAAGCAAAATCTCTTCTTTCAATTAAAAGGAATACAGTGTAATGCAATACATTACATATTCTGCGTAACTTAGGAGATACACTTGATCGAGTTTTGGAGGGTTGCAGAAGGTGATGTCTGAGCTGGACCTCCTGGGATGTATAGCAGTCAGTGAGCATAGGACAAGGGAGAAAAAAAAAAACAGAGGGAAAAATCCTCAAAGGGGCTGCAAGGCATTTCCACAGAAATGGAAGCCTGCATTTTTAAAAGAGATGCTCTCAAGGATATGCATCTTGTATAAGTGTCCTTGCTCTCAAACTGTACATAGGTAATTTATACTCCAGAATATATTCTGATTGATTTATCAATGTCACAGAATGCCATCCATAAAAATATGTCAATCTTTTACAAAATAAGTGATAGTATGAAAAGGCTCGGAACACCTTCTCTTAATCCCCTCTGTCTCAGATAGGATGTCTGTAGAGCAATGTACTGTACAGAGTGAGGATGCTTCTGCCAGTTGCTTAAATTATTGATTGAACCTGTCACTAGCAAATTCTTTAAACTGAATACATTTTGATTGAGTAGGAAGGAATGCTTAAATGGATGCCTGACTGTGAAGAGAATGGTTTTGCAAATTTCTCCACAGTGCTCCTAATTAAAGTTCTGATAATACAGTATTCTGAGATAACTTGCTCTCTTCTATTTTTAATAGGGCGATTTAAAATGTGCATATAAATTAAAAACACAGGAGTCAAAGGCAGCAGAGATTGATAACAGTCCTTCTCTTAAAGCTTAGATTATTTGGGGAAGAAAATATGAAATAGGTTTGGTTGAGAGAGAAAGTTTCACCAGGCTTTCTATATTCAGGAGAAAGATTTATGATTCTAATCTGAATAGGCCTCTCAGGAAGTCTAGATTCCCACAGAACACAGGAAATGATGTATTTTACTATAGCACTAAAGGACACATTATGTATTAAAGAGGATATCTGAAAGCTAGTCTATGTTGAAGCTGTCCAGCTGCAGTCTTAACTTAAGGAGATCATAGCAACTTCTAAACTGTCCAAAGTGATATTAAGGATCAATTTAACAGTTTTCAACACGTAGATCCCTTTTAAGATGTCATCTTGTAAAGCTCATGATTAATTGCATGGATACCCATATATAAATAGCATTACCTATCCCATTCCCCACTTCCCCAAGAAACAAGTTAAATGCATGTGGAGTATCAGAATTTCAGAAGCCATCTCTCCGTTTGCTGCTGTATCACCAATGTTCATGTCCTGGGAATAATAGTCTCATATCAAGGCTTACATTTTCTCTGAAAACTGCTATTCTTTTTTCTCCAAATAGATGACTCTCTTGCCTTCATGCAAATAATGATGGTGATGTTATTAATAATAAGAATAGTAATAATAAAACATATACTCTAATTCTGAGTTTTAAAGTGGAATGATTACAGGTACATTTAATGGGGTAATGATATCTAAAACCCAAGCATAAAGTAACTGGACAAAAAAATCCTTTAAGCTTTTGAATACATTTCTAGCCAACACTATGATGGATATTTCATGCACTGAAAATTCTTTATTATGTGGTCATAATAGATGACTAGATGGATATTTAAAAAATTTTAAATCTAAGCTGACATGGAACTCTAAAGGACAAGACAAAAATAAATCTGCGCCACAAAATAGGAGTTGAGAACAAGAGGACAATGGTAGAATTGTTGTAGCCTTGTGAAAACACAATGTTGTTAAATAAAGTATTTTGACTTGTGCATTTCAGGATATGTTACTGTAGGAATAGCACACTCTGGAGAACTTTTATTTCATATGTGTTTAGTTCAAACTCTAAGCTACCCATTTAATGGGGAAAATGATGTATTCTATTTGTTGTCATAGTATGACGCTCTAGTGTTTTGTCGCTTTCTCTCCAAATATTTCTTGAAACTATTTTTCAGTAACTCTTCATTTTCCCATTTATGAAAATTCCCTCTGTATTAGCTAATGAAATTTAAATGATTTACTCTTTTGTCTCCTTTTAAAAAATCTTTTACACAAAGATTCTCTATCAGACTCTCCTTGAATGGAGAATATAATTTCAATGGGGTGTTTAACTCTCTCACTCTCACACCGCAATCAAGAGGTTAGCTGCAGCTGCCTTTCCAAAAAAGGTTCATGAGGTTTGTCTCAAATATATTTTATTTTTTTTTTTGACAAAGATCTTTGCTTTTACAAGCTTTATGATGGGTTTATACTTCTTTTACAAGATGCCTTTCTAAAACATGTATAATTCCCCAGCAGTCCTTTAAAATAGAGTCAAAATACTTTTCTGTTGGAGGAGTTTTACCCCAAAGGCTAGTATGTTATATATATATCCTGCTTTACTTTTCATTTTAAAAGATTTATTCTTAATCCCAGGCATATTGGGACATTATTCAGACAGGGTATCAAGTTTGCTCAGCCTCAGTGGCATCCTGGCACCTGCATCTTGCCACAAGTGTAGCTAGAATCAGGTCTCTGCCCTGTAGGTGGTGAGAGCCTGAGAAGCTTGGCTCTATCAGGCTGGAAATCAACCTGTCAGGAAGAGTCATGGAAACATGATTAGTTTACTAACTTCATTAAATGAAAACGTTTGCAACACAGCCTTCCTTTTGCTCTCAGGGTCCGCCATTGCTAAACAATCTGGTGTTTCATGGGCTGAGGGGAATGCCATGTGCACACCCAGCAGGAGGACATTCCAGGAGGCTTGTGGGCTTCCTCTACCTTGTGATCTTGTGCAAAGCCCTATTTTTGTGACTCCCTCTCCCCTCCCTTTCTCAATAACCCACAACCACGAGTATACAAATTAGGAATAAAGTGAAAGAGATTGCTCTATTTTTAGAGTTTGATAAATCTTATTGAAGATTTGTATATATAAATTATCAACTTCTCAGGTAGAGCATTTCTGATGAGTAGACCCATTACCCTAAGGATTTGCCTTAATGTCCCAGAAGAAATGCTCTAAAATGAGTGCAAATTAACTTCTAAAAAGAGGATAGATTTCATTACTTTAAGTGCCTTGTGCTGGGGGATGGGGTGTGACAGAGCTCATATTTAAGTGTGTTTACAACTGCATTCTTAACTTGAGGATTCTTAAATATGCATTTGACTTGGTTGGTGGTAGTTTAAATTGTAGAAAATTTGAACCAAATGTGTATATGGTGGGTTTTTTTTCTAGGGTTTTAAATAGCAGACTATGTATCATTTAAATTCTGGGAGTAACCTTTTATTTTAAATTTAAAATTGTTTTCACAAGTAAATAGCTATGTCAAAGAAACTACACTCTGTTTTCTTAGAGTTTTTTTTTTTCTTTTTTTATTAGCATGTGCACACACTCACAAAACCTCATTCAGGTAGGAAGAAATATATGAGTTTTAAAGAAAGAGTCTTATTAATGAAATTTACACACTCTGTTTAGCATTCTAGAAAGAGCTACAGAAAATGTCAATAACAAGCACTTGTTTCACACTTAAATATTTATAGTTATTGAATAAGTTATATTCATATACCTCATGTTGTCCATAGCTAATTAGTTTTTATATTTTCCTTTTGGTTACTGGCTTAGATGTGTATCTAATAAATTCAAAATAAATGCTACTAAAATTTCAAAGAAATTACTTAATGAAGTGAACTAGTGTGTAAGCTGATTTTTAACATAAGACTGACTAATTTATTTTTTTTTCCTTTTCTTTTCTTCTGTTTTTTTTTTTCAAGCAACAAAGTCTTCCTTAATACACCATCTGTCAACAATAGAGGATCTTATAATACTTACTTAGTATGATCCTAAAGTTAGGGTAGGGCAACTATGTTTTACATTTGACTACTAATTTGTCTTCCTGTTAAGTGTTGGTTACTGTCCTCTTTGCTAAGTAGTCAGTGATCACCAAAGAAAAGAAAAATAACAATAAATAATATTTGAGCACTCGATTTTATTGTATACTGCATTGGGAAAAGCCACATTTGACTAACTATGATATAAGAATAGATGCTTCAATAACAAGAAATTATCTTTTTTAAAAAAATTAAACCATAATATCTGGCAATGTTCTTTCATCACACTTTATTCATTCCATAAACTCACATTATAGTATTATAAACTCAGAAAAAAAAAAAAAATTACTGACTACAGTGTTTCAATGTTCTTTGTTGTGTGCCCCCCGTGTGTATACGTGTGTTTGTGTGTGATGGGAAGCACAGAATAAAATATTACATCCAAACAGCTAGATACAGAATTCATGTAATGGCATTTAACTCCTGAAAATATGAGTGGATTTATTTAGCAGTGCTCATATTTCTCAATGACTTTTGAATACTGTTTTATAGAAAATACTGATATTTCAGGTAGGAAGCTAGACGGTCTTTTTTGGGGTGGGGGTGGGCAGAGGGAGAAGGAGAGAATCTTACTTAAGCAGGTCCTAGGTCCAGCACAGAGCCCAACATGGGGCTTGATCTCACAATCCTGAGATCATGACCTGAGCTGAAATCAAGAATCAATGCTTAACCAGTTGAGTCACCCAGGCATCCCTAGATGGACTTTTAAACAGAACTTAAGGAATAAGTATTTATAGATGGTGTTTCTACAATTCTGTAATTCTGGTAAAGACAACATCTCAGAGTTAATAGTAATCAGTAAAATGGCTCTAGAGGACTGGGAAGAAAAATGGGACTAGAGTTGGGAAGGGGTGGAACTGTCGCCATGTTTCCTCTGTTGTATAGTGTACACAAATCAAAGCTCTGAGGCGTGATGTCAAAACTCTCATCTCTCAGTACCGAGTGAACTATTCTGGAGGGGATGATTGTGTTTCAGAGAGTCAAGCATGGTGTAATTGGGTTTCAGTGGAATTAAGCAATGCATCAATATAGTAATAAGACATGGCATTGGTGAATGAAGCCGTCTTCATTGTATTTATGCATGCTTCACCTCTGTATACAGCTATAAAATATAGAAAGGACATACCACTTAGTAATAAGTATGATACAATCATATGTACTACATCAAACATTTTAACAATACTGTCTTCAACATTGCTATCTATGAAAAATGGATTTTAAGTTATTTTCCCCAAAGTGGGAACATTTGTATCCTGTAACACAATCTTTATTGACCATCTACTAGGACTAGACATACATCTAGAGCAACATACAATGGTGAGTAAATATAGACACTATGTTGTCTTCTATGGCATTTTCAATCTTTGAGTAAACATACATATAATCCAAAAATAATTTAATCAGAATTGTGATGATTGCTATAATAACCTATTCTCAAAGTTCACTGAGAAGCAACATTTAAGCTGATATCTTATACAAGTTTACTGAACACTTACTATATGCCAGACACATAAGAGTTGAGGAAATAGCAGTGGACATCGATATTTATCCTCTAATTTAGAGGTTACCTATTATTCTTGTTGATTAAGTTATAAGCACCTTTTCTTGGGGGTAGATTTGTAAAAAGCATAGGTCATCTGCTGTGTACCTTTAATTCAAGAGTTTCTTTTCCTGCCTTTTTTTATCTTTCCCAAACCCATTCCTTTCCTATACAATGGGAAAGTGATGCTCTGTTTATCCATACTCATGGGAATTAATAGGTCATTACATTTAATAGAAGATCATAATTTTATTTGATGCATACCTTGCTCTCTCCCATGTTTTTATTTACTATATTGGTATTTTTAAAAGACCTATAATCAATTATAAGTGCTAATACTGGGATTTAACATAACAAGTAAATAAAGCTGGACAATGAAGTGAGTTATTACAGTACCCACTATGGGCAACCAGTATGTTGTCTTTTCTCTATACAGAAAAAACAAAACAAACAAACAAACAAAAAACAATTTTCTAGACCCAAACTGAACTGTTTCATGACTTTTTAAATATATCAACATAAATTACTATGAACCATGCTGATCCTTTTTGACATGTTAACTGAATCATAAATATTGGAAGCCATTGAAAGTTTTTACCTTTATTTCTTGGAATTTAAGTTGTATTAATCTTTGTATAATATTGGTTTAACAGTTGACTATTTCTGTACTTGGTATAGGAATAGCTATGCAAAAGAATTATTGTAGATCCAATCAATGCAAATAACTATGTTTGGAATGCAGGTGTATGGAGTTTGCTTTCAGATGAAGTAACAGGGCATGAACAAGTTTTAACTAGTCATTATGGGTAATAGAAATAATTTATTACAGCAAAGTAAAATCAATAGCAAGGCAAAAAAAACACGCTGAAACTGGTGAGTAGCATCAGGTTTTCTGAAAGTTTACAGCCCTTGTTTGCCTGAATCTTCATGAAATTCTATGTAGGCAGCTTCCTAAAGCAAAGGGAAAACATTGTATTGCATTGTTACTGAAATTTAGGCTGTGGGGGTTGGTGAGGGAGATAGAGTGCCTGAGTATGAGAGAGTAACAAAATGATCCACACATGCTTCTATGCTTCCACTCATCTTCGTGCACTACCAGTAGTAACACTGGGGGTGGGGGATCCTATTATGTTTTCACTTTGCAGGAAACATCTGTGCTAATTTTCAGATAGAAGAATAAACAACCAGTCCTAAGATGTCAGGGCCTTTTTTATGTAAATATGCATTTCACAACACACTAAAGATAAGGGAAGCTTTTTCTGACATTTGGAATCAGTTTAAATTAATTCTTAAATATAAGTAGAAATGTGGTTCTGGCAACAAGTAAACTGGGATTGTTAGGAGAATATGTAATTTCTACTCTTAACTCCACCAATGACTTAAAAATCATTGACTGTTATTGAGTGGCCCAATTGGTGTTTGACACTGGAGACATTTTACATACATAGAAATAAGAGTTTAAATGAGAGCAGAGCAGAAGCAAGATAACTGGGTGACAAAATAGCTCAAAAATAATACACACTTCTATCCCCCTTTCTTCTATATTCTGACTCTTTATATACAAATCTCATTGCACAGCATGGTGAAACACAAAACGAAAGACAATTTATAGTCTATGCATGCATATTTGACACTTAACTGCTCCTACAAACTTGAAAATTCTTCCTTCTCCTTACATAAATATGCACTAGAAATGAACAAAGAAAATAATCATAATGGAACAGATGGAATATGTTTAGTTTTTTTTTTTTAAGTTAAAATGGCAGCACCTCAATTATAGTGTTTGCATTTAAAAAAACCCTAGGAAGTTCCATGGACTTTTCTATCCATATATCCTTGTTGACTTAGCTTTTAGTCATGTATCTTAGTGATATGTTAGCATAAATATAAGACATTTGTAGACATTTATACTGACACAATATAAAATACTAGAATTTTATTAACAAATGTTATTACCATTAATGTATTATTAGTTTAATTAATGTAATCATGTCAAATTTATTATAAATTTTATTTGTTGCTGTTATTTTATTAACATATTGATTAATATCCATGTAGAATTTCATACACATATATGTAATGATGAACAAAACTATATATCAAAGTAATTCTAAAAAATAAACTAAGTGTCCAAAACCCACATTTGGTGTTGTCACAGGGATATGTTTTGGATCATATAATACCTATTCTTATTTTTAAAAATCCATAGGCATAATCTGTAGTAAACTACATCATTTAGAAAGTTCTATAAATGCGGGGCGCCTGGGTGGCTCAGTTGGTTAAGCGACTGCCTTCGGCTCAGGTCATGATCCTGGAGTCCCGGGATCGAGTCCCACATCGGGCTCCCCGCTCAGCGGGGAGTCTGCTTCTCCCTCTGACCCTCCCCCTCTCATGCTCTCTGTCTCCCATTCTCTCTCTCAGATAAATAAATAAAACCTTTAAAAAAAAAAAAAAAGAAAGTTCTATAAATGCAACTTGCTACATTTTGGTAGGTTTTTTAAAGACTCAGGGAAAGTGAATGGAACTGTCCACCATGTGAAGCCTTCAGAAAAATAAACAATGCCCAGTAACAGTAATAAGACCGCTGATAAACTTAACCTGGGATATTAAGGAATATTTGATTATATTGGAAAAATGTGAATTCTGTGAAATTTTTTCCTACTGTCAACTTTTCCTCAAAAAATGAAGCATTAGGGACTTAATTTTACAGACAATTTCCACGTTACTGATTTAAAAATCTTTATAATGTGATTTCCCCGATTACTTTATTCAAGTAAAAAATAACTTTCTATTCCTTACTAGCCAAGCGATCCTTTAAAAACAGCAGCAATGCCAGATTATATCATTTCCTCAACCCATGCCTTTAATCGTCTCCTTCAACAGTGCTTCCATCTGCATCTAAAGTGAAATTCAACTTCTTACCGTAGCCTAGAAAGCCTGAAATGACCTATCCACTCCCTCCTTCTCAGAACTTAGCTTCTACCTCTCTCCTCCTCATTCACTTTACTCCAAACAATGATCTTTCTGTTTGTTTGTTTTTAACACAGAAGTAGAATAATCACTGAAAACTGTAAGTCATTCCATGTCTCTCCTCTCTCTGTCCAATAGCTGACAGTTGCTAAGGTCTTTGCATCCACTTAGAATATTCTCTGCCTTCTGACTGCCTACTGGTTGTCTGCCTCTTGATCCTTAGGGCTCAGAACAAATGTTACTCCTCAGAGAAGCCTTCCTGGACTACATATTCTGTCTTTAAATCATCCGTTCATTCCATGCATTTTGAAAGAACATTTATGCACTAGGCAGTTGCCTCTGCAATTGGAATACAGCATGGAATGACATAGACAAAAATCTCTGCCTTTATGATATACATACCCTAAGGGAGAAGAAATAATACAATACAATAAATAAATCTGTTAGAAGGTAATAATTATCATGGAGCAAAATAAAGCAAAAAACCATGGAGGTTAAGAAGTGCTAGGGATTAAAAAAAAAAAAAAGAAGAAGAAGAAGTGCTAGGGATTGAGGATACAATTTTAAAAATGCTAGTAAGGAGGGCCTCACAGCAAAGGTGACATTTAGATGAAGCCTGCAAGGAATTGAGGAAGCAGACCATGCTGATAGTGGAAGAACTTGCCAGACATTTGCAGAAGAGCAAAGGCCCGGAGCACAGAAACATGGTTGGTGCTTTCCATGAATATTAAGGAGGCCAGTTCACCAGGTATGGAGTGAAGTGGAGAGGGAGGAATGGGTCGTAAGTAGGATAACATAAGGGAGTTGGGACAGATCAAGGAAGGCCTTATATCCATGGTGGACTTCTGCTTTTATACTGAATGAATTCAGAGCCTTTGAAGCCTTTGAACAGAAGGGGCACATCATCCAATTTATGCTTACTCTGGCGGCTATGTGGGAATTCAGCTATAGGGGGGCAAAGGTGAACACAGAGACACCAGTTAGGGAGGTTTCCAGGAATTCAATCAAGAATCATGGAGTCTGGGCACATGGTGGCAGCAGTGTAGGTGAAGAGCACTGGCTATATTCTGAATTGACAGAATTTGCTGCTGCTTTAGATGTAAGAAGACAGAAAAACAAATTGTCAGGATGTCTCTAGGGTCTCTGGTCTTCATGATGGGAAAATGGCACTTACTGTAATAGGTGACCACCAGTGGAGCAGGTCTGAGGAAGCTAATCAAATTATATGGTATGTTTAGGAGTCATATTTAAGCCCTGAGCCTCGGTGAGGTAATGAAGGAGGGATGCATAAGCAAAGCAGAGATAATGTACAAGAACTGAGCTTTGATTCACTCCAACATTAAGAGATGATGCATATGAGCAAGTAAAAGCTCTTTTTTCTTTTTCCCCCACTCCACTGTCCTGGCTCTCTTCATCTCTGTCACATGTCCTTGTTTTATTTTCTTAGTGACTCTTATCTGTCCCTGAAAATATCTTACTCATTTTTAATTTGACTTGATATCATCTTTTTGTGCCCACTGGAATGTAAGCTTTGTATGAACAGCAAGATGATCTACTTTATTGACCAAACCTGATTCATGGGGAGCTCTCTAGAAACAGTTATTTGTTGAAAGAAAACATTTTTTAATTTATCCTTGTTTTTTAACAGAAAAAAAAAAAAACCCACTTATAGCGGCAGAACAGTTAAGAACAGAAAAACAGTAGCTAACATTTATTGAGTACCAAGCACAGTTCTCTGTCTTTACATGTAATAAAGTCATTCAAAGTACAGAACAGTCCTAGAGGGCAAACACTATCATTATCCTCATTTTACAGGTGAGAAAACTGAGGCACAGCAATGCTAAACACCTAGCCAAAGGTTATAGGGAAAATTGAGATTCTAAACCAAGGAATCAGGTTCCAATGGTAAAAGTGCCCTTTTATGGTTATAGTGATGCTTCACAATAAAAGGGAGTAATATTGGTAAGGTCAGTGAGTGTGACATTTACAAGTTTGTTGCTGCTTGCGGACTGACCCAGTTTAGGGAGGGTGTGATATCAGCTAAATAGAAGAGGGAACTATCACCCTCTGGAATAACTATAACATTCTGGGAATATATATTGTACAGGTAAGCAAGTTTATTCAACATCCCCAAAAAGACTCTAAAGACAAAAGAAAGGAATACAAGAAGGGTGAGCAAATATTTTTAGTTCAGCATTAAGTGTTTTTTGGAAGTGGAACATTTTCATAAAGATCATTGAGGTCAATACCCTTATATACAGATGGAAAAATAGGAAATTGCCCAGATTACACAGGTTGATACTGACCCAAGTTGGGGTCAATTATGTTGAATTCTATCTCTGCCACTTCTTCTCCCCACTCAAGATTCTTCCAAGGTGGGACATTGACTTGGAATTTTTCTTAAGAATGGAAGAAGATACATCAAATGGTTTATCTTCCTTTTTTTTCCTGACAACTAAAAATATGTCTGAAAATGGTACTATAACTCAGATTACTATTCCAGTTCCATAGAGATGACTGCCTGATAAGAAAATACACCAGAATTTATTTTTTTGGGAAAAAAAAAGTAAAAAATAGCCTAAGATGGGCATGCTTCCTAACAAAAGATGACTTAGCAACAGCTATAAAAGAATACCATTAAAAAAAATTGTTCAATGTTTATCTGTAATAGTTACCATGATGAAAAGCAATTTCTGACATACATAGTCAATGTTGTATATTCAGGCTAGGGTATATATGCATTTGTCTTTTTAATATAATACTCTCTGAGCACACAACATCTTTCTAAATGGATGTGTCATACCATTACTTGGTAGGACATGAATGATTACAGCCTTAAACTGGTAATACGCCTTCCTGACACAAATATAGGACTATGATGCTGTATAATGTTGACATTTATAGCCACTTTCATAGACTTTATCTCAAATCCTTGAATGGATACAGAGTATAGTGTGTATTTATTTTAAATTCCCTGTGTGTGGACAAGCATAGTAACTATTATGTGATGAAAAGTGTTATAGACTTCAGTGTTCCATTATTGTGAGTTGTTTTAGAAGCAATGTGGATACAGACTTGAGTCAGTCCTTCTATGCTAATGGCAAATGGTCACGATAACCTAGCAATGTTTTCAGGTGACAAACCCAACCAAAGGTCCCTATAATTAGTTTGATACTGTTTGATATATACCAGGTATATTAAACTCAAAAGCATCATAATTGTTGCATAAATGATACTGCCTTTCTTCAGTGTTATAGAAAGATGAGACATTATGGCTTAGAAAATTTTCAAGATAATTAAAGTTTAAACTTCAAAATGTAAAGCATTTTTATTTAATCTATGATTGATGGAAACACTTCTGTTAAATGTTCTTTGGCCTTAATAAAACATTCTGAAGATATGTTTACCCTGTATCAATGGCAAAGTTTTACTAATGGACATGTTATTCATGATATGATTGTTATAGTAACAGATAATATAGCACCTCATATGTGAAGGATGAAGTTTTTGCATATATTAATCTCTATAGTCATCAGAACAACCTTATGAGGTAACAACTATTATTACATCTGTTTTACAAACTAAGGAACTGAAACGAAAGGTGAGTTGACATGCTCCTTGTACAGAGCTAGTGTGTGGTATCCACCCATCATCAGGGATCGTTGAGGTGTATAGACCTTAACTTTTCTGTATCGGAATTTCTCTAGTGTAAGGATGTGGGTTGGTAGAGGGAAGCTGATGCTTGGGTCTGCCTTTTATTCTTTATTCTCACTGATAGCCAAGAATGCTAATCAAGTTCCCTTATAGACGGCTAACTTTGGTATTAAAGTCAGTACTAAAAATTAATGATTTCAGAATTTACTCCTGAGGGGGTTCTATGAAAAAGGAAAGAAATTATATGTTATATATTAAAGTAATCCATCCTTTATAATGGGATCCTGGAGCAGACAGACTGTTCCAGGCAAGTTTATTTGAGAGCCTTGAACCAAGTTTTAATTTGTTGAATTTCTCCAAGATATATATCGTATATAAATATATAGTATACATAGATTGTCGTATCTATAAAATTTATATAGATATGTAGTAGATATAGATATAATGTTTTATTTATGGAGTATCATATTAGAAATTATAATTTTATCTAATTTTCTGAATTCTTAGTGATGTAAGGTTAATAATGGGAGATTTTGTGCATGTACTCATGCAAGGGGATGATACAGAGAATTGAGACTTAGACACACATAGAGGAAAAGAAATGCGTAGAGATGACAAAAAAGCTGTGATTCCTACTCATTGCCAATCTGCCATTCTTCCTTTCTTTCCACTCAAGTTTGGTTAATAGAAGTGAATCCTTTTACATTGCATTATAGTGGGTGGTCTTTCTGGTAAGTGAAGCCATTATAGGTAAACTTGAACTTTCTGGGTTATAAGCATCAAAGAAAGCTCAGCCCAAAAGCACCTGATGTAACAGATTGTGTTTCTTGGCCTCCAGTTTAAGAGTCATCCTCTGAGATTTCTCCTGTGTTTTATCAAATATAAAGTAAAAAAAAAAAAAAAAAATACAGACTGTGAGGCACTATTAGCTCCTTGTTAGACAACTCTTTTGCTATCCTAAATGTTCATTTCTGTAGATCATATCATTCTAACTAGGCACTTCTCTCTGAAGTTTTATTATACAAGTGTTATAAGCAAAACTTTTATCTTCCTTTATAGACTTTGTAAAGGTGTGAATATTATTTTAATGAATAATATCATTATTTCCAATAATCTTCTGATGATATCTGCCAAACTCACTCTGATATATTCTTTCCTCCTTCTCTCTGCTGGATCAACAAATAAAAATAGTGTTGAAAGTGTGGTCTCATCGGAGTAGTATATAGAGGAAAATATGTTTTCACATATGCATCATTCATGGTTTAGAAAGAATGGATACAACTCCTCAAAAATACACTCAAAAATAATAATGGTAAGTTATGAAAAAGGAGCTGTTAAAAGTGTTAATTAAAATTTCTTATTAATTCTTCTTTGTCTTTTTCTTATTTGGTATATTTGAAAGCAAAGTGTAACCATGTGCTCGGGCAACAATAAAGCTGTACCTTATTGCAAAGGAGATTGAAGGCATCTCTGTAAATAAAAATCACATCTACCTATCCATTTTAAGCTTTAGCATTGCATGAAGAATTTGTTTTCACTGTTAATGCTAGATGTATAGGTCAAATAAAAACTAGTAGTAGTCATTCCTTAATAAAAGGATTTGCAGGCAACTTCTTTTTTTTAGAGTTATTTGGTGTATTTTGTAACTGAAATAAATTAAACTCACAAACCCATATTGTTGATGTAATGTTATAAGTATTTTATTTGTAATGTATCTTTAATGGCAGATTTGAGGAAAGAACTATATAGATACCAAGAATCCACTGAGTTGAAGGATGTGCAGCTGGGTTTCTTCCCTACCAGACTCTCTTCATTCGGATGGCTGGTTTTGTGCCTTTTTCTTTATGCAGGATTTGTAGTTAGCATAATGTATGGCTCATCACTAGAACTGTTTAATTAATTAATGAGTGAAGATGGATCCAAGTCCAGCTTAAGCATTTCCTCATGCTGTGGCCATGAGTAAGTCTCCCATCTCAAGTACCATCATTTAAGTAAAGTGAGAGCTGGCCTAGACTGCCTTCTCCTCCTCATGTACTTTGATCGCAGAATATTATAGGTAAGATTATATATCTAAGAAATAATTATAGATGGTGCGCAATTCAACTGCACATAGTTTCATTCATCGTTTGTATTACAGAGGAAAAGAAGTCTGTAAAAAAATGGTTCAGTTTTTTATTCAGAAATATTTTCTAAAAATTATGTCTGAGAGAGAGGTTGAAAGAGAGTGCACATTTGCATCAGTTTTATAAATTAACACTTGATTTAGACCAGTTTTCCATAATAATAAAAAGATGAGAGAGATGAAAGTTATTTACAAGATTCTTGAGTAATAAAATCAGAAGAAGGAGACAGATACAAGATAACTTATGGTCGATTGTAGGTATTAAAGACTGAAGAATTATTACTAAATTGTGGAGGACCTTCAAGTGTAATGTTGCATGAGATTACGTGTAAGGATCATTTGCTCCATTTTATGACTCTGTCACTTAAAAGATCAGAACTTTCCACCCTGTGAGGCTAAAAGTTTGGCCTTGTTTATGGGACATGTGCCAGCTGGTCAGGATAAATTAAAATATCTGCTTCTTCAATGAACTTGTGATAATGTATGATCCTCAGTCTACTTTTTAAAGCAGGATTCATCTGAATGCATGGTACCACCACCCATGCCTGGGGAACAGAGATGAATGTAAACTATCTGGCAGTCAAATTAGTATTGAGTTGACAAACTCTCAGGTTCTGGTGTCAATAAGATTTTGGACTCAATGGACTAGTAAGCCTATTTCTATAGTTCCAAAAAATTTGCTAAAAAGATACTATAATTATTTCCAGAAATTCCTTTAATAATAAGTAAAGGATTATTTTATTAGGAAAGTAGATGAGGTTAAGGAAGACACTTGTAAGAAATAATTTACTTTAGCTTTTATGTGGAACTTAGAAAACACATCTTGCACCTAAAACGATAAGATACCTAGGAATAAACCTAACTAAAGAGGTAAAAGACCCGTACTCTGAACACTATAGATCATTTATGAAAGAAATTTAAGAGGACACAAAGAAATGGAAAAGCATTCCATGCTCATAGAGTGGAAGAACAAACATTGTTAAAATGTCTCTAGTACCCAAAGCAATCTACATATTTGATGTGATCCCTATCAAAATACCACCAGCACTTTTCACAGAGCTGGCACAAATAATCCTGAAAATTTGTATAGAACCACTAAAGACCCAGAAGAGCCAAAGCAGTTCTGAAAAAGAAATACAAAACTGGAGGCATAACGATTCTGGATTTCAAGCTATATATTATAAAGCTATAGCCATCAAGAATGCATGGTACTGGCACAAAAACAGACACATAGATCAATGGAACAGAATAGAAAACCCAGAATGGATCCACAACTATATGGTGAACTCATCTTCAACAAAGCAGGAAAGAATATCCAATGGAAAAAAGAGAGTCTATTCAACAAATGGTGTTGGGAAAACTGGACAGCATCATACAGAAGAATGAAACTGGACCACTTTCTTATACCATATACAAAAATAAACTCAAAAAGACCTAAATGTGAGACAGGAAACCATCAAAATCCTATAAGAGAACACAGGTAACAACCTCTTTGACCTTGGCCATAGCAACTTTTACTAGGCACATCGCTGGAGGCAGGGGAAACAAAAGCAAAAATGAACTATTGGGACTTCATCAAAATAAAAAGCATCTGTACAGTGAAGGAAACAGTCAACAAAACTAAAAAAATGGAGAAGATATTTGCAAACGACATATCTGATAAAGGGTTAGTATCCAAAATCTATAAAGAACTTATCAAACTCAGCACCCAAAACACAAATAACCCGGTTAAGAAATGGGCAGAAGACATGAATGGACACTTTTCCAAAAAAGACATCCAGATGACTGACACATGAAAAGATGCTCAATATCACTCATCATCAGGGAAATACAAATTAAAACCACAACGAGATACCACTTCACACCTGTCAGAATGGCTAAAATTAACAGCACAAGAAACAACAGGTGTTGATGAGGATGTGGAGAAAGGGAAACTCTTTTGCACTGTTGGTGGGAATGCAAACTGGTGCAACCACTCTGGAGAACAGTATGGAGTTTCCTCAGAAATTTAAAAATAGGGGCGCCTGGGTGGCTCAGTCGTTAAGCGTCTGCCTTCGGCTCAGGTCATGATCCCAGGGTCCTGGGATCGAGCCCCGCATCGGGCTCCCTGCTTGGCAGGAAGCCTGCTTCTCCCTCTCCCACTCCCCCTGCTTGTGTTCCCTCTCTCGCTGTCTCTCTCTGTCAAATAAATAAATAAAATCTTTAAAAAAAAAAAAAGAAATTTAAAAATAGAACTACCCTATAATCCAGCAATTGCATTACTAGGTATTTACCCTAAGGATACAAAAATATGGATTTGAAGGGGTCCATGCACCCCAATGTTTATAGCAGCATTATCAACAATAGCCAAACTATGGAGAGAGCCCAAATGCTGATGGATGAAGAAAATGTGTGTGTGTGTGTGTAATGGAATATTACTCAGCCCTCAAAAAAATGAAATTTTGCCATTTGCAATGATGTGGTTAGAGTTAGAGTGTATTATGCTAAGTGAAATAAGTCAGTTAGAGAAAGACAAATACCATATGATCTCACTCATATGTGGAATTTAAGAAAGAAAACAGATGAACATAGGGGAAGGGGAAAAAGAAAAAAAGGAGAGAGGAAAACAAGCCATAAGAGACTCTTAATGATAGAGAACCAACTGAGGGTTGTTAGAGGGAGGGGAGTCAGGGATTGGCTTAGATAGGTGATGGGTATTAAAGAGGGTATTGTTGTGATGAGCACTGGGTGTTGTATATATGTGATAAATCACTGAATTCTACCCCAGAAATCAATACTGCCCTGTATGTTAACTAACTAAAACAAACAAACAAAAAACCTAAAACAACAACAACAAAAAAAGAAAATACATCTTACTGCCTTGCCTCAAATACCTTGCTTTTAGAGGCTATTTATGAACATAATATTGCATTTTTCAAATTTATTAATATATACAGGATAAAAAAATTTAACTGTATTTGATCTGCAGAAAGCATAGCCTATCAATTGAGGACCCCACAATTCATACTAAAGTCTCTACAAAGTCTCTGTATGTAATTTTTTAAATCTTGCTTTTTCCCCTTACACACACACACACACACACACACACACACACACACACACAAGATGGTTGCTGAAATTTATTTCAAATTTCAAAAATCTGTGAATTAAGTACGCATTTATGTGTAAGACTTTCTAAGCACGTTTCGTTTCTTTTGGATGAATACCAAAAAGTGGGCTGGCTGCATCATGAGGCATTTAAGCTTTTAAGAAGGTGCCAAAATGTTTTCCAAAATGCCTAAAACTTACTGCTAGTGCTACATGAGAATTGCAGTTCACATCCTTGTCAACCTTTGGTATGGTCAGTATTTTTTGAAAAAATTTTGCCATTCTCATAGGTGCATATTTGGTATTTTGTTGTACTTTTGATTTGCATTTCCATAAAGGTAATGATGTTGAGTATCTTTTTATGTGCTTATTTCCAATATATATATATATATCTTCTTTTGTGAAATGTATATTTAAATATTTTGTCTTTTTGGGGGGGTGGGGCTGGGGGTTTAAATCATGGAATTTGAGAGTTCTTTATACACTCAACACAATTCTTTCATTAGATATTTGACTTACAAATATTTTCTCCCAGTCCGTGGTTTAATGCTTTTCATTCTCTTTATAGTGTCTTTTGGAGAGGCGAATTTTAAATTTTGATGAAATCCAATTTATCAATTTATTCTTTTATTGACTGTGCTTTTGCTGTCATATCTAAGAAATCTCTGCCTATCGTAGGAGCTGGCATTTTCTTTCTTAAAGGACAAGTTGTAAATGATTTAGGCTTTTTATCTATATAGGCTTTACCTCACTAACCATTTTTGTGCTTGTATTGTGAAAGCTGACACAAAAAATAGTATAAATGAATGAAAGTAGTTATGTTCCAGTAATTATTTACTGAAATTTGAATTTCACGTTTTATGTGTTATGAAATATATGAAATTTTTAAAAATTTCTTCAATCATTTAAATATGTAGAAAAAATATTCTTAGCTCACACATTGTAGAAACATATGTGAGGGGTTGAATTTGACCTGTGGGCTATAGATTGCCAACTAGTCTCCTGACATAGGTCACAATGATTTTCTTCTGGAAGTTTTATAGTTTTTTTTTTTTTTTTTCCCAGTAAGTCTATGATTCATATGAATTGATGTTTGAATGTGATACAAATTTTGGATCAAAGTTAATCTTTTGCAAATGGCTAATTGTTTCAGCACCATTTGTTGAAAGAACTGTACTTTCTCCACTAAATTCCTTTGTACCTTTCTAAAGAATCGTCTGTCAGTTATGTGTGAGTCTATTACTGGACTGTTTTCTGTTCTATTGACCTATTTGTCTGTCTTAACAACAACAATACAACATCTTGAATTAAGTCTTGAAATCATTAGTGTTAGTTCTCTAACTTTGTTCGTCCTTTCAAATTTAAATTATTTCATAGATATATGACCATTTAGGTTATCTCTTCCTTTTTGAGTGAAATTCATCTCTCAGGGAATTTTTCCATTTCATCTAAGTTGTCAAATTTATTGGAATAAAAGTTTTCATAATATCCACTTATGCTTACAATTCCTATACTATATTATCTGTGGTAATGCATTTGTCTTATTTCTAATATATGTAATTTGTCATTTTTCCTTTGTTCCCTCACCATTATGGTTAGAAGTTTTCAATTTTACTGATCTTCTCAAAGACATATCTTTTGATTCCATTGATACTCTACATTTTTTTGTTTTCTATTCTATCAATTTATGTTGTGATCTTAAATATTTTCTTTCCTCAGCTTATTTTTAATTTAATCTACCCCTGTTCTTCTTCCCCTCCTCCTCCTCCTCTTCGTCTCCTTCTTCTTCTTCTTCTTCTTCTTCTTCATGTTTGTTTTGTTTTCATGGTGCAAGCTGATGACATTGATTTTGAGACTTTCCTTTTTTAATACAGGTACTTAGTGTTATACATTATCTCTAAGTACTACATTATTGGCACTGTCCAAATTCTAATATGTGATATTTTCATTTTCATTCAGTTGAAAATGCTTTTTAATTTACATTTTATGTCTTCTTTGAACTGTGTTTCATTTCAGTGTATTATTTGATTTCCAGTATTTGGGAATTTTGTTCAGAAGTCTTTCTGTCATTACTGAATGTAAATTTAATTCAGTTTTGGTCTCAAAACAGAATCCGTGTCACTTGAAGTATTTAAAATTTACTCAGACTTGTTTTATGGCCCAAAACATAATCTACCTTTATAATGTTTTGTGTGACCATAAGGAAAGTATGTATTATGCTCTTATTGAGTGGAGTGTTCTAGTAATGTCAATTAGTTCAAGTTGGTTGACTGTGTTGGCTGAGTCTTTTCTGTCTTTGCTGATTTTCTCCAAACCTGTTCTATCAGTTATTGAGAGAGGTATTAAAATATCCATCTACAAATTTCTATTTGCCTGTTTTTCCTTGTAGTTCTCTCATTTTTTTTCTTCATGGAACTATGTCTTCATTTGCATAAGCATGTATGATTGTTATGTTCTCTTGATTAATTCACACCTTTATTCCTTTGAGATGAATTTATCCTGTCAGTATAATTTTTTAAAGATTTACTTATTTATTTTAGAGAGAGAGAGAGAGCATGAGTGGGAGGGCAGATGGAGAGGGAGAGAGAATCTCAAGTAGACTCCACACTGAATGCAATGCAGGACTCGATCTCACAACCCTGAGATCATGAACTGAGTTGAAACCAAGAGTCAGGCATTTAACTGACTGTGCCACCCAGGCACCCCTATCCTCTCAATATTTTTTATTCTGAAATCTCATTTGTCTGATTAAATATAATCATTCAGCTTCCTTTTTCTAGTTTAGAATGTTATATCTTTTCCATCCTTTTACTTTTAATTTTATATTTAAAATATGTTTCTTTTAAGCAGCATAGAGTTTAGTATTGCTTTTATTTTTTATTTATTTTTGTTATTATATTCAATTAGCCAACATACAGTATTGCTTTTAAATCTAATTTGAGGGGCACCTGGGTGGTTCAGTCAGTTAAGTGACTGACTTGATTTTGGCTCAGGTCATGACCTCATGACCTGGGTCCTGGGATCCAGCCCTGAGTCAGGCTCCATGCTCAGTGGGGAGTCTGCTTGTCTCCCTCTCCTTCTGCCCCTCCCATCCCCACCATCCTGCTCTTGCTCTCTCTAAAATCAATCAATCAATCTTTTAAAAAGTAAATTAAAATAAATAAATAAATCTAAGTTGACAATCTCTGCCTTTTAATTGGATTGTTTAGACTATTCTCACCTAATATGATTACTAATAGTTAGGTTTAAGTCATTATCTTGCTACTTGTTTTATGTTCCTCTCTCTGTTCCTTCTTGAGAGCTGGGGGATCTGGGGGTAGAGGGGTGGAGGGAGAGGGAGAGAGAGAATCTTAAGCAGGCGCCAGGCCCAACATGGAGCCCTATGCAGGGGCTCAGTCTCACAACCCTGAGAACATGATCTGAGTCAAAATCAAGAGTTGGTCACTTAATTGACTGAGCCACAGAGGTGCCCCTCTCTCTGTTCCTTCTTCACTTTGTCTTGTTTTTTTTCCCTTTGGATTAATCAAGTATATTTTTTATGATTCTATTTTGTTTCTTTTGTTAATCAAACTCTAACTCTTTGTTATTTTAGTATTTTTTAGGATTTATTATATATATTTTTGCTTATCATAGTCCACCTTTATTTATTTTTTTTAAAGATTTATATATTTGGGGCGCCTGGGTGGCTCAGTCATTAAGCGTCTGCCTTCGGCTCAGGTCATGATCCCAGGGTCCTGGGATCGAGCCCCGCATCGGGCTCCCTGCTCCGTGGGAAACCTGCTTATCCCTCTCCCACTCCCCCTGCTGGTGTTCCCTCTCTCGCTGTGTCTCTCTCTGTCAAATAAATAAATAAAATCTTTAAAAAAAAAAAAAGATTTATATATTTATTTGAGGGAGGGAGGGGTACGGGGAGAGAGAGAATCTCAAGCAGACTCCCTGCTGAGCACAGAGCCTGACACACAGCTTAATCTCACGACCTGAGCCAAAATCAAGAGTTGGATGCTCAACCAACTGAGTCACTCAGGTGTCCCTATCATAGTTCATCTTCAAATGATATGCCATTTCATATATAGTACGATAATCTTGTACTAGTATACTTCCATTTCTACCCTCCTAGACTTTAAGTTGTTGCTTTCAAACATCTTTACCTTTACAAATGTGCTATAAATCTAATAATACATTGTTAACATTTTAGTTTAAAAATCCAATTATATTTTCAAAAGATTATAATATTTACAACTCTTATATAACTACTAGTGCAGTTACTAATGCTGTTGTTTTTAGTTCTTAATACGAATCTACATTTCTGTCTAGTATCATTTTCTTACTTCCTAAAGTCTTCCATCAACATTTCTTACAGTTTAAGTCTGCTGGTGATAAATCCCTCAAATTTGGTAGTGTGAGAACGTTTATCTACCTTCTTTTTTGAAAGATACTTTGCTGGGAATAGACTTCTAAGTTGAAATATTTTTCTTTTAGAACTTTAAAGATGTTGTTTCATTCTTACTGTTCCAAGATAAGAAATCTGTTGTGATTTTTATTTCTTTTTATGTGAGGTGTCACTTTTCTGTGGTTCCTTTTCGGTTTGGCTCCATTACCGGTTTTGAACAGTTTATAATGTGCCTTGGTGGAGTTTTCTTTTTCTTGTGAGTGGGATTTATTGATCTTAGATCTGTGGGTCTTTAGTTTTCATCAAATGTGGAAAAATTTCAGTTATTATTTTTTTCACTATTCCCACCCCCCATTGAGAACTCCAGTTACACGTATATTAGGCAAATTGAAGTGGTCCTGGGGTTCAGTAATGCTCTTCACTTTTTGTTTTTTCTCTGTATTCCTCACTTTAGGTAGTTTCTATTGCTATGCCTTCAAGCTCATGAATCTTTTTCATTGTAACATCTGATCCACACCAATCCAATTCAGTATATTTTTTATAGCAGATGTTGTAATTTTTTTTAAGTAATCTCTACACCCAACATGGGGTTTGAACTCATGACCCTGAGATCAGGAGTCACATGGTTTACAGACTAAGCCAGCCAGGCACCCCATAAAATGTTGTAATTTTTATCTTTAGAGGTTTATTTGGATCCTTTTATCTCCCATTATGTATTTAACTTTTTGAATATATGGAATATAGTTTTAATAACACTTCTAATGTCCATGCCTACTAATTTTAACATCTATGACAGTTCTAGGTTGATTTTGGTTGACTGATTTTCCTCTTTATTATGAGTTGTATTTTTCTACATGCCTTGTAATTTTTTTTTTTTTTGGATGACAGTCATTGTGACTTTTACCTCCTTGAGTATTTTTATATTCCTATAAATATTCTTGAGCTTTTTTTTATGGGGCACAGTTACATTATTGGGAAGCAGTTTGATCTTTGTGAATTTTGCTTTTAAGATCTTTTCTGTGGAATCACAGCACTGTTAAACCAAGGTTTGAGTATTCCTCACTATTGAGGTAAGACACTTCCATGTACTCTACCTAATGTTCCATGAATCTTGATGTTTTCCAGTTTGGCTGGTGGGAGCAAGCATTTTTCCCAGCCTTGTGTGAGCACCAAACATGATGCCTCTAATACTTTTAGGTAGTTCTTTTCCTGGCTTTAAGAGGTTTTGTCACTCATGGGCTGATCAGTACTTTGTTGAAACCTGAGGGAGAGGATCTTTCACAGATGACCTTTTTTTCTCTGTGTGCAATTCTCTCCTCTCTGGTATTCTTTCCTGAGAACTCTAGTCAGTTTGGTTTCCCTGGAATTTCAGCTTCAGCTCCTGAAATCAGGGAGTTTCCTGAGCTCTGCTCTGGTTCTTCCTCCTGGTGTTGCCACCTGGGAAATCTAAAGGTAGGAAAATATTACTTTGCAGTGCTCATCTTAGCCATTTCCCTTTTCTTAAGGATCACTGATTTTGTTGCCTTATATTCAGTGACTTAAAAACTGCTCTTTCATATATTTTTATTTCTTTCTTGTTTTTATTTTTTCTTATGATATGGTATGTCTAGTTTCTGTTACTCTATCTCAGTCAGGAGTCAAGGATTGAGTTTTGTTATGTATTAATTCTCTTAAAATATTTGTTTGTGAGCGTTTTAAGATTATATATCAGAGGTGCTGAGAAAGGCATACAATCCTATAAAGTAATATGTGCTGTAGATTCTTTTTTTTTTTTTTTTTTAACTATCAGCTCTCTGCTTTATTTTTTTTTTTTTTTGAAGGTTTTTTTTTTTTGTTTTTTTTTTGTCAGAGAGAGCGAGAGGGAGAGCGAGAGAACAAAGGGGAGTGGCAGGCAGAGGGAGAAGCAGGCTCCCTGTTGAGCAAGGAGCCTGACTCAGGACTCGATCCTAGAACCCTGGGATCATGACCTGAGCCGAAGGCAGACACTTAACCAACTGAGCCACTCAGGCATCCCAGTGTGCTGCAGATTCCTAAAATGAATAAAAAAAATTAAATATTACAGAACAGATAAAAACAACATATAATTAACTACTAACTGGTTTGTAAACACAAGAGTTTAACCTTATAAGAATTTACTGAGGATTATACATTTAGAGACCCCTACACAGACATAGTACAGTGTTGGTAAATTGCCCGAGGCTAGTATATTCATTTGGAGAAAGTCTCTCCATGTAGGTAAACACTACATATTAGAAGTGTGCTGTGCAAAATGATCAAAGAAGAGATAATTTTAAGTAAGAGGGCAATAAAAGATGATAATATGTTTAAAGAAGTATGTAAACTCTAGATTTTAGAAACTTCAAGTTTATAATTTTACATAAAGGCAGCAGTAAACCATTAAAATTGTGGAACAAGTTTGTAATAAGATGCTGAAGCCCGTTTTGAGCAAGAATAATCAGGATGAAGTGACAGGGAAACAAATATTAGGGAGAATAGTAGGAAAATTATTAAACTTATCTAAACTGAATTAATACATTGGTTATGTGGATGAAAAGAAAAGACAGAAGAGGGATTACATGGTACAAATTGGCAGTAGTCTGTGATTGATGATTGTATGTGGGAAAGAAAAATGTGGAAATTCCTAAGATGACTGACATTTAGATAAAAGAGCATAATGAAACTATCGACAGAAAATGGAACACCAGGAGAGCTTAGTCTGGAAATCTAAAACTAAAATGAACCAAAGTAAAGTAGTGATAACATAATAAAATAATAAGAAATAGAAATAATTATTAAATGTGCAATATGTGCAAGCAGTTTGCAAAAGTCTGTACATGGACTATCTCATTCAATCATCACAGCACTGTTAGAAGCTTTAATGATCATCTGCAATTTACAAATGAGGATATTGATCTGAGTCTTCTGCTCAAGATGACAGAAAGAAGTGGTGGGGTCAGGATTGGAATCTCAATATATCCAGCTCCAGAACCCAGTTTCTTATAGATAATTACCATTAAAATGACATAGGCAGAGTTTTAAAGAAAACATGTTGGACAGGAGTTCGTCTAACACTATATAGCAAACAGGAAAATATAATTGATTTGTACATTATCTAGCTTTAAATAACAATTTTTATAACACTAAGTAGCAACTACTCTCATAGTTTTGCCTACCTATGATCTGAAATAGTATTACAGTGTAACTGCATGTTTCTGTATCAGTTTTTCTTTTGAACATAAGATTATTTTATTTTTGTTGTCACATTATGTTTACCCCTAAGTCAAACAAAGAAAGAATTTAAAACATTAGTGCTAGTATTTACCAGGATGTGAACCACAATAGATTTATGTCTTGGGTAATTGTGATTACTTCATTTTGTTTATTATGTAGCTACTCAGTAAATCTTCTAATTGACAAGGAACTATTAAAGTCTCAAGACCAAAATGTCTTATCTTTCCCCATTGGATTATATATATATATATATTTTTTCTATCAGGAAGGTAGTATTTACTCCAACTGATTTCTTTTTCTGTAAAAAAAGCAATAAAGTTAACATCAATATAAACTACTCTTGAAACCCATTTAGCATCGTCAATCTATGTAAAGTTTGATATACTAACAAAACTGTCCACACAGGCACAAGCTAGGAAGCAGAGAGAAAATGGTAGGACTGTATTATTTAATACATACTATGTTTCTACACACCATGCTAAACAGCTTTATTTAGATGATCTCATTTAATACTTTCAACAATTATCTCCATTGTCTGAAATTTGTCCAATGTCACTCAGGTAATAAGCTTTGGAGCCAGATTTCAACCTGGCTGACTTCAGAGTTCAGGTTTTTAACCACAATGTCACACTGCTCTATACTAAGATATACTGAGTCAATATAGTGTCTGCCATTTATTTTAATAAAGGAAATCCTCTGTGGTGAAACCAATTTCTTAAAAGGAAAACCTCTCAAAATGTACAGCCTCTATCTTCTTACCATATTGCCATACCCTACATCTCCAGAGACTTCTGAGTATCTCTTGCTTCTCCCTCACTTTTAAGTCTCATTGTTTGTGAGACCCGTTTATAAAGCAGTGTGTCTGATGTTTTTATGAAGGTACCAAATCATACCTTCAGAACCTATGACCCATTCTTTAAATAAATGCAATGGCAACCCATTTTGACTTTTTCCCCTAAGGTGAACTGAACTTCCCTAAGCTGAATTTCCATAGTTGTTAAGAATTATCCAGAGTCAAACCTGGTGGCTAAAATGAATTACCAAATAAGAAAGGCCATTTAGGGATAAAAAGAAGAGAATGAAAGAAAATGAGTCATAGATTTAAAGCAATGAGGAAAATTTTCTCTTGTGGCTCATAAAATGTCTCCCATGGTAATGTCAAAAAGAGTTCTCAAAAATGTTTTGAGTTTCAGCTGCATTGTGGGATAAATGTGAAGCCTTCTCAATTTTCCACTTTTAAGCTGCCACAATTATTTGGAATGATATATTGTGGATATTTTTGATAGAAACAGTTGATAAGGTCACTTTTAGTAATAAAACATATATTTGGTCTTAAAAAGAGATTTTACTAAACTTACTTTGAACAAAGACTAGCACATTACCACACACAAGGGATTAATAAATGTCATTTTCAGTAATAAAATTGGGTGTCATATTAATTAAACTGTGTCACATGATACCTTGATTTACATATTTAAATATTTGCATCTATCCATGCTTGTGGGTGTTTGTTATGAATTCAGCAACTATATTCAAAGAATAATTTCAGTCCTCTGAAACCTAATATATTACAGTAAATTGTATAAATTGAAAGTTAAGTATAAAATACCAAAGGATACTTGTTTAGAGTTGAAAGAATGATCTTCTCCACAAATTTCCATGAATAGGGATGTATTCTAATTTTTTTTATTTTCTAAGAAGCTCATCATAACAGAAAAGGCCCCGAAATATTAGTTTAGGATATTATATTGGTGTTGATGAGCTCTGTAAGAGTAAGGGTGTGAAGCTTAGGAAACATTATCAGGATATTAGGGATCTAAAACAAAATGTGGTGTGTCTGTTTTGTGAATATTGATCTTTTTAACTTTGGGTGTATTCAAGTAAGTAAAGAAAAATAAACTCTGACTACCTCACTGCTTCACTGCTTTAGAAAAAAAATTACTTACACCAATGAAAGAATCTTGTCTGGACAATTAAATAAACAGATAAAACAGTTGTTTTAAATTTCATGTTAGGGGATGGCATAGCATCAGCTTTTTCGTTTTATTGTCCAATCTATAAAATCCCAAAAGTCATGTCATCTGTAATTAGAATAACAATTTAGTCCATATTCTAAAGTCAATCATATTCATATTTTAACATAATTTTAAAGTTTAGTAGTGAATAAAATACTTTTTTTTTTTTTAAAGATTTATTTATTTATTTGAGAGAGAGAGAATGAGAGAGAACACATGAGAGCGGGGAGGGTCAGAGGACGAAGCAGACTCCCTGCCGAGCAGGGAGCCCGATGCGGGACTCGATCCAGGGACTCCAGGATCATGACCTGAGCTGAAGGCAGTCGCTTAACCAACTGAGCCACCCAGGCGCCCGTGAATAAAATACTTCTATATGATGATGTGATTTTTCCTACTTATAGTTTCTTTATCACCTATTGATAATCTTTTTATCTGCTATATAACAGCTTCTCTTTATACTCTATTCTAGTTGATATAATGGAACAAAGGGGATTCTAACGTTTAACTTCCTTTGTGGGAGGTACAAAAGCCTTTTATTTCATATCCATTTGAGGAGTTTGACTTTATGCTAACTCAGTACAAGTTGAGAAAAAGGACCTGAGTAGGTGGGAGTGATTAGAGGATTGCAGTCAGGAGCAAAGTGGTGAAAGATATTGTATGTGAATGAAGAATACCATATGGTATTCATTTCATGCGTATATCATGACTGCTTATTTTTTCTAATATCCTCCTCCCCACATGTTTTAAGATATCTAAAAATCTTCAAAATGTCTTTGTGCTCTCTGAATTTAGAATCATAGTGGTTCCCTACCTGCTAATACTCTCCTGAAGTTTAGTTCATTGCTGTTGCTCTTGTATCTCTCTTGTTCTAAATGACATGAGAATTTGAAAAACAACAATATCGTTTGGTCCAATAACAATATTTATGATAGGATTGTGTCAAGTACCATTTGGTCTTATTCTTTTCTCCTTCCTTTGTTCAAACTACATTTCTTGACTTTTAAAACAATTTTGATTGATGGCGTTTGCCCTCAACACATTGTATCTCTTTTTCTACTTGTAACTGTTCTAAATGCTGTTTTCTGTCTTCTGTTCACTGTTATCTTCAAAAGCTTCTCCCCAGTACCATTTTTTAAAAATATTTTCTCTTTAGTTCAAAAAGATGATCTTAAAATGTAAGCCTGAATATCTGGAAAAAGGGAAAGAAGAAAGCAAGAGAGGGAAAGGCAGGAAGAAGAGAAGGTAAAAGGAAGAAATCAAGTGAGAGTAGGAGAGAGAGAAGAAGGGGATAGTTTATTACATTGGAATTGCTTGTCATACATCCTTATTACTCCTATACATATGTCTATAAATATCAGTTCATTATACAAAATGTGCAGGAGATGAGTTAGTCACGTTGGAAATGATACTTGAGAGATACTTGGATTATTTGGGAACATTTCAAACAAATAACCATCTCATGTTGTTTTTATTAGTCTCGATAATATATTCAGGATGCTAAAAATAAAGCGACTATTTTTTATGGTATGAAAAAATGGACTTCTTACACCAGGAAGAAAAACAAAAAGTTTAGGACAGAAAACTTTTGCCACTCACAAATAGTTCAGATAGCCTTTTGTGTATCTCAGTGCTTTTATGTCCAAAGTCACCAAAGAGAGTTTAAAGTTGCTGTCTCTTCATTTGTTTCACCAAGTAAGAGCTGATCCAGACCTGCTTTTCTTTTCTGTGCTGACTTTCAAACCAATGAACATCTTTAGGTTATTTTCTTCTACATTGACAATCTGTTGAAACCCATAACTAAGAGAATTTTAGTTCCTGTAGAATCCCTAACCCTTGCTTTGCTACTCACTTGAATGTAAATTTAAACGTCCTTGGAATTTTAGAAAAAGCTTTGGCTTTTGATAAAATTTTCATCACCAGCACCTTATCAGACTTAGCCTTTTAGCAACAAACTCCCCACTTTCTATCCACTCCGGTATGAGCTGGATTACAGAGCTTCAATGTTAGCCCCTCTTACCCTTCCACCATCTCTTCTCAACACAGACACAATGATATTTCTCCAAATTAGCCAATACATTTTCTCCTCTGCCCCATATCCTCCATGGCTCCCCCATTTATTCCGGATAGAAGTCAAAATCCTTGTACGGACTTTGAATCCTACACATAATTTGACTTTGGGGACTCATCTTTTTTGATTCTCCCCATCAGTTCCACAATTCTGGGTACACTGGACATCCTAAAGTTCATGAACTATATCTTCATCCTAGGGACTTTGTCCTGGCTGTTTATTAGTCCAGGCACAGTCTTTTTAGGTATCTACGTGATAAATGCCTTTACCTCCAGTAAGTGTTTGCTCAAATCCATGACAAGCTGACTGCTCTATTTAAAATATTCCCCACACACTACTTTCTTAACGTCACAGTTTATTTTTTTTAATTTTTGCATTTTAATTACTATTGTATCTAACAGAAAACATAATATATATATTTATTATATACCTGATTTATTGTCTATTTCCTTTCCTTCTCTCTCCTTTCCTTCCCCGCTGTTCAGTACGTACTACAATGGAAACTCCAAGAGGACAGGTTATTGGTTTTGTTTACTGATGAATCTTTTTTTTTTTTTAAAGATTTTTATTTATTTATTTGACAGAGAGAGAGCACAAGTAGGCAGAGTGACAGGCAGATGGAGAGGGAGAAACAGGCTCTCCACTGAGCAGGCAGCAGGATGTGGGGCTCAATCCCAAGACCCCAGGATCATGACCTGAGCTGAAAGCAGCCGCTTAACGGACTAAGCCACCCAGGCGACCCACGTTTACTGATGAATCTTAAGCACGTTGAAAAGTTCATGGAACATAGTTACTGCTCAATAAATACTTGATGAATTTATAAACGAAAATGTTTCCAGAATGTCATTAGGTGAGTGAGCATCTTACTTTGATGTTATCTTCTCTGGTCATGTGATTAAAAGATTATTCATTTTAAAAATTGCTTTTTAAAAATTTTATTTCTGTCTATTTAAAACTGCTTCGCTTAGCAATTTTTATATGGAGTATGCTTCTCTCTTGTACTAGGAATCATTTTAGTTGAAGAATTATCCCATATACACTTGCAATAGTTCCCATTTCCTTGCACCTTTTCCTTGTTTCGTTACCTTTTCTTTTTTTACTGTTACAATCATCTTCCCATTCTGAATATCTATTTTAGCCCTTTCTGATTTTATACTTTTCAACATGATTAGCTGTTTAGCACAGCACATGAAAATTGTTATAGTTTATTATTTTTTTAAGATTTTATTTATTTATTTGAGAGAGAGAGAGCGAGAGAGAGAGAGAGAGAGCCCAAGAGGGGGTAGGGTCAGAGGGAGAAGCAGACTCCCTGCTGAGCAGGTAGCCCGATGTGGGACTCGATCCTGGGACTCCAGGATCATGACCTGAGCCGAAGGCAGTCGCTTAACCAACTGAGCTGCCCAGGCGCCCGAAAATTGCTATAGTTTAAAGTAAAAAGTAGGGGTGCCTTGGTGGCTCATTTGGTTAAGCATTTGACTTCAGCTCAGGTCATGATCCTAGGGTCCTGGGATTGAGCCCACATTAGGCTCTGGGCTCAGCAGGGAGTCTGCTTATCCCTCTGACCCTCCCCCTGCTCATGCTCTCTCTCTCTCTCTCTTTCAGATAAATAAATAAAATCTTTAAAAAAAATAAAGGAAAAAGTAAGGGCTAAGGAAAGTATCACTCTACATGACAGATTATACCATCTGTTAATAGAGGACAAATTTGACATGTTGTAACTTTAGTTTTATTCTGTGAGCATTTGTAAATACATTTACAGTTTGTAACTACTGACAGTTCCTTTCTGAACCCATCATGTAAGGTAGAGGAAAGAATATTAGATTGATATTGAGAAAATCATAGATAAAAATTCCTCATGTTACTGCTTTCTTGTTGTGTAACATGAAAGGGTCATTTCACACCTCTGAAACTTTTTATTTTTCTTTTTTTTTTTTAAGATTCTATTTATTTATTTGACAGAGAGAGACACAGCGAGAGAGGGAACACAAGCAGGGGGAGTGGGAGAGGGAGAAGCAGGCTCCCCACTGAGCAGGGAGCCTGACGTGGGGCTCGATCCCAGGACCCTGGGATCATGACCTGAGCTGAAGGCAGATGCTTAACGACTGAGCCACCCAGGCGCCCCTGAAACTTTTTCTTTAATAGTTTGTTAACCTTTAAAATTCACTCATTCTACTATGTATTTTGGGTTCTTGATTGTTAGACGGAAAACTGTAATGTATCTTTTCTGACCCTCGTGCTTGCACCATTTTCCATGCTGACCATATCAACTCATCGTCTGCTCCCACTTTCAGATCACTGCTTCCCTGGCTTTGGTCTCTTCTCCTCACAATGTGCATCCTATCAGATTCATCTGCTCTATTTTACACTGCAGAGAATAAAGCTTTGTGAAAGCAACTTCCTTTTATTTTTCTTTTATTATTCTAGCCAGTTAGCAATAAAACACCAAGTCAAATATCATGTAAACAAAAGTAATTTTCATGGAGAGCTGCATTTCATAAAAGGGGAAATGTGGATGCAAAAACAAGTGACTTCTATTGTGTGCAATTATCATTGATAGAATCAGTTGGTGCACCTTGGCAGATGTAGCTATAGAATAGTCCTGGTCCTTGCCATCACCCTCACCATCATCACCATCACCATCATCACCATCAACATCATCATCAGTGTTCTTTTTGTGCTTACTCTGTTTTAGGCAATATTCTAAGCATTCTACATTTCATAGTGATTAATCTCAACAATCATAGTATGAGAGAGTTAGTGTTTTGGTCCCCATCATACAGGTGAAAACCTGAGGCACAAAGAGGTTAAGTGATCTGTTTAAGGTTTAAGTTTTTAAGCACTTGTAAATGGTGGAAGCCAAAATTCTAACTGAAGTATTCCAACCCATTTTTCTTAATTACTATATTATTTTGGTTTTATCCTACCCATTAAGTTCTAGGCAGAGAATTTAAGTCACCTCACAATGATTAACTCTATTGAAATTATCATGAAAGCAAAAGTTGAGGTTATTAGATGACATTGTGAGTATTTGTGGTTACGATAGAATTCATGTTAGCACTAGCTTTCAGAAAATTTAATTTTCCTATTTCAGCCATCTTAACAAAGTATCCCAGAAAGTATTTAGTGACTATATAAAGTTCTGAATGACAAACTGTAGTTGAATTTTGGGTTAGACCTTTGGGAAACAAAGATATGGGCTGTATAATGGCAGTAAAATAAATGTTATAAAACTCAGGTTTGATAGATTATCAGACTCCCTGGCTTTTCCAGGTCAGTTCACCTAAGCTCAGTCTAGCCGTTCATTCATAGCAAATTGTGAGTAATCCTCAGAAAAGCTCTGTGGGTTTGGGTCTGTTTGGTCCTGACTATGCTGTGGTTTGGCTAGGCTGAAAGCTCAGAGTAGAAATCTGTGTCTTCCACTACTTGTCAGGTGATACTTGCCAACTGTGAAATTGGTCCTTTTGAATTTGACATAATCCTTTCTAGATGAAGTAGCTCTCAGGAATTCTTTGGTTAGGAATGAAGAAAAAAAGCCTCAAAATTGAAAAATTCTCATATTAAATAGGTGTTTGTTTCTCTCACATTTCAAAATATTAGGCCTATATTTATAACTTCAAATTTAAAGTAGCAGTAATTTGGCCTTAAATTTTATATTAACGTATGTGTATTGGTGTAAGTGACTACATTTTCCTAGGTGTCAGGAAGCTTGATGAATTTCAATTTTCCTGATGCATAGATTGTTTCAAAGTCTCTTCTCTATGTTTATATTGTACCTAAGATTGTTTAAACCTAGCTCTACTCTGGGTGCCTGGGTGGCTCAGTCGGTTAAGGGCCAGCGACAAATTCTTGATTTCGACTCAGGTCATAATCTCAGGGTCATGATCTCAGGGTCATGGGATTGAATCCTGTGTCTGGGCTTGTGGTCAACAGTCTGCTTGTTCCTCTTCCTCTACTTCTCTCTCTCTCTCTCTCTCTCTCTCTGTCTCACAGACACACAAATAAATGAATAAAATCTTAAAAAAATAACCTAGCTACACTAAATCCTCCTTCTCTTTCTCATCATCTATATAGCTAAGATAGATGATAGATAAATAGATAGATAGATAGATAGATAGATAGATAGATAGATAGATAAATAGATAGATAGAGCCAAAGAAGTTTGAGAAAGGGCTTCAGTGTGAACTAGGATCATCAAAGGTGAGAACTAAACAGAAGCTTAATAGATGAAGGTGGCTATGACTTAAAGTAGGGGGAGGGGCCATGCAGTGGACAAAATGAGGAGTCATGGTGCAGGGAGCAAATGAGAATGTGGAAGTAGAGGTTATACTAGGAGTCCTAACTGAAGTAGTGGAAAGCAAGTAGGAAGAAGTCAAAAGGGAGCAAATTATTTATGGACTATAGCTAAGAGGATGAGTTTTGCCAGTAATTTGCAACTACAGATTTTGAGCTGAGAAATGACATTCAACTCAGCAAACATTATGAACCATCACCTTGGCTATAATTGGTTGTAGGTGTGAGACCAAGGTATCGAGATTTGTGGAGTGGTGAAGAGGTTTGTGTAAAAGGATCTGGGAATAACAATCTGAATGCAACTCAGTAATGCTTTGTTGATGATAATAATAATTAATTAAGAAGGTTAATATTGAATGCACATGTAAAACGGATTGGATGGCAAAGACATTGGGTTCAGGAAGATATTCAATCCTTTTTTAGACTATGTTTTCATATGAATGATCACTGGTCCCCAATCACTGCATTTAGGAGGCAAACAGAAGAAAATTCTTAAAATATTCAAGAAGTTAGATAGTAAAAATATAGTAAAATATTTGAGAATATTGTTAGAAATTTTTGAGAAGATAGTAAAAAAAAATGTCCCAACATTGTGAAAGCTTCATAAACGAAGGCATAGGGAAAGTACCAAATATCGCTTAACAGATGGAGTAGACTGTAAGAAAGTGTAGAAAAAGACCCTTTCAGTTTAACAATTGGAATATTAGTCTTGACTTTTATCCCAGTGTTTCCCATTAAATTGGTAAAAGTTGGAGAATTAATGGGCATAAGAAAGTAGAAAGAGGAGAGGATACACTTTCCATAATTGTTTTAGAGATGTAAAATTAATAGTTACATCAGCATTTTGGAATGGAGAAAGGGATTATGAGAGGATGTTATTTTGTTTAGGAAAGCAGTGTCTTGAGCTCGTCTATGACCATTGGGAGGGAGGCTAATGAATATGAGACATCATAATTGATAATATCTAGTATGGGAGAAATGGTGGAGAATCGTGTGCAGGTGGAAGATGTATGAGAGAGAGAATGCTAATTGTTAGTTTTAGACTCTCAAAGTCATGTAATTTTTTGGTGATTATTGCTATACACTTTCAACCTCATGCCATATGCACATGTCCACACACACGCACGCACGCACACACAGAGCCCCACATCTATCTGAACCCTTTATTAACTTATTGCTCATATTCAGAGCATTTCCAAACAGGTAGCTTAGTCTTTACTGTTATTGTTATTTTAATTCATTTATTTGATAGCCTTTAACTAGGAATATTTTGGGTTTTACTGCCAAACCTGTGTTTCCTATGTCAATAATAAGTCAAATCTCTACATTTTTTTTAATAAGTAACTGAATACAGGCTTAAAGTCCTTGAGAGGTATTTGGATCCATCCTTCCTTTCTTCTTTCTACACAATAAAATACCTCCACACACACAAATATTCCATATTGTCACTCTCATATCTTGTGGTTTTTGTCACTCTAAGTTACACATCTTGTTGAATTAAAGCTCAGAAGAAACTGGACTCATTACTTCAGAACCAAGATTCTTATAGTAAGTCACATCTCTGACAGAAAAAAAACTCACAGGGTGATCTTCACAAGCCTTAAACTCTCTGTTCTAAGTGAAAAGCGGCACAATTTTTAAAATGTCCACAGACTGTCGCACAGTAGAATTTTTAATGAGCTGGTATCTGTACAACCCATTGAGCAGTTCAAACTAGGGTTCTCTCCACAAAGTAGATACATAAAAGTAAAAGCCAAGTAAGTAGAAAAGCATATTACATCACTAGAGCACTAATTTTAAGGGATAGGAAAAATATAAAATATAATAGCTTTAAAGAAAAAGTAGAAATTGAAGAGATGATCACAATTATTCTTCCAAATGCACAGAGTAATGTCAAACTGCTTTGAGAACATTATGAAATGCTTTCCTAAAAACTCTTGGTGTTCATATAGTGTTTTTAAGTTGTATATTCTTCACGGTAAATAGTTTCACTTAAAAGCACTTTGAGGAGATGAAGCTTAGCTTGTATTATTTTAGTTCTTCCATTTCTTGATGTAAATTACTTTTTTTTATACCCTGTTTTTTAATATCCTGGAGTCTTTTATATCTTGCTATCTCCAAAGCCTTACTTATTCACTTCTCCAAAAGGCAGGAACACATTCTGCTAAGTAAAGCATCTATTAATTAGTAATGAACTCTTGGAAGTCAATAAATAAAATAAATCTCCCAGTAATGCATCACTGTTATGTCTTGGTAGCTGTTTGAATATAAGACCTAGATAATTTAGTTGGATTGCTGATGCATTGACAAATGTACTAAGTATCTACAATAGTGAAAAAGCAAATTTTAGTTTTTTCGAGATATCTTGGCCTATAATTTGTTAGTTTGTTTTGTTTTATAAGCATAGAGATTAGGAGCACAGCCTCTGAAACCAAAATACCTCGGTTCTTATCCATTTCCTAGGCGGTTACTTCCTTTACTTGGTGCTTGGTCTTCTCCTGTACATCATGGGGCTCATAATGGTACTGACACAAGAGATTGTAGTGACAATTAAATAAAATTAGGAAAATACCTGGCAAATAGTAAGTATTCTATGAATGATCACTCCTATTATTTAAGTTTTTTTTTTAAATGAAAAAATACATGACACATATTACATAATGATCCTCCCCATGTAGAAGAAGAAGAGAAAAAGAAAAAGAGAGAAAGAAAAAGAAAGAAGATGTATTTCAGATTCTGGATTGCAAAGGAAAAAATAAAAGAATTTAACTTGAACACATTTTCCTTTGTTCCTCTAACTATTAACCTTGACAAAGGAGTTGCTGACATTTTGGAGAAATAGATATTTTGGTGAATATTACTATTTCTTTGTTCTTGCTTTTGACATTTACTGTGTCGACCAACAATCTAAGTGAAACCATACAAATGTTGGTGTTCAAAATGGAACAAAAGGTGATATTGGGATATGAGTAACAGAAATGGATTTTAAAATTTTGCATTTTGTTTCCATGTATATTATTCACTTAGGCTGGAAAGAAACAAATTATATTCATAATTGAGTCAAGGCATATTCAGAATTTTCAGATGTGCTCAAGTTCAACATTCTCTTCAGTGCTAGCCAAAGGACCCAAAGGATTTAGGAGAGTCATGGTCCAAGCCTTTAACTGTCTCTTAAAATTCATGTTTATTATTCTGAGTTAGTGAATATGGATTGTCTTTCTTCAGCAAATGCCAGCTCTGGAATTGTTTATTACCTATCTTATTAATACTTCCAAAAGGCTCTTTGACCTCAGAGTGTCCTTCCTTGGCACAGACACTTGTATTTTCAACACTTCATACCTGGCAATGAAACCTAGAATATTTTCCATGTAGTGTCTAAAATTATTCTGGGATTTGTTGTCCAAAGTGGAATTGCCAAGATATTGAAGAATGGCTTTGGGGATGGTACAACTTAGGCATAATTTTGTTGAAAAAGAGAGGAAAAAGTGACATCAAAAATGAAAAGAAAATCCTTAAAGTAAATTAAATAACAGTTAAAGTTAGAGAAGTTGAGGGATGGAATCTGTGTGGCTTTTCAAAGTCTTGGCCCCTTACTTCCTGTGGTCAGCCCATTCTTCCACAAGCGTTTTTTGGTTTACTTGTTTCAAGCCTTTGGTCACATATATGTGTGACCTGTTGTAATAAAATCAACATGAAATGTGGTGTCAGCATCTTCTGTGGCATCCTCTGTTGCCCTCCCAAGTCATGCAGATGAAGGCCATGTGCATGCTGAAAGACCACACTCAGGGGACCATTCCATCATTGGCTGCACAATGGTGGTCCTCCAAAAGCCAGATGACTTGAGCAAAGGTGGAAGTGAAGAAAGTACACAAACAGGAAACACTGGCCGTCATTTAGCTTGTGGTGCAATTGGGATCCCCAAGTAAATATTCCCTAGGACGCGGTCTAGAATCCTAGTAACTCGTATGTTATCTTGCTAGTTGTAGAAATTTAATTTAATAAAATGAAGGGGGTGGAAATCAGAGGAGGAGACGAACCATGAGAGACTATGGACTCTGAGAAACAAACTGAGGGTTCTAGAGGGGAGGGCGATGGGGGGATGGGTTAGCCTGGTGATGGGTATTAAAGAGGGCACGTATTGAATGGAACACTGGGTGTTATACGCAAACAATGAATCATGGATCACTACATCAAAAACTAATAATGTAATGTATGGTAATTAACATAACATAATAAAATTAAATTAAAAAAAAAACATTAAACACTGTAACCTTAAAGGTGTAATTTGTGTGACTTTTTAATTGCTTTAAGTACCTGTAATGAGAACTGATTTATGATCACTTGGAAAATTTGTATAATTTTATAAAACTCATATTCAGTTAAAATGTCTGTTTCAATGATCTCTGTATTTTACCAGGCTTAATAATCATATATGGGTCTTAAACTTAATTGTCTGAATTTCTTCAACTCTCATTCAAGTCTGCAATAAAAAAATACACCATATGACATTAAAATATCAAAATTGAAACAACACAAAACAAAACATTTGTAATGTAAACTCTTTGCTGAAGGACTTAACATACTCAGGGCTTATAATAATGCTTATCTTTTCTATTTATTAATAAGTCTCACAAATTCTAAGAAAACTTCAAAGAAATTGGAGATGGTGTTTTGTAGAGACAACCTAAAATGTGAGAGTTTATTCACAGTTACACAATAACTTATTTTTATAGAGTCCTTAGGATTTTCTATATAGACAATCATGTAGTCTGTGAATAAAGACAGTTTTAAGTATTTCTTTCTAAATCTACCTTTCTCTTTTAAATTTTATCAATATTTGCTTTGTGTTTTCCTGTTATATTTTTAAGTTCAGATACCTTTATATGTGTATTTCTTTCCACTGTGTTGATGTTTTATGTCTCTTCTGTGTCTAATAACATCTATTTCCTTAAAGTTTGTTTTGTCTGATGTTAATATATTTACTCCAATTCTCTGATGCTGCTATATTCGTGGTGTATCTTCTTCCATCTTTTTCACTTCTAACTTATTTTTGTTTTTGAATTTAAAGGGTATTTTTTTAGAGATAGTAAATAATTGATTCTTGCTCTCTTGATCCAATTTGACTGACTCTGCTATATGTTTGGAGTATTTAATTCTTTCACATTTAATGTAAAAGTTAATATATTTGGCTCTAGGTTTGCTATTTGCTATTTGTTTTCTGTTTCTCTGAGTGCTTTTTTTCCCCTTCTGTTTATCCTTTAATCTTTTCTTGTTCTGTTACACCATTATTTTACTATAACAATTAATTCATGTATCACTTTGATTCCTCTGTTAACTTTTAAACACTTCCTTATGTTACTTTTTTGGCAGTTTCTGTAGTGATTTCAGTGTATATCTCTAACTTATCAAAATCTACTTCAAGTCGATAGTAAATTGCTTCTGGCAAAATATCAGAAATTTTTATAAGCATAGGTCCCCCCTGCTATTTTTATCATATATATTATATCGTATATGTCTTACAATCAAATATAAAGTCTATTGTTTAACCATTCATGGGGCTTTTAAATAATTTAAGAAAAGAAATAATAGTGAATAGTAACAGAAGGGAAAAAATCAAAAATCATTAGACTTGTACTCTGTTATCTCTGTCATTCCAGCTTCTAAATACTACATATTTTTGTTCAGAGCTATCATCAGTAAAATAAAATGATACATTCTCTTACTATGGGAGACATAATTTTTGTAAAGCAAACTATTTTTGTAAGAATTCCAAATTTTTGTGATTCTATGGTGTTAACTTGGAATTGAGATAATTATAATATGAATTTGATATTGTATTGTACACAGAGAGAGAGACACACACTGTAAGTATTAGCATTTTATATTGCTTTTCATTTTACTAAGCACTTCAACATTCCTTTCTCCATCTGGTTGTTTGAGGGACCTACTGTTACAGAATATTACACATACATTAAATACGTTCTGAGAGGTCAGTTTTTCTGCCACAGATTATGTAGTCAATTTCAAATACTGTCAAATTTAGTCACTTCTTTCACCATGAAATTATCAGCACATGGTCAAATCAATTTTTTGACGCCACATATAAAGCTTGTTTTCTAATTTTTAAGGTAGTTAATCAATATTTTGTGTTTTGTTTTGTGACATTGAAAGTATACGACTAATTTTTTTATATAAACTAATGGGTCATGAGGATTACATGACAATGATTAAGATACTTGTTCAAACAATGGGAGAGCTTTAATATAGTGAGCATCATGTGATGTAATGCAAAGCAATTTATAATGTGCTTATCAAAGATCCAAAGTGCACTGATTATAGAGTGAAAGCTCTTGGAAATAAATTCTGAAAGGATACAAATAAAGACACACATTTTCATGACTGTGCCTCATTTCCAGAGCCTGGTGATAGTCCTGCTGTTCTCAGCATGCTACTCGAAGATGACCTCATCAGTAACATAAGATGCATTCAGCTATCTGGCACCTAGATGGCAGCCTACAAAATGTAAACACAGTGCCTTCAAATGGACCATAAAGCCCGACTAAAATCTACAAATTAGTAATAGAAATACCTGTTACATCATTACATCATTTGGGTACATCCAGCAAATGACTCCCTGATGTATATATTTGGAAAAAAATTGTGTATATGTGTGTGCGTCTGTGTGTGTGTGAGAGAGAGAGAGCGAAACATGTGTGCATGTGTGTGCAAAACTTATTTTATGTTTGTTAAAATGTAAAGTCTTATCACAGGAGTATGCCAACAAAAAACTGACTTGAGAAGGACAGTGTTGGGGACCATGCTTTGATTGTGTCAGTCATATTATGTAATGAGACATTTGGAACAAGAGCTATAGTTCAGAACTCAGTGGACAGGAACAATTCAGTGCACCTTCAGGAATTAATAAAAGATTTTTTGTCTTGTGGATAGTAGTGACTCACACAGACGTGTTACCATTGATCTGTTTTAGCAAGGACATTTAATCTTGTTTTAGGAGACTCTTCCCTGAGGTTGAATGAATATTGCTGTCTTTTGATTTAGGATGCTTGAAGTCTGTGAAGAGAATTTTCTAAAAAAAAAAAAAAAAGAAAGAAAGAAAAGAAAAAGAAAGAAAGAAAAAACAAAGCAGTGTCACCTTCTTACCCGTCTAAGCTTTAGCAGTTCAGGCAGAGCTCCTTCTCCTCAGGCCTTACACTGGATTTGCCTCACAGGTAGTTTCATGGAGAGAAGCCAATGACACAAAGATGGGGGGGCAACAAATTTAATTATGATCGATGAAGCATGGTTTCAAATAAAGACTTATTCTCATTTCAGAACTTCATGTTCTAGTTGACATTATTCCTTGAGAATATGAATCTGGGATACAGGTCCCCTGAATTCTCTCTAAAGCATTATCATAAGAAAAACGTGCTCACTGAGGTGTTTGTCAGTCAAGAGACAGCTTGCGTGGGGTGTCTGTCAACCCAGATACAGAAGCAGGGGAAACGGATGAGTCACATTTTTATGCCCACTTGAACTACTTTTCTAATATTTAATATAAATATAAAAAGTATTTCTTGAAAGGATTCACACTGAGAAGCCCTCTTATAACCTACTCCTTACCTGGGGAGATACCATGAGGAAGGAAGTGTTTTGTCAGTATTAACTCTTTCAAATCCTGTAGCTGGCACAAAAGTAAACACAGGAGGAGAAAATCATACAGAATTACGGATGTTGTGTCCTATTTTCATGGCACCAGGTGGGAATGTTAACACTTAATCAGTCTCTCTGGCATTATTTCCAGTCCATATTGCCAACTTTATCACCGTGAAAGATGCATCGATCCTCTTCTGTGGTGTCAAGAACAACAGGCCACAGCATCAATGACATTCTAATCAGTGGGGTATCATTTCACATTAGTTGTTATCAAATATTATATTTCACTAATGCATTTTGACAACATGTAGCACAATGCACGGGCTCTCTCCTGATACAGCTATAGGTATGTAGATGCAAATATATATTTATATCTTAAGATATATATATATATATATATCTTAAAATGGAGATTAACCACAAAGCTTTTGTTTTTCTCACTGTTTTAGATTTTGAAGGCAGAAAGAAATATTCCCTTCTAAAATGTGCTACCGCTTCCTCCTTAAGAGTGTCTAATGTGCTTTTACAGAAAATGAACCACATCCATAGATTTTTGAACACACAGGATAATTACATATGTTAAAACAATGCCCAAACTGAATTGAATTGAAAAATGCTAACATTCTAAGCAAGTACCAGCTGTTCACTATAACTGCAAAATAATGATAAAAGCTCTTTTTTTAGTAAGTACATGTTCTGTATTAACACTTTATGAATGGTCATTTCAGTGTTCACGACCACTTTTTAAGGCAGACATTTTTGTATTCAGTATGCACCTCTGGAAATTAAGGTCAAAGAGGTTGAATGACTTCGACAAGATCACTCAGAATGCAGCAAAACCCTGATTCTCCCAGAGATCCATCTTTACCATTGGCATGCACTTTCTACTGCCATTCAAAGCCACCCTCTCTCCCTTTTTGAAATCTATTATCCAAATATTAAATTATTCTAAAATTAGAAAAATTAGAAAAAATAGGAATTTTTGGCCGTAATTAGAAGAAAATGTTGCAGTGTGATATAAAATGATGGTCATAGAAAGTCAGCTTGAAATAGTTTAGAATATCTCCAAATTAGATTTTTTTCTTTGGAATTGCCTTTTTTTTTTTTAACTGTTTAATAATCAGTTAAGAAAACTAGGAGGTATAACATTTTCAATTAGCAGGAAAGAAAATAAAGAACTGATAAATATTAATGTGTTGTAGATCCAAGACAGATTTGGAGTACAGGAGAATTTCAAATCTAGGTATATTTGAATCAGGCTCTGTATTGCCAAAGAGCAGGGCATTATTGATGAATGGGGGTGGGAAAGGATATATCTAAAGAGAGAGTTGAAGGGAAATAACAAAATTCCATAAAAAATTAACAACCTACCCACTAATTCCAAAAGGACCAGTCCTAATTGTATACAGTGATAAAAATGTATCTTGGTATATATTGACCTGTAAAATCAGAACTATGAGATATCCTGGATAGAAAAACAATTTTTGCCTTATAATATCAAGAAAATGTTAAGGCTTCCCCATTTCCCCTCCAAAATGTACACAGCTTTTATTTCTAATAATGCAAACTATTAATATGAATGTATTCTGTCTACTCAGTATGTAAGACAGACTAGACATTTTCCTTAGATTATTTTTACAGTTCAAAAAAGTTAGAGAGAACATTTTGCATCAGACCAAAAATAATTCAAACAGATGAAGTAATGCATTCTTTTGCATCACTTCTACATAAGCAATATTCTTTGAGGTTTCTAAGTGGCTTAAAAGGTGATTTTATATGTTGAAATATTGTTCTTCCTAGTTTTATGGCCAGAGCAAAACAGTACTCGTCTGGAATGCATATAATATTGCACACAGGGTTAATTAGGTTAGGGATGAATTAATTTGTAACAATTTCCGTTATTTGACAGGCATCAATAATATAGTATATTACTTGCATTCCAGACATCAGCATACTGCCATGACCCAGTCAGATTCAATTTGGGAAAATCTTGGATCATATGAATATTTTATTATTGATTTTTTGTAACATCATATTTTACAATCAGGCTTGGTTATAAAATGCCATAATAACTTGAGGAGATATTTTTAAAAGTTATACTGTTGATGAATGGAAATCATGCTTTCTGGAGTGAAATGGAAACTTACTGTTCTCTTCCTGGAATGAGATGTTAAGGTATAATTTTATACATTATTAACATCTATTAAAGAATTTTCTTTTCTAAGCAATCTTCCGATCCTTTGATTGGATGTTTTTGTCACAGGGGAGGGCTGGGATATGATGATAGTTTGTATAACTTGGTTATCTTGGCTTCTTTTCAAATCCTTTCCTTTTCAGACTATTTCTGTTGAGTAATTTGACTTCTACTAGAAGTCCCTCCATGTATCCAGGCCACCATTCCTTTGCACAAAATGATCTTTGCACATAAACGATCAGATGACAGGCTAGCTTAATACAGAAAGGATATGTTGTTGGTACTTATGGTTAATTGCATTGCATCTCCAAACAATAGCTTACATTCATCAAAAACCTAATTGTAGAACTTTTAGTTTTGGAGATGCCAAGCTGAATCTACTCACAATGGGTAAAGATACAAAAATGACACTACTAAAGAATGATATGGTGATTAACATAACATAATAAAATAAAAAAAATTTAAAAAATTTTAAAAAGAATGATAGAGTTACAAAACACAAAAACTGCTATTAGTAATGAGTTTTCTTGTAGTATACATATTTGAAAATGTATAACACCTTACACAAATGCTTAAACTTTATGAATTGCATTTAAACAGTTTTTTGGAATCAGAATTACACACACACACACACACACACACGCATGCACACACCCCTCCCTAAAGGAATGACAAATGTCAATGTTCCTTATGCTAAAAGTCTGATAGCTCAAACCACACATCCCCAGTTCTTACACTTTTCATATTTCCTTCAGAATATTTTACTCTTGCCCATGTTTTGTTGAAATTATTGACCCTGGTATGCATATATCCCATTCATCACTCCCTATATCTCCTTCCCAGTATCATTTACTCTTTCCAGGTTCGAAAATGTAGGCAGTTTTCCAAATGAACAAAGGGAAAATAAGAGAGAGACAAACCAAGAAACAAACTCTTAACTATAGAGAACAAACTGATGGTTACCAGAGGGGAGGTGGGTGGGAAGATGGGGATTAAGAAGTGCACTTCTTGTGATGAGCACTGGGTGATGTATGCAGGTGTTGAATCACTATATTGCACACCTGAAACTAATATAACACCGTATGCTGACTGTACTGGAATTAAAATAAAATAAAATAAAATATAAAATTAAATTTAAAAAAAAACAAACAAGCAAAAAAACAAATTGTAGGCAGTTTTCTAAATTTCTATTCATGAGTGTAATGCCTCTTTTTTCTCAACTGTTTTTTCCTATAGGATATAAGAACTTTGGTTAGAGAGACTGAGAGTGGAAGTGGGGGGAGGAGAGAGATCACGAGGGGAGCCCATACTGTGACATGGCATGTGTAGTAGCCACCCAAAACGTGCACACACACACACACACACACACACACACCCTACATGTATGTGTACATGTATGTATGTATTAGTGTTAATTTGTTTCAACAAACGTTAACTACCAACTTTGCATCAAGCAGTGTTAGGATATCTAATATACAAAGATATATAGGACAAAATTCTTCTTCTCAATGAATTTTCAGTGAAATAGTGTTGAGAGCCCCACAGAGAGATAAGGAGAATGTAACATTCTAAGATTGACATATACAAAAGTGTTAAACTTACAAACAGAAGTTAGGATACCAGTCAGGATCATGAGAAAACTGAAACTGGAAGAGGCTAAACACAACTATGCCACCCATCAGAACGCTGTCTTGGGGAGGGGTGTTGCCCAAATTGTCCTGTCAGAAGACAGGCTGATCCTTTGTGGAAATGGGGGCCTCAGATTGCACAAACTGATGCCATGAAATGTTGAAACAGCTTCTCTCTCTTTTAATGCTAAGCAACCATGTAAATTCCCTACAAAGATTAACAGGTTTTCAGTAGAGGCTCATGATGTAAAAAATTGCTCTTAATCTGCTTTCTTTAAATATCTGTAGAAATGAATTTAAAATACTCTTAGGTTAATCTCTAAAGAAATGGTATACATTATACATATATATAAAGCATTTATAAATAAGATGTTTTTCTGTTATTGTAAAAAAATATATATATATTTAAGCAATGGCCATGTTCCAAATATTCAGAATTCTGAGCACTAGAAATTTCTAATCATGAAAAAATTGCATAATTCTTTTTTATTATGTTATGTTAATCACCATACATTACATCATTAGTTTTTGATGTAGTGTTCCATGATTCATTGTTTGCGTATAACACCCAGTGCTCCATGCAGAACGTGCCCTCCCTAATACCCATCACCAGGCTAACCCATCCCCCCACCCTCTCCCCTCTAGAACCCTCAGTTTGTTTCTCAGAGTCCATAGTCTCTCATGGTTCATCTCCCCCTCTGATTTTCCCCCTTCTTTCTTCCCTTCCTGCTATCTTCTTCTTTCTTTTTGTTTTTAAACATATAATGTATTATTTGTTTCAGAGGTGTAAGACTGTTGAATCACAGACCTGTACCTCTGAAAAATTGCATAATTCTAAGAAGGGTAACTCATTATTTTATTTGGATTATTTTACACCATGTTTTATTAGTAATATTTAGAAGAATGATAGGCATACATGCGTGTACCTAGAATTCAAATAGAAAATAATGGGGGGGAACCAGATGCAAGTGCCAACTCCCTGCCATTAGACTCCCCAGACACCCCAGCCTTTCACTTCATCTGGTGCCACAGCATTTCTGTGGCCTCCAGCTGTGGTCAGAATAGTGTTCATCTCATGCTATTCCCTAGTGTCCCAAAGGTGTTTAATTTTCAAGTTATAGTTGACACAGAGGAATAGAGATTCAGCAAATGAAAGAGTAACTTGAGATAAGAAACTAAAGGTGACTACAGGGATATTATCTTTGCTTTAGGGGAAACATATTTTCCAATGTAATCATTGAACCATCTTGTGTCATCTTCTAATCCTGGGAGACCAATGCTAAATAGAAGAGGAAGTCTATTTATCCTAGAATATGGGATTTTAAATAAAACGATCTTGCGATTTTTTTTAACAATGGAGCTACATGACAAGGGTTTTTAATCCTTGTTTAAATTTAATTATATGCTTGTTTAAGATCTTAATTAACAAAAATTAGTTTTAGGTTACCAGCAATGAATATAGAGATACAACATCACAAGAAGTATCTGGAAGTTTTTTACAACTTCTGAAAAACCGTTAATGGATTTTATGTGCAAACATGTTACTATTGACTAAAAAAAATACTTTATTCATGTGATAAGTAACAACCTATCTATATGAATAGATGCTACAAATTCTTCTATAAAGTAAAATTAAAAAGGAATTCCTAAAATAGAATCAATATCATACTAGCTGTTGAAAAGTCAGTTCTGTACCTATAGCAATCGATAGAGGAAAGAATGATAGATAATATAAATTTTCTGTTCCTTCACAAGGACATTCGTACTACTTACTGATTTGTCATATTAGAGTGTTCCCAAAGTTCAGTATGGGAACATGTCTGTAAAGTAAAACATTATCAAAAGTACATGCATCCCAGGTTAAACTAACTCAGGAAAAAAAAAAATGTTAGTTGCTCAGAGATCTAGGCTGAGTATAATGGAAGTGACAGGTGAGCTGAAGGAAGAATGGGTGTCAAGTTCTTTACCACCTTCTGAAGCTGGGCTTTGTGGCAAGTTCCCTTAACATAAGAGATAGCACCCAGGTAGATAGTGCCACTCAGGACTAGAACACAAGTCTACTGAGGTTTCAGTCTTGAGGTTGCTTTTCCTCCTACACGAAAGGATAGAGTTGAATATGGAAGCTGCACTTATACTTCAAACTAAAATAATAGTAAGTTAAACATTTAATTATTAAAATAAAATAAGTGAAAATAATTTCTGCTCTAAGAAATGTTCTAAAACCAGTTTATTAATTCAGCAGTTCCTTTAAATGTCTGCTATTCCTTTAGAAGCGCTGCAATAGTCTACTCATTTGTTGATTGCTTGTCTGTGGAATGTTTAATTTATTACAAAGTGTGATTAAACAGAAGGGTTAGAGGTAAACAGAAAGGAGTACAATAGAGCCTTGAAAACCAGCTTGGGCAAAGGTGCAGACTTTGAAGGATGAATAAATTACCGCAAATAAAATGGAATCTTTAAATATTGAACTAATAAATGCTTTTACATAGACTTCATGTTGTGCTACTTTTGAAAAATCAAAAGAATGAAAAATATTAGTTAAAATAGCATTCTATAGGGGTGCCTGGGTGGCTCAGTCATTAAGTATCAGCCTTCGGCTCAGGTCATGATCTTAGGGTCCTGGGATTGAGCCCCAACATCAGGCTCCCTGCTCAGCGGAAGACCTGCTTCTCCCTCTCCCACTCCCCCGGCTTGTGTTCCCTCTCTCGCTGTGTTTCTCTCTGTCAAATAAATAAAGAAAATCTTTAAAACAAATAAAAATAAAATAGCATTCTATAAATGATATTAAGATTCTTGAAAGAATATTATTTGCAACGCTGAGCTCCTAGTGCTGCTATGGTATTTAGATATATAAACATATTGGCTTCTGTTAATTTAAATCTCTAATGCCTTATATGATGTGAGACTGAAGTATCCTATTTCTCAGGTTTCAATTGCCAAAAGTTAAGTCTGGAATTTTGGTAGAATTATATAAATTTTGTCATAAACTATTTAAATGAATCTGTTTTATTGGAAAAGTCCTTTAAAAAATAATAACTATATCAAAAAAGCAGTATATTCTTAGCTTATTCAGGAGAGTTTCCTATTTGGCACCAAGGAATTATTCAAGTATCCATTGGGTCTTTAGAAATAAGGCTGTGATCACCTAAAAGAGCTGCCAATTATTGCCATATGTGAATGTGGTTTTTGTAATCTGGACACTTATCTCCTAGGATTTGGAGTAATAGCTCTAGGCTTTTACTTCTCATTAACTGTCAGAAAAGCTATCAGACAGGGGAGACATTGGTCACTGCCAACATGATACAGATTTGGACAAGTGGCTGAAAGTTAAAAAGATCAGCATCACCTTAGCAACAGTCTGGACTTATGGAGAAATAAGATTCTGGAAAACTAAAGAATTTCAAAGTCAGATTTATTTTGAAGCTCAGTTAAAAAAAAAAAAAAAAAAAGATGCTTCAAGAAGTGAGGACAAGATGAGGGAAGTCAGCCAAGTTTGTAAGTGTTTGCTGGTGCATATGGCAGCCAAAAAAATAAAAATAAAAAACTGCCAGTATTGGGGGTGGGAAGAATGAATCTGAATAAAGAAGCAAAGAGGCTTTGAGCTACAAATTGGAGGAGCTACAAATTGGAAGTAATCATTTCAGTTACCTCTGAGGGGACCCATTCTGTGTTGGTCCTTCCACCAGTAAATACAAAGATTTCAAAGGAGGATAAAGGTATTGTAGGTGTGTAATGACATGGGCTGGCATGTCAACAAGGAACCAAGGGCAAAACATTGCTTTAATTTGTCTATCTTAAATAAAAAGTTGTGTAGACATAAGACATCTATGGAAATCTCCAGGGTAACAAAGAGATAGTTGGAAATATTGCATACAGGGAAGAACTGGCTGAACATCTACCAGTAATGTACTTAGACAAGAGGGTGCTTTTTTGTGATATATTTTTGTGAATCCTCTGAAAAAATAGAATTTTAATGGAGAAGGATGTTGCAATATATTTTAAGGAGAAACAAATGCCTAATGCATCTCAAAAGTAGAAAATTAAGGCAAATGTGGTTTGTTGTTCAAATACACTGAGAAATCTATTGGCTTATGCCATAGATTTTACAAATGTTTGTGTATATTATGTATGTTTAATTACTTATATAAGTATATATTATTTATTAATTTCTAATATGTATTTGAAACTTACTATGCTCTCATTTAATTCCTATAAAATCCTGGTAGGACTCTTTTACTGTCCCCATTTTATAGATACAGAGAAACTGATACAAAAAGGCTTTGTAACTTGCTGTTACATAGGTAGTAAGTGACAGAGTCAAGATTTGAACCTGAGCAGTCCAAAACTGTGTTCCTCACATATAATATGCACATCAAAATAATATCTCCTATTGATTTTCCAGCACTGATGTTGCACTTTAAATTGTTGGTTCAATAGTCATGGTATATTTTTGTCGATCTGCTCATAAACTTTCTCCTTTTTTGCTTTGGAATAAATAGTGTATATTAGCAAAATCAGGCAAATGTTGGAGTCCATGGAACAAAGGCTTTCTGTTTTTGAATCCAAGTATTTGGTTCATATGCAAATCAAAATCAATATTCTGTTCTGAGAAGAAGAATCACCAACTCAGTGAAGACACTGTTTTTCTAATGTGTTTGTGACCTGGAAGATTTCTCCACCAATATTTTATTGTAATCTTTTTACATTAAAAAAATAAACTATAGGGCGCCTGGGTGGCTCAGTTGGTTAAGCGACTGCCTTCAGCTCAGGTCATGATCCTGGAGTCCCGGGATCGAGTCCCACATCAGGCTCCCTGCTCGGCGGGGAGCCTGCTTCTCCCTCTGACCCTCCCCTCCTCATGCTCTCTCTCTCTCTCATTCTCTCTCTCTCTCAAATAAATAAATAAAATCTTTAAAAAAATAAAAAAATAAAAAATAAACTATAGATTTCTTGATCATGTTGGCTTCTCTGGAAACCCATATTTTTCATAACCAATTTCATCTGTTGTCAATAAACAAAAGCCTGTATGACAGAGAAGACTTAAGTTGGCATTTTCCTTAACATGAAAATATTGGAATCAGTTTCTTTACAGTACAAATACGATAAATGCTACACAGTTCAGTATAGCAAATGCTTACTTGGCTAACTCAGTGCAGCATATCCAAACTTAAATGGTGTGTCCTTACTTATATATTCACTCATTCCCTAACTCAGAAAATAGGAATAGCACCCAACAACTTAAACAAGAAGCTTAGGTGCAGTTCTTCTGGTTTCTTCCCCTCTATGTTCTGCATCCATTCTATCTTCAAGATCTATCAATATATCTAGATAATATATCTCAAATGAATATGCTCCTTCTTATGCTCATAACTATTTCTCTATCTATGTCATGACATCTCTAATTTGGATTATTTTAGTAGTCCCCATCTACTCCATTCTTGACTCCTTTCGATGCATCTATCCCATAGGAGCAAGAATGATCTCTTCAAAATGTAAACCTGATTATGGTGTACCTCATGTATGAAACCTTTCAGTGACTTCCCACACTTACTATATAAAAACAAACACTTAATATAAACTTCACAGCACTGCATGGTCTGGTTTGTCTACATGCCTCCCCAGACTGATTTGAGGCTCTCTGTTTCTGCTATAAATTTTTTCTTTCACTTTCAAAACTCTCAAAACTCTTGCCTCAAGGCTTTCACCCCAGAATCACCTGTTGTTCACTTTTTGCTTCTGTCTTTTGCATATCACATAAATCTTGTAGTGTTTTGTATGTATCACAGAAAATGATAGTCCTCACTTTCAAGGTTAAATAGTATACATATCATAATTATTATTATTCAATTGGAAATCCACCTACACCTTTTTGTTCTAAACTAACTTAATATCTTCACTTAGGAAACAAAGTTTCTTTAGGAAATATGCCTTATGCTTTCTTTTGTCCTGGGGATATTTGTTTAAACATAATTCGATAATTTTTTCAAATGAAATGTTTAGGAGAAACTTAGAGTCTTCCTTATTTCTAGCTTTTAAATACAATTTATGATTACTATTAATCATATATATATAATTACATATTATGTATATATTATACATATTACATTATATATTTCTGTATTTATCACGTAATGGAACACATACTTTTTGTGAAAGCATGATTATATCTTCAGTATTTAGTTTATATGTAAGTCTAGTAACTATATTGTTTTACAAGACGTGTCAATTATCAACTGAGTTGAGCACACTTTGGAAGGAAGGATTGCAGGTAGTGGAGAATTTCACGTGGATTGTGCAATGTGAAGGCTGTCAGAATGGCTGCTGGACTATGCTCTCGGGTGATTTCAGGTATTACTGAACAGGAATGGAATTTTGTTTAGTCACAAAAATGTATTCTGTGTTTTAGGTATAGCTTCCTACTATATATTATCAAATAAAATGAAGGTACTATGAAACCAAGATTTCCTCAGAAGGAAAAGTGTATGGATCCAGCTGTTGTAAGTTATGTGCAGGCATTTTATATATATGTTTTCCAGTCCTAATTAATAAAAAAATTTACTGGTTTCTAAATCTGCTGTTATTTAGTTGTACCTCATGTACAATTGGAGTGACCAGTACCGATCAGCAGCTGTGTGGAAGGCTTGGCTAGGCATCTTTTCTGAAGTGCCTCAAATCTACCCCAATGTCTTGGGAAAAGTGCTATTTTTTCCACTGTTGTTGGTATCCTGAGCAGTTACTCTTCAATATACACTTTGAAGAACTCCAAATACAATGTTATATTTTAGTTAAAATCACCTATCAATTGTATAATAGATAAAGTTGAATATTTTACTTTCCTAGGCTTCTTGAGAGTTCTAAATGTCCAGGAGACTAAAGCAATAAAGTGGAATTGCATTCGCCCTTTTAGGTTTTGATTAGAAACTATTTAAGGGTATGCCTTTTTCTCCCTACACAATAAGGTTCCTTGTTTCAGCTGATGACATAGAGAAAGTAGAAAATATATTCTCTGGTGAGCCGGCACAATCCTCTGCAAAGACATCCAGCTCACAAATACCTTTCTCATGGACCGCCAACAATGAAGCATTCCTTCTTCCTAGTGACTAGAAATTTCCTTCATCAGAGCTATTCATCTGGCTAGATGGAGACCTGAGATATTGTTGAGGAAAACTATCCACGGTTACTCCAACAAAATGAAGGAAGCAATTTCTCTGTGTGTCCAGTAAGATCTGCTTACTATCTTTATAGTCACACCATATACATTTTTGCATTAATTTTAGGGTGCTGGATTCACTGCCGATCTGGCATTAGTGATCACTTTTAAATTTTACAGAATGAGAAGGCAGTGGATACAAAGCGCATAAATATTTGTGTCTAGGAAATCCTCAGACTTAGATTCCATTTCTGGTTACAACACTTAATAGAGGGATAAGCAGCCAATACACTTAATATCATTAAGTCTCAATCATCTCCTCAGGAAAAGTAGGTAATACCTGTCTCACATGATCATTGTAAGTATAGAAGTGAAGTACAACTGCAATGCTAGACATGGAGGAGATTTTCAGTAAATGGTATTTATTATATTACAGGAGTTGAGAACTATTTTCTTCAAGTAGTTAGATCTGGGGAAGGTGCTGCAAACAGGTAATGCAATCGGCCTGGTTTTTTTTTTCCCCAAATTTTTCTTTAAATTCCCATCAAGTAACATACAGTGTAATATTAGTTTCAGGTGTAGAGTTTAGTGATTCATTCCTTATATATAACACTGCCTGGGTTTTCAAACCTGCTGGAATAAGATGTTACTTAATGTCCCACCCCCTGCCCAATCCCTCACTTCTCTAGCCTCATGTACAAGATCTAAACCCCTAAATTTCCAGAATACAAGAAGACAGTTAACCTAAATGAATTTCTAAAGTCAATCAACAAAATTCTAAATAATACTTCCAAAGCGTGGGTGGAATATATAATGATTTCTGTTTTGAAGGAATACTTGCAAAATCTACTCAGTGGTTTTAATTAGAAATACACACACACACACACACACACACACACACACACACACCTCTTTCTCCTTCTTTCCCTCCCTCTCCCCATTTCTTTCTCTCTTTGGCTCCCCACCCCCTCCCTTCAAGGGTGACAATACTAAGCACAGGTGACTAAATCTGAAATTATGTAAAATGACCAAATAGAGTGGACAAAAATGGCAGACATCCTCTTATTTTTGCTCCTCATCCTTATGTTACAAACTTCTAATGTGTCCCAGTTATTTGTACTAGAGAAGTGATATATGTTTGCCAGCTATAAGCAATGCAGTTTAATATTTCTTCTGTCATATTTTCTCATCTTTCTTCCATTCTTTCTGCCCTTTAATTCTTTCTTCCTCTTAGATGAATTTAATTTAATTTAATCTTCTTATCCTTTTTATTCATTGCATCTATCTCCCAAGTCAAAAGTAAAGTTCTGGATAATAAAGTCTAATTATGCAGAAAAAAACAATATTTGTCTCTATATTTAGAATTTACCACTTTAAGGAATTCGAGCCTGGTCCTTTTACTTTTCTTCTTTTTTTAAATATTTATTTATTTATTAGAGAGAGAGAGAGAGACCTTGAGCAGGGGAAGGGGCAGACAGAGAGAGAGAATCCTACGTAGGCTCCACACCCAGTGGAGAGCCCAACTTGTTCTCACCACCCTGAGATCATGACCTGAGCCAAAATCAACTCAGACACTTAACCAACTGAGCTACCCAGGTGTCCCACCCCTTTTTATTTTCATAACACCATTAAATACTATGCTCTATTGCTGTGTTACCTGCCCATGAGATTCTTCTCTATATTTTGAGAAGTTTATTTCTACCTTAATTAAGGAGAGATATTTTGTATTTTTGAAATACATATTAGAATAGACATACACTTGTGAAACCTCATAGTGACATTTTTTTTCTTTGAAAACATATTCTTATGCAAGAAGAAAAATATTTTTTTCTTGAATAGGATGGAGCTAATTTTATGTAAAATTCAAGTATATAGACATGCTATTCTATACAGTTATGAACATTTATGTCTTCCCTAACAGTTTCAAAATAGGTGATTGGTTGAAATTTTTATGAAACACTTATTTGACTAATGGTTTTGTTGATTGGGCATCTATTTATTGGCTTCTATTTGCTTTTTATGTTTTCTTTGTAAAATTCATTCTTACCCATTTAGAGAATGAAATTTCAGAGTATGTTGAGTAGAAATCCCCTTTTTACCTTGGGGCAAAGATTTACCATAAACATAAAAATACATGAAAAAAGAGACTCTAGAATTACACTAATTCATTTTTTTCTATGTTATCTTACAAATGTTAGACATGAAGGTACTCAGAGCAAATACTGGATACTTTTAAATTACACACTTCTAGTTGGTAATATTTTGTGATCATAAAGTGAATACTTAAAGGACACATTATAGGTTTCTTTTAAATCCATCACTTTTTGACCACAATATTATCAAACAAGTCATTTTAATAAATTTCACAAAATAAAAATGGGATGGAAAGCTGATAGGATCGTAAGATGTGTTAAAATATAAATTTGAAAGTTACAGAGGTGTTTCCTCAGGATAAAAATGGACATTGTTTTAGAATCATGGAACACTATATCTAAAACTAATGATGTAATGTATGGGGATTAACATAACAATAAAAAATTAAAAAAATGGACATTGTTTTAAAATAATTTTATCTAGAAGTAAAGCAAATCTAAAGGACTTCTGATAAAATATAATGATGTCACCATTTTTCAAATTCTAGATGGTGATCTTCTCTTTTGGAGAGTGGATAATTAACAGTATAACTAAGTGGCAAATATTTTTGCATTGTCTTGCAGCATCCATAGAATTCTTTTTTTGTTTTTCCTCTGAGTCTTCTAACTTTTATAGGCTTTCCTTTAAATTTTAAAAATTGTGCTATTTTCTGTCTAAATGTTCCCAAGTGAGGTATAGTTACTTGAGATAAAAAGTGTGAAATTCACATTTAGTGGAGCTGTTGACATTTGCAGTCAACGATGATTTTCCCCATGTGGCATTTTTTAAAGAAGAGAGGAAAAAGGAAACATCTATAGCAGTATAATAGAAACAAGAACTAATAAAAGCCGTGGTAAGAGTGTGTGTGAGGATGTGTGTGTGTTAGTGTGTGTTGTGACTATGTAGTGATTTCGGTGTATAAGTCTAAGTCACACATATAGTATGCATAGTTAAGTTTCTTACTCTCATGACATGTACCTTAAGCTCAAATTACACACACACACACGCAATGTTCACTGACTGAAGTGTTGTGATATTTTTGTGTGTACATGCTAGTCTTTTTGCTTCTAAAACCCCTTTAGTTTTTGTTTGTCCTTAGATAAGTGATAACATAATAAGAAAATATAGATAAACAATAAAAACAGGATTACATATTTATTGTATCCTGCCTTTTTCCCATAAAATGTCATACGCATCGTTCTGTGCAAGATATCAACTCCATCAGATAAATGTATGAATATAACATAATGTATTTGTGAACGTGTATGAACATGGCATAATTTAACCACCTTTCTAATTTGAGACATTCTGTTCTTTCTAATTTGTCATTATTATAAATATATCTTTGTGTATATAAACATACACAGGACCTAATTGTTCTTTGTGTATTCACATGCAATAGATCCTTTGGAGATCACATCTAAGGTTTTCATGACTTGTGTCTCAAACTCCTACTCTGGGTGATTACAAATCTACTATGGAAATTCTATTCTAAAATTAGTTTATAAACATAAATATTGGATTGCTGACCTCCCCGTGCTCTAGCCATGGTTCCAGTGCAGCCTGGAGTGATTTACCTTCTCCAAAATCACTTCCTAGTAATAGTTTTCTTAGACATTCCAGTGCTATTCTGGTCTAAGGAAGACTTCTGGCACTATTCTGAAGTCTTTCCCAGGCTGTCTGTCAGTATGCCCTGAGTATAGATTTGGGTCCTATGCATTTTACATTCACCATAATAAAACCCCATAAAAATGATTTTTCTCTTTCATATCCCCCCTCTCTCTCTCCTTTCCCCCTCTCTTAGTATTTACCTGTCCGTTACGTACATATTCCTGTGACTTTGTAAACTTAGTTAATGGGTCTCCTTCTCTGGGCATTGATAATTAAGGACAGAAAAGCTCAAATAGTACTACTCTTAGGATTCACAGTTCTTCCCTGGAAGTGGAAGACAACTGAAGAGCTGGCCAAATGCAACATCCTCAGGATGGGGGGCTGTTTTAGTATTCTCTTTGTGGCCAATGTGCATTGGACATATTTCAGCTTTACTGGCACCTGTCTTGCTAAATCTGATGGAACAACAACAAACACAATAAAGTCTTGTTACTCAGCTATCTTTGAGCCACACCAGATTGTGATTGATTCTGTTGTGTTTAATGGTGTGGTGGCATTTTGCCTTAGGCCTTTTTTATTGAACAGTGGAAGGAACAGAAGAAGGAAACACTTGATCACTTTGTAAATGCTGCACATTGCAGGCAGGGTTTAATGACTGAACGTAGCCACTTCCAGTGTATTGAAATGCCTCGGCCTTGCCTCAAACCATTGTACCTCTATTCAAATGGCAAAGAATAGAGTTCCTGTAAGATTGTGGAGTGCAGCTCATTTTGGGAATAAACAGTTGCTTTGACCTTGTACCGGCAAATAGACCCTGTCAGGCCTGGAATTGCAAGGCCAGGAAATCATCTGTTTAGTCAGTGCTGGTTCTGGTCATTAGTTTGTGTTTATGGCTGGGAATTGATAATATAGCCCTGTGTCTATGGAGCTAAAGTCTGAATACTAAAAGGGACCTATTTACCAACAGCTTTATTTTTTAATTTAAAGTTAATTCAAATTGAAATGAGCCTTTTAACCCTTAATTAGGACCATGTTTTCTCTTAAAAGTCAACCACATTAGTCAACTGGAGACAAAATTCACTTTGCAATTGAAAGGCTGTCTACTTTCTTTCAACAGTAGCCACCATGGTTTACTAAGTGCATTTGTTTTCCTTTCACTATGGTAACTTTACCCATTCTCTGTATCAGCGTAGCTCAAACCCATCAATTATGACTTGGAGGAAACTATGCTATGTGCTTTGGGAATAAGGCCAAGATTCTATCTTGAAGCTTTTTTATAATTATTATTCATTGTATACACAGTGCTCATAATACTATTTCATACTTTTTCTTTGTTATTTTCCAAAGCTGATAGTTAGGTTTTTTTTTGTTACCAACCTATTGACCTGTAGTATTTAGTTCCTGTTTTATTGTTACCTCTTCATAAATATGGAATTAGCGGATTCCCAAAATATTTTTAATTCATTCACTACAAAATGGTATTATTTTGGTTTCCTTCTATTATTTTATTCACATTTTTTTAGTGTTTTTCAATAGCAAATTAAGAGTTGGCAAGGGCTTTATCATTTTTGTTCCACTGTGGCCTATCTTGGGGTTCTTCAGTAAGTTTTGGGGTTTGCTCAGTAAGTGAGCAAACATACTCTCACTAACGCGGCACTTAGAATAGAGGAATGAAAATCTAGATTAACAAGGAAAAGACAAAATCTCATGGCAGACTAAATTTTATTTTCAATCTTGTGCTCATTTCCCTTGTCATTAAAAAAAGAAAAAAATCATCTTACATTTTACAAAATTAAAGAGGATTAATATCAATATTTTTATTTTTATTCATTCCCATAAGATTCTCAAAATTTTAAACATCCTACTTTATCTGAAATGTACATAAAATCAAATATGGTTTTATTGTGCTATTGGTTAAGATGAACTATGAAAGAGGGAATTATTTGTTTGGTGGGCAATTTATTTTTCAACCCATTCAATCATGAAATCAACATGCCCTTTGAATACATACCACTCTGATACAGAAAAACACTGAAAAGAGTAAAAATCTGTTATTTCTTTTTAAAGAATATTTCTTTTAAGTCAGAAGAGAACCTCCTTTCTTTGTTTTGTTGCCCTATGGTGATTTAATAATTTCAGTGGAGAATTTTAATCCTTAAAGTAGTAAGGAAAGTGAAGATACTTCGATCTACTTTTTTTGCTACTTAGAAAGTTCTAGGAATTCTACAAGTCTTGGTAAACCAAATATTAACCTTTTAAAGTGTCAACCTGAAGAGTTTTTAGAGATAAGTTAGTCAATGCCCATCACTTGACAAATGAAAAAATAGAAATGTAGGGACTAAAATTGGGTTCAAGGTACTCATTCACTTCAAAAATGCATCTCAACTGCTAGGTTCTGGACAGTGTGCTAGACACTCAGCATACAAAATGAATAGGAAGTAACTCCTGTCTCTATATTGCTCAGGGTCTAACCTGGGAACACATGGTAATTACTACAAATGGAACTTGAGACTTATTTATAGAAGAGGCAGTCACTATCCCAACGACCACATTAAAATTGGAATACTCTTGGTCCGTGACTTTGAAATAATACCTATTTAGCGGAAGAGACTAGATCCTAACCTGCATTTTCTCCTTCCTAGTACAGTGCTCTTCCTATAAGATGCTGAAAACAACTTGAAGTCTTGGGATAAAAAGCAGAGAAATGAAAGAATTTCTTGGTGAAAATAACATTAAAATGTCATATTGAAAATTATCTTGGCACTCACATTTTCAAGTGAGGAGATCCATTTCTAAAATAACCATGCCATATGGATTTGATCTTTTTAAAGCTAGGATTGCAGCTTTTATCACTGTAGGACTGGACACAATAGCGTCTAGGTCATTTTGGAGATTAATACATATTTGTCTGAGGAAAATGAATAAACAAAATCCAAACCTTGTATGAACAAGTCTCATTACTTAGTAAATCCGTGCTGATATCCAGTAGGGTTTGAGGAATGGTTATTAATTTAGACTCATGGCTCACCTTATTTAGATTTATCAACACAAAATCAAGGATGAGAACTCCTGCCAAACTTAACTACTTCAAAAATCTTCATTAAAGCAGGAGAATAGGGCGCCTGGGTGGCTCAGTTGGTTAAGCGACTGCCTTCAGCTCAGGTCATGATCCTGGAGTCCCTGGATCGAGTCCCACATCGGGCTCCCTGCTCAGCAGGGAGTCTGCTTCTCCCTCTGACCCTCCTCCCTCTCATGCTCTCTGTCTCTCATTCTCTTTCTCACAAATAAATAAAATCTTAAAAAAAAAAAAAAAGCAGGAGAATAAAACATTTCTGGGACCACAAAAACTAGGGTGGTAATGTGCCTCCACTCAAATGATTATGAAACTGTTTAGTTACTCTTTGGTTTTACTACCCTGGGATTGAAATCTGTGAATAATCTAACCAGTGTTTGAGAAGAACGCATATACTAGGTTACCTGAAGAAATCTGTAAATCAGAATTCTGTCATTTTGGCAGAGGTTTTGAATATGTGTGTATCCACCTTAGTTGAATATTGCTTTAGTAGCTCTCCTGGACCAGGGAAGGCCTTAACTATTTAGCAGATTTTTTTTTTAATTTTAAAACTTAAAACTGGATAAATCTGAATTAGTATCTATTTTGTCTATTCTTTTTTCCTTGATATTCTGTAGTAAGTTGACTAAGATTTCCCTTGAGTAATGAAAAGAAAGAAAACATTACTCTCTACTTCTTTCCCTGATGTTTTTTATACTAAACCTTCTCAGTCTCTGAAATAATACTTGGATGACAGAAATATGCTGATTGTTTTATCACTAGTTTTGCTTTCAAATTACAATCATTGCTTTTCTTACTATAAGCAAGATACTAAAACACAGGTATTTATGCCCCTTAGAGGTAAAGTTTCAAATTCTTCCAGGAGGATTTTTTTGAAAGATGAAGAAGATATAAATAGATAGGTATTTAAGCACAAAATGATTGACTGCAAGGGAGAGAGATAAGAGAGATTATTTATTGATGGGAAAAATTCCAGAAGTAAGTATGCTATATAAAGAATTTCTCCTTATGCATTTAAAGACAGTGTTTCCTACCAGTATAATTTTGTTACTGAATATAAGTTATTCAGTCATATTCTCAAATTTGTTGGACAATTTCAGTAGAAGATTTAAAGATCCTGCGTGTAGCAAGAAAGGAAAAATTTACTTGCATGACTCCCACATATCATGAGTTGTGCTATTCCTGAATTTGACAGTTCTGCCCATCTCCCATAACAATATTAGACATCAAATAGATAGAAAATCCTAGAGAATGACAAGAAAACATTACCCTTTGTGAAATAGTTTCTTACTAGGAGTAGATGATGAAAGATTTGCATTTGTTTAATTAAATAAGTTTTAAATGACTATTCTTCAATGTCATAACAACAGCTTAGAATCAGTAGGAAAATAATTCATGGTTCTAGAGAATAATTTGCTTTTAGTAGGTGATTTATATAAAATTAACAGCAGAAAAATCTCTTTTTTGGATTATACCATTGAATTCTTCGTTATCTTGGGGCATGCTACTTTTTCTGTTTGTGCTTCAGTTGTCCATTCTATAAAATGAGTAGATTAATATCTATCCCAATGATTTCAATACAATTGCTGTGAGATTCAATTTAGATGGTACCTATGAAAAGTTTTTCAGAAAGAGTAAAGATGTCCACAAAATTTAGGGTATTGTTATCGAATCTATTACTGGACTCTGTATATAGCTGTAATTTGCTGAATATCAACAAACTGGAGAAGTAGAGCCCATCAGCTTGCTACCAGGTGCCAGAAGATGCAGAGTAGGGGCTGTCCTAGCTGTGTGTCACCTGAAGTCCCAGAGCTCTGGGTCCTCAGACATACAATACACAGACTGGCCAATGTGATTTATTAGGATCTTTTTGGCTCCGTTAGCCTCTATTTAGTATCTCTCAACTGCATTCTCTGCTTGTCTCCCATCCTTTAGAAATACTTTCCTCTGTAGGGATGAGAAACTTGCCCATGGTGACTTAAACAAATAGCGTGTTATTTTTCTGACATTATAAGAAATCTTGAGAGAGGTGCTAGCTGAATCAGCAAGTGCAGGTTACACATCTCATTTTTGTGGCCTTTAACTTATTGTCACATGTAAACCATTATGCAGAGAATCAATGCTGGAATAATGTAGGTAGAGTGGATTCCCTTACATTTGGACCATCTTCTTAGGGGAAAAAAAAGTATTTCAAAGACTTTCATCAGATTTCTTTTTGTATCTTTTTGCCCATTTTTGGCCATCACTTTGGCCATCCATAAATATTTGCAATCATGTCTGTGTAAAGGAGTACTCGGCAGACTGAGATTCTGAAGAAAATCAAAATTCTATCAACAAGGAGAAAGCAAGGTTAGTTAGGTGTTTAGTATGCAACCAACAGTACTCATGATGTTCCTCTACTTAATAGTTTGTCTTTTCCTGTTGGTATTTATGTATTTAACTCTGTTACTTACAGGCCAGTTTTCCCTATATTTTCTGATCTTTCTCAAATGAGATTCCTTCTGCGTAGTTCCTTCCAACTGCTCAGTCAGAACGGAATGCTTGCTCCTTGTGGCCTGTGTTAAATGTCTGTTGCCCGCTTTCGATCGCAAGGGCCCTTTTAAGATGGACAGAATTAGGGACATTTGTATCTTCAAGGCTAACAGAAAGCCTGAACAAGAGTAAATAAATGATTGCGAAGGATTTATTAAACTGAATGTGTATGTGTCTACCTATCTTTTACTATTACTATATCTAAGGTTATTGAATCATATTTAGAGAAAGTCAAGTTACTAGTTTGAGTCACATTCTTAACTTCAAGGTTTATTAACTCTAGCTACTTTCAAGTTATTATTAGAAGTCCTGTGCTGGGGGCACCTGGGTGGCTCAGTTGGTTAAGCGACTGCCTTCGGCTCAGGTCATGATCCTGGAGTCCCGGGATCGGGTCCCGCATCAGGCCCCCTGCTCAGCGGGGAGTCTGCTTCTCTCTCTGACCCCCCCCCCATGTGCTCTCTCTCTCTCTCATTCTCACTCTCTCAAATAAATAAATAAAATCTTTAAAAAAAAAAAAAAAAAGTCCTGTGCTGTAGTTAAGAAGTGATTATATGACTGTCCTGTCTTTTTTTTTTCTTAAATATCCCATAGTATAACCATTTATAATATTAACAAAAAGTGATTGTTTTAGTGAATACCTTTATGCTAAATGTTGTAAAAGCCATAAAAACCTCAAATAAAGACATACAGATAAACTTAAAAGCAACCAAAAAAACAAACTACACTGAAACACTGCAACTCAATCTTTCAAAGACTCGGTATTGCCCTCTTGCAAATTTAAAGGCGTTCGATGAGCTAAATTGAAACCAGAAGTTAAATGCATAGTTTGTTTATACTTTATATCATTTCCCCCTGAGGCAGTATGACATGAAATATGAGTGGTAGTTTCTAACCAGTGCTCAAGAACAATGTTCAAAAGTTTATAATCCTAATCCATGTTTGGTTAGGGCAATCTGAGTGGCTCTCAATGTGGCACCAAAACTTGTTCGATTTAGGTAATCCTAGTGCAGCCATTCTTCATAGAAACTAGAAAACAGCAAGACTAGCTTAACGATTGCTATTATCTTTAGTTACTTGAGTTATTGTAATCGTGGGTCTTGACAGTAGATTTCCCTTGGCAGTGTATTTCTCAAGAAACATTCAGTAGGAAGACCCGCTGTTATGGATATAACATGTTACCTTTCAAGATGCATTTAATGATTATAAAAGTTAAGATTTGTCCACACAGGCTTTACTTGCGTGTAAATAACCTGTTATTCACAATATGAAGTTGATATAGGGAAAATTCTGGGATTCAGTGATAAACATAATCTATAGGGTATATTCTATATGTAAGTGCTTTAAGCCATCAAATCTCAGTGTAGATTAAAGAAATCATTGACTTCCAAAGGTAATCTGGAAGACTTAAAAAATTTGGACCCTGAATTGAATCCTCAAAACAATGTCAAGAGACTTCTTGGCAGGATTTTCACTGTGATTTCAGTTCCCAGTGTAATTCTGGTATTGAATCACATGAACCATTACAGCATTTTGAATTTTACATCAGATTAAACAAAAATAATACAGTAGAGGCATATTTCTATAAAAGTAATAAATATATAAAGACTGCTAACTGGGCAGCTGAAATCAATATTTCATGACCAGTTCATTGGGCTTAAAGAAATGTCATTCAGAGATGTCCAGAAAAAAAGAAGATGACACACTTACTTAAAAAGCTTTAACCTAGGCACACCTGGGTGGCTCAGTCCGGTTAAGTGGCTGACACTTGATTTCAGCTCAGGTCATGATCTTGGTGTCTCTCTCTAAAATAAATAAATCATTTTTTAAGATGTTATTTATTTATTTGATAAAGAGAGAGAGAGAACATGAGTGGGAGAAGGGGCAAAGGGGGAGGGGCAGAGGGAGAAGCGGACTCCCCACTGATCAGGGAGCCCTTCCTAGCTCTATTCCAGGACCCCAGGATCACAACCTGAACCAAAGTCAGACGCTTAACCAACTGAGCCACCCAGGTGCCCCTAAGATAAACAAATCTTTAAAAAAAAAGCTTTAATCTAATAACAATTCACAAGTAGATCAGTTTAAATAGAAATTATACCTCCCAGGTATTTGAGGTATAGAAAAGGAACTATACTGAAATAGAAATTATACCTCACTGTGTTTTTGAGATACAGACAAGAAAATACATTAAAATCTTCAGTTTAAGCCATTGCTGTAGAAGTTAAGGAACAACACTGTCAAGGCAGGAAAAAAAAAAAAAAACATAGCTCCTGGGAACCATGCATCAAGAATCTTAAAATAACGAAGCCACGATTTCTTCCTTCAGTTGCTTACACTTTGTGGAGATGGAGTTGTACACACAGAAACCAATAAAAACCGAGCGAGTAGGTAATGCAGTCACTGTACTGCAGAGACTGTACACATTGCATCATGTTTTAAAAGGGAATGGCTACATGATGACATGGCTTTGCTGTATTTTCTCCACAAATAGTTCAATGCCAAGTTAAGCTGTGAAAACATGAGCTGGAAATTTCATCACACTCTGGTGCCAAAATAATCTAAATCTTCGGGGGTTTTTTCCCCTTAACATTTGGTGCAAATTCAAATGTATATGTGGAGAAACTACATTGGGCCACATTATTTGCTTCTGTAAGTTCTGGGAAGGAAAAAAATGGATTTTTATTCATAATGAATGCATACCCTAACATTCTGAAATCTGTTTTACGTGTTTTCAAAAATACATTTTCAAAATTATCCAGAATTTTAAAAGAGCTGTTTTATTTGTAGCTTGCCGACCAGGTTTCTACAAGGCTTCGGATGGTAATATGAAATGTGCCAAGTGCCCACCCCACAGTTCTACTCACGAAGATGGTTCAGTGAACTGCAGGTGTGAGAATAATTACTTCCGAGCAGACAAAGACCCTCCATCCATGGCTTGTACCCGTGAGTAGTTTTGCTGCAACCCATGCCTCCATGTTTGTTTTATTTTGTTTTTTCTTCTTGTTATTGTGCTTCTTTATTCTTTTTTTTTTTTTAAAGCATTTGGCCCATTTCCTTCCGTTATCCATGTGCAAATTGAAAGTTTTCTCTGCTTCACTCTCCATGCTTGGCTAACCACAAATGCAACATTTATCACGCAAAATGAATTAGTTTTTAAAGCACTTCCTGCAACAGGACCCCCAGGAAGAAGGAAAATTTTCTTTATCTTGGTTTAGATCTTGTATTACATTTGACAGAATCGGGGAGGTTATAGTCATGGGATTTGCGTTTTTACATTTCTATTCCCTCTTGTTATGTGTTGGTCATAGGTCATAGGGAAAAAGGACTAAGATTTATAAAACTAATGGTAAAGTTTTCATAACTATTCGCAAGGGCATTGAATTTAGTAGTAAATTCCCTTCTTGGACTACGTGAATGTATCTTCAACCTTGAGTCAAAACTCCCCCGTTCATGGCTTAGGGAGGACAGTGCTCTTGAATCCGTGTGTCTATAATCTCAGGGATCCTCTAAGGATGAATTAAAAGTGTATAATCGAGACAAGATGGTTATTTACCTCTTTCAGTTCCATTGTAAATTATCTATTTCCCTTGTAGTAGAACACAGAAGTGAGGCTCATTAATCTTTGTTGAACTACTTTGCAGGACCTCCATCTGCACCAAGAAATGTTATCTCTAATATAAACGAGACCTCGGTCATCCTGGACTGGAGTTGGCCCCTGGACACAGGAGGCCGGAAAGATGTTACCTTCAACATCATATGTAAAAAATGTGGGTGGAATATAAAACAGTGTGAGCCATGCAGCCCAAATGTCCGCTTCCTCCCTCGACAGTTTGGACTCCTCAACACCACAGTGACAGTGACAGACCTCCTGGCACATACTAACTACACCTTTGAGATTGATGCCATTAATGGGGTGTCAGAGCTGAGCTCGCCACCAAGACAGGTCGCTGCAGTCAGCATCACAACCAACCAGGCTGGTGAGTACATGCTGGACGCTTCCTACTCCTGCCGTCTCAGAGCCAAGTAATGGTTTTGACAGAGAGAGAGTGGAAAAAAGAGTGGGGAAAATTTTTTTTTAGAAAGAGCCCCAGAAGAGCGCCTAGGTGGCTCAGTTGTTAAGCGTCTGCCTTCGGCTCAGGTCACGGTCCCAGGGTCCTGGGATCGAGCCCCATATCAGGCTCTCTGCTCCGTGGGAAGCCTGCTTCTCGCTCTCCCACTTTCCCTGCTTGTGTTCCCTCTCTCTCTGTCTCTCTGTCAAAATAAAAAAATAAAATATTTAAATAAAAAAAAAGAAAGAGCCCCAGAATTTTCTTTTCTGTCACATTTAGACAGTTATGCTACATTGAATAACTCAATTTAATTCTTCAAGTTGGGATAAGTCATATTTATTAGATAATTTTAAGCTAGTTTAATCCATTGCTTTTCAATTTGGAATCTTTAAATAATTATGACACCGGAAATGGTACGTGTGGGGCTCCTTGACACATTTTGATATTTCAAAGAACTTAACAGGCATTGAAACTTAGCTTGCAAAAGGTTATTCAGGATACTTAAAACTAGAAATATCTTTACCTTAGTTATAATATATCATATTTTTGATATCATCATTCAGTTATTTTATGTTCCTCAACAGCTCTGAGTATTATTCGCTGAGATTAATTAAAAATAAGAAAATAAATCCATTTTATTTGATAGATGTAATTTGTACTTAAAAATTCAAAATATGGAACTTGTGGAGTAGTATAGTGAAAAGAGGTCTTGGTGGAGAACAGTTGAAATGACTGATCTAAAAATTTTACAAATATAAATCACTTTTATATTTTTCCACTGAGAATCTTTTTCCAATTAAAACCAAATACTACATTGGCAGGTAGTAAGCCAAGGCCCTTTAACATGGAATGGAAAAATTAAACAAAAAGCAAACTTCTCACCTTTCTTTATCTTTACATCCACATTTCTCTTCTCTTTACTATTAGTAAATTTTGTTCTTTCAATCACCCCTTAAATCTTCTCTGTGTTTTCTCATTCTCTGATAATTCTTACGATTTTTTGGCTATAACTTTTGTGTTTTTGTTTTATTTTGTTTTTTAAACAGTAGAGTCCAAAATTATTTATGGGATTTTATTTGTGATTCTCTCAAACATATGGAAGGTTATACTTGACAAAATATGCCCCTGTGACACACCAGTGATACCCCTTTGAGATAAGGCAATCATAGTGTTTCCATTATTGATAACTGTGATGAATGAGAAATAAACAGTTTTCTTTTGTAGTCAACAAAGCCTGTGCAAAGTTAAGCTGATATTCATTGTATATAACTGTTGCTCTGAGATACCATAATTTGAGATACTGCATTCCAAGCAGCTCAAGACAGAAATATCATTGCATCGTTTATACATAAATAAATAATGGAGCCATAAAGGGGAGAAAAGGAAGAGATGGAATGTGCCCCGAGAATGAGTCAACTAGAAGTACAGGTTCTGGTGTCTGCTCCCAGGTGGGCTCACCCCGGAGCGGGAAGTCAGGATGGAGAGTCAACTTTGCCTCTTATCTGCATGTGGCTTAAATTTGGAAGTCCCTCTGCTGTCTCGTAGGACTTGCCCTTTGCTCTGAGGATGACAGAAGGTGTACTGGATGGCATAACGGAAGGAAAAGAGAGCCCAATAAATTCTCTCTTTGGCTGGGAAAGGTCTTAGAGCATCAGCCAAAAAACTAGCTAAAATACACCACTTTTGTTTCACTTGGCTGTGTCAGGAAGATTAGTTAAACCACCAAAGTTGCACAGTTAAGAGATATGTCACCCATGGCTAATATTCAGTAAATAGGCATCAGTATGACTCTGCTGGCTGTTAAAATTTTGTACTACTTCTATACTAGTTCCAAGTAGTCCTTACTACTCCCGCAGGTGAGTTACGCAAATACCTCTGTATTGGTTCACTTCTCAGGTTTCCTGAGTATAGCCTGCTAAGCCCAGTGTCTCACCTCTAGTTGTCTTCTCCCATAATTTGACACCCAAAGGAGGAAAACTGGCATAAGGGGTGGTCTGCACAGCCCTGCACTGGAACTCCTCCTTCTTGAGGGGTCCTTGTCTCTGCTATGTCATTGATAGGTATTTTGAATATTACCCCTGGCAGAGTCCATGTGCAGATGTCTCCCTTTCTGATTCCACATCCTTCTTTTGTTCCGACTTTGCTTCTGGTCTTCTATACTGATGGAACTCTCACACTTTTACCTTCTCTTATGGTGATAAATAAACTTTATTTGTGGAAAAGGCATGACTTTTAAATGAAGAGTGCTGAGTCATTATTTTAATCTTGCTTACTGAATCTGTATTTTTCCCCACTGGCAGTAGATCCCAGACCAAACAATTTATGTTTTTGCTTTGCTTCAGTTAATGGTATTTAAACTTTGTAACTAATAGTACTTAAAAATTTGTAACTTAGGTTTACTTAACTATCTTCCATGAGAGAAAAAGATGAGTAATGCTGTTGCTATATATTGCATGATTACAGCTTCTCATATTCAGTGAACACAGGGATTTTAAGAAATTATAATTATGTGGCAAATGGCTTTCCCAAATCCTATATTTCATGCTGATTTACTACCTTGTTTAAAATAGGAGCATCAATCTGTGTTATAATTATCTCCTAAGTCAAACAGAAACGTATAAAAACAAGCAAGAGCTCCTTATTTCCTATCTTATCATTGGCCTCTGGCTTTCTGACAATGCATTTATCAGGAAACTAATAGTTCCAGATATATACAGTGAATGAATCTAGGTAAGGGCAACCAAGAGCAGGTCAAGACATTAAAAAATAAATGGGGTTGATGCTTTGGCCCTCCCAGTTACAAATCACAGAGTAAGACAGATTCACCAGGGATGATATCAGTTATTCTCTCTAACCCCACTATCATTTTTTTAAATTAATTTGTCTACACTATGCACCACTAGGCATTTTATATATTTATTTCAGGGTGCCTGTATCATTTTGTGTGCCTGGGGTGGTAGAGGTATTTGTTCCATCTTCAAATCCCCACAGTGAGATATATAAGCAAGATTAGGAGCAATGCCATTTCTCCAGGGAGTATTTCTTTGTTTTGCTTTATTTTTGTTCTTGTGAAGGTTAATGGACTAGTAACCTTGAAAAATGAGCTCCCTACCACTAACAAAGATATGGCCATGGTGGATAGGATCCATGGTTTTTAAATTCCTCCTAGTCTCTCTATCTTTGACAAGGATATAAAGGGGAAACATGAATGTCCCATTTAATTTAGTTTGTGAGATTGAGTTTGTTGATTTTTCTCTTGATTACATTGTGAAAGCCGTGCGATGACCATGTGATAAGGCACCTTCTAAATTGTAGAGGATTATGTTGTAAATTCGGATGTTTGTTCAATATTTTCACAAAGTATGCCAGTGAGATCAAAAGTGTGGTCTCTACATAAAGATTGTATCTATCTGTGAATTTATCAGTCAAACATGTTCAGAAAGAATTGCAGATTGCAAAACAAAAATCTGTAAAGTTATAACTTGGTGTAAATTGTGACTTCTTGTTTTCTTCCCTGAACAAGTGTATTTACTTTTCAGTTCTGGAAGTAATTATTCCACTAGTGGAATATCGTCTCAGTATATTCTCAACCTCCATCAGCATCTGCCCACTTCTTCACTTTTCTACAACATGTAATGATCTCAGACTAAAATAGGGAGCACTGATAGATACTTTAGAGGCTTTCCGTCTTGAGGTTCACCCCACCTCCATTTTACAGCTGGAGAAAGTGAGATCCCAGAGGCTTTTCCAAAATTTCATCAAGAGATCAAACTTTTGCTTATGTCTCCCAACTCCAATTCCATTTCCAACTTCTATCCTCATAGTCTTTCTGTCATCCTGTGATTCATGTCATGTGGCTACCAAAATAACTGCTTAGCCTTGGAGACAGGGGCCTTGCTGGAATATTTACTCTAACTTATGCCATCCCTTGTAAACTTGGTCCTTGCTTCTCAGTCATCTGTCAAAGGGTTTCTTAGGGGCATTCTGCACTAGATCTTCCTTATCATCTCTACTCTTCAGCAAACCTAATCTCATCCTTCATGCCCTCATTCTCCACAGATGATTTTACCTCTGTGATATTGTGATTTATAATAAGAAAAAATACATTTGGTTTTGGTCCCAGTTCAGGGCACAATGCTCCCACAACGCCTGGAATCTCCTAAGTGATAAGAGTAGTAAAGGTGTATTTTGTTATTCATAAGAACCCCTTCATCCAGGCCTGCATTTAGGTTAATGAATTAGCTTTTGGAAAACCCCTAAGGATGGGGTCTGGATTCCGAGGGGAACCAAAGCCTGTGATTAGAAGGTTGAAACTTTCAGGTCCCCTATTTCCCACCCACAACTCCAGGAGTAGGGAGAGGGGCTGGAGATAGAGTTCAATCACCAGGGGCCAATTATGTAATCAGTCTTGCCTACATAATGAGGCCTCCTTAAAAGCCCAAAAGATGGGTTTCAGAAAGCTTCTGGGTTGGTGAAGACATTCAGGTGCTGGTAGGTGACATGCCTGGAGAGAGGGTGTAAGCTCTATGCCTCTTCTGCTATACCTTGCCCTACACATCTCACCCATCTCGCTGTTCCTGAGTTGTATTCTTTTATAAGAAGCTGGTAATCTAGTAAGAAAGATGTTCCCTGCATTCTGGAGCTACTGTAGCAAATTAATTGGACCCAAAGAGGAAGTGGTGGGAATCTCTGATTTATGGCTGGTGAGACAGAATCACATATAACAACCAGGACTTGAGATTAGCAGCTGAAAGGATGGCAGGGGGACTGAGCCCTTAACCTGTGGGGTCCAATGCTAATTCCAGGTAGATAATATCAGAACTGAATTCAGTTGTAAGATACCCAGCTCGTGGGTCAGAATTGCTTGGCGTGGGGAAGTCCTCACACACTGGGTAACCAGAAGGGAAGTGTTTTGTGAGTTGAGTGTTGAGATTAGAGGAGACACAGCAGAGTGTGTTTTTCCTCTTACACTGTCCTCACTTATCAAGACCATAAAGGTTAAGAAGAAAAAGAAAATGCTACTCTCCCCCCCACACCCAACTCCTTTAAGTCTAATTTCTTCCCTTTGTACCTACTAACTCTCACTGATTCCAGAGTCTTTATAGAATGTGCTCTCCAGCAAATCTCCTTCCTTTCTAGCATCTTCAGCATGCACTCTCCTGGCTCTTTTCCTTTGCCTTTTGTGCAATTGTATAGGTTTTCCTTCATCTTAGAGGAAGTTAGAAAGAATGAAATAACAGAAGCAACAATAACAACATGCACATAGGTGTGTGAATCTTCAAGATTCCATCCTATTTTTCTCCTAATTTTCAGTCTAAGATGAGATTTTTTTTTTTTTTTTTTTTTTTTTTTTGTAGAGTAATCCTTACTTCTTTTGTTCTCTCATTCATACTAAGGTTTGATTTCTGCCCTCACGCGACAGCAAGTGCCCTCCTAGAAACCAGTAATAATTTCTTATTTGTATCTTTATGTTAAATTGTTAGGAAGAATATAAATGTCATGAGGCTGTGGACCTTCTCTGATGTTCACATTTGTATTTCTCAGACTTAGTACAATGCCTTCCAGCACCTTGTAATCACTCGAATGTTTACTGAATGAATGAATATTTAGTGGAAATTTGCATCATTCAAAATTAAATATATTCTCCCTCAAACAACTTTCTTTCCTTATTTCTTTCCTCTCTGCCAAGATAACCATCATTTCCCCAGTTCACCAGATTCTAATCTAACACTTAGAAGCATCTTTGTTTCATCTACATTTAAGAAGTTGTCACATACTACTGATTTTTCCTTTCAATTGTTTTGGATCCTTATACATTTTAGCTATACTTACTGTCAATTTCTAAAATTCCTGGTTATAGCATTTATAAATAAATGATGTGATGAATTGTAATAGTCCTCTTTTAATTATGTTGAGATCCCAAGATAAAAAAGTAGGAACTAATATGTATTCATTTAAATAAAAATATTTTATGGCTTAGCAACTTCTTTCCACTGAGATATGGATAAAAAGTGTAGAGAGGTCAACAAATATATTTGAATGCCTCTTTTACCTGCATGCCGTATGTGCCCGAGCCATGCAGGAATTTGCAATCTAAGTATAGAATTAAAAACAATATATATGACGGGGCGCCTGGGTGGCTCAGTCTGTTAAGCATCTTCCTTCAGCTCAGGTCATGATCCCAGGGTCCTGGAATTGAGGCCCACATCTGGCTCCCTGCTCAGCTGGGAGCCTGCTTCTCCCTCTGCCCCTTTGGGATGCCCCCCCCCGCCCCGGCCCCCGCTCATGCCTGTGCTTGCTCGCGCTTTCTCTCTCTGAAATAAATCAATAAAATCTTAAAGAAAACAATATATATGAAACAAAAAAAATTTACATAAGACACTATGTAATTAAATTAGTTAAAAATTTTAGGGAAACCTCTGAAGAAGAGTTAAATGTACTTTGAAAAATAGAAATAAATCAGATAGATATAAAGAAAAAGAAATATGTATATCATATCATGGTGTTGGAGTTGTGTTTCCTGAAGGCTAGGCTGAAAGGAGGAAATTGATCTTGTTTAAGGGGTAAAAAGAAATCAGGTTGGATAGTCAAGGAAGACCAAGCAACCTGAATGTTACATAATGGGATGTTGGATAGAGATAAACACTTTGAGTGGAAGAGTAACTTCATTCAATTTGTGTTTTAGGAAGTATTATTGAAAAGAGCAGGGAATAAAGTCAATAAATAAAATTCTTAGCATTTGAATGACTTAATTGTAATGAAAGAATGAAATAAATAACATCGTTGGATTTATACGATTATTAACATTATCTGTAATTATTATTTTCAAGTCTAACGTGGCATTTTTAAAACTTTAGAGCCATAAACCCAACCCCACAAAAATAATTTTTTGGGATTTCAACCTTTTTCTACTTGGATTCCTGGTTGCCAGATTGTTGGCACTGAAGTACCATCAGTCCTAGAATTATTGGACTAACTAACCTTAGTTTGACACTTAGGTAAATGCCATCCTATTTATCTCAATTTATGTTAGTTGAAAGATATGTCCCTCCATTCTCTGGGTCCTAGTATTGCTCTAGTATTTTCTTTTTCAACATCTCCCCAGTCTTGATTTTTTTTTTTGCTCCAGGCATGCACATTTCTAATATTTTTCTCTAGTTCCATTTAAACTTATTTTTTCTCTATGAACATTATCCTGACCCCGATTCTTACATAGAGTGAATGGAACTTACCCTCCTCTTTCAATTTACCCTATTAGGGTTCTGCATTTAGGTGTACAATTTCTATCATAAGATGTGATTTGTTCACATATGTGAAAATACTACAATGTTACAAAATAGTATTGTAGTACACCTTTTGTGCTCATACCTTCGCCCAGATGCTTGGAAGTTAACATTTCACCCCAATTGCTTTATCATTCTCTCCCCCTTCTCCTTCTGTATATAGATACTATTTATTTCTGAACCTCTTGAAAGTAAATTGCACATGATATGCCCCCTTTGTTGCTAGCTACTTCAGTGTAAATTTCTTAAGAACACTGAGATTTCTCACATTTAGGTCTTTCAACCATTTTGAGTCTATTTTTGTGTGTGGTGTAAGGAACTGGTCCAGTTTCATTCTTCTGCATGCGGCTGTCAATTTTCCCAACACCATTTGTTGAAGAGACTGTCTTTTTTCCATTGGACATTCTTTCCTGCTTTGTCGAAGATTAGTTGACCATAGTTGAGGGTCCATTTCTGGGTTCTTGATTCTGTTCCATTGATCTATGTGTCTGTTTTTGTGCCAGTACCATACTGTCTTTTTGTTGTTGTTGTTATTTTTTTAAATTTTATTATGTCATGTTAATCACCATACATTACATCATTAGTTTTTGATGTAGTGTTCCATGATTCATTGTTTGTGTATAACACCCAGTGCTCCATTCAGTATGTGCCCTCTTTAATATCCATCACCAGGCTAACCCATTCCCCCACCCCCATACCCTCCAGAACCCTCAGTTTGTTTCTCAGAGTCCACAGTCTCTCATGGTTGTATCCCCCTCCGATTTCCCCCCCTTCATTTTTCCCTTCCTACTATCTTCTTTTTTTTTTTTTTAACATATAATGTATTATTTGTTTCAGAGGTACAGGTCTGTGATTCAACTGTCTTACACAGTTCACAGCACTCACCATAGCTATGGTGAATACCATACTGTCTTTATGATTACAGCTTTGTAATAGAGCTTCAAGTCCAGAATTGTGATGCCACCAGCTTTGCTTTGCTTTTTCAACATTCCTCTGCTATTCGCGGTCTTTTCTGGTTCCATACAAATTTTAGGATTATTTGTTCCATTTCTTTGAAAAAAGTGGATGGTATTTTGATAGGGATTGCATTAAATGTGTAGATTGCTCTAGGTAGCATTGACATATTCACAATATTTGTTCTTCCAATCCATGAGCATGGAACATTTTTCCATTTCTTTGTGTCTTCCTCAATTTCTTTCATGAGTATTTTATAGTTTTCTGAGTACAGTTTCTTAGCCTCTTTGGTTAGATTTATTCCTAGGTATCTTATGGTTTTGGGTGCAATTATAAATGGGGTCAACTCCTTAATTTCTCTTTCTTCTGTCTTGTTGGTGTATAGGAATGCCACTGATTTCTATGCATTGATTTTATATCCTGCCACTTTACTGAATTCCTGTATGAGTTCTAGCAGTTTTGGGGTGGAGTCTTTTGGGTTTTCCACATAAAGTATCATATCATCTGCAAAGAGTGAGAGTTTGACTTCTTCTTTGCCGATTCAGATGCCTTTTATTTCTTTTTGTTGTCTGATTGCTGTGGCTAGGACTTCTAGTACGATGTTGAATAGCAGTGGTGATAGTGGACATCCCTACCATGTTCCTCCCCCTTGAGACAGGAGTCCATCAAAATCCTAAAGGAGAACACAGGCAGCAACCTCTTCGACCTCAGCCACAGCAACTTCTTCCTAGAAACATTGCCAAAGGCAAGGGAAGCAAGGGCAAAAATGAACTATTGGGACTTCATCAAGATAAAAAGCTTTTGCACAGCAAAAGAAACAGTCAACAAAACCAAAAGACAACCGACAGAATGGGAGAAGATACTTGCAAATGACATATCAGATAAAGGGCTAGTATCCAAAATCTATAAAGAACTTAACTCAACACTCAAAGAACAAATGATCCAATTAAGAAATGGGCAGAAGACATGAACAGACAGTTTTCCAAAGAAGACATCCAAATGGCCAACAGACACATGAAAAAGTGCTCAACATAGCTCGGCATCAGGGAAATACAAATCAAAACCTCAATGAGATATCACCTCACACCAGTCAGAATGGCTAAAATTAACAAGTCAGGAAATGACAGATGTTGGCAGGGATGCAGGGAAAGGGGAACCCTCCTACACTGTTGGTGGGAATGCAAGCTGATGCAGCCACTCTGGAAAACAGTATGGAGGTTCCTCAAAAAGTTGAAAATAGAGCTACCCTATGACCCAGCAATTGCACTACTGGGTATTTACCCCAAAGATACAAATGTAGTGATCCGAAGGGATACGTGCACCCTGATGTTTATAGCAGCAATGTCCACAATAGTCAAACTATGGAAAGAGCCAAGATGCCTGTTGACAGATGAATGGATAAAGATGTGGTATATATATATACAATGGAATATTATGCAGCCATCAAAAGGAATGACATCTTGCCTTTTGCAATGACATGGATAGAACTGGAGGGTATTATGCTGAGCGAAGTAAGTGAATCAGAGAAAGACATGTATCATATGATCTCACTGATATGAGGAATTCTTAATCTCAGGAAACAAACTGAGGGTTGCTGGAGTGGTGGGGGGTGGGAGGGATGGGTGGCTGGGTGATAGACATTGGGGAGGGTATGTGCTATGGTGAGTGCTGTGACTTGTGTAAGACTGTTGAATCACAGACCTGTACCTCTAAAACAAATAATACATTATATGTTAAAAAAAAAAAAAAGAAGAAGAATATAGCAGGAAGGGAAAAATGAAGGGGGAGAAATCGGAGGGGGAGACGAACCATGAGAGACTATGGACTCTGAGAAACAAACTGAAGGTTCTAGAGGGGAGGGGGTTGGGGGGATGGGTTAGCCTGGTGATGGGTATTAAAGAGGGCACATACTGCATGGAGCACTATGTGTTATATGCAAACAATGAATCATGGAACACTACATCAAAAACTAATGATGTAATGTATGGGGATTAACATAACAATAAAAAATTTAAAAAAAAATAAAATAAAAAAAATAAAATAAAATCAGTAAGCCTACAAAAAAAAAAAAAAACTAATGATGTAAAGTATGGTGATTAACATAACGTAATAAAAAATAAAATAAAATAAAATAAATAAAATAAAATAAAATAAATAAATAAAATAAAATAAAAAACACTGAGATTTCTTACATAACGTCAATACATTTATCAGAATAAGGACAGTCACATTGTTCCCTGCTATTATCTCAGATACTAGTCAACTTTTGTCAGTTGTTCTACTGGTGTCCCTTTAGCAAAAACAAATTGATATTCTGTTTAAGTTTGTCTTTATAAAGTAGCTCCTATTTATAATAACAAATAAATTAATATTTTTGTGAATTGTCTTTCTCTGACTTATTTCACTTAGCATAATACTGTCTAGCTCCATCCATGTCTTTGCAACGGCAAGATTTCATTCTTTTTTATAGATAATATTCCATCGTATATATATATAATACCACTTCTTCTTGTCCATTCATCAGTTGATGGACACGTGGGCTTCTTCTGTAGTTTGGCTATTGTAGATAATGCTGCTATAAACATAGGGTGCATGTATCCTTTTGAATTAGTGCTTTTCTATTCTTTGAGTAAATATCCAGTAGTGCAGGTGCTGGACCATAACTTTTTAGGAACCCTCATAATCTTTTCCATAGTGGATGCACCAGTTTGCATTCCCACCAATAGTTCAAGAGGGTTCCTTTTTCTCCACATCCTTGCCAACACCTGTTGGTTCTTGTGTTGTTGATTTTAGCCAGTCTGACAGGTGTGAGGTGTTATCTTGTTGTAGTTTTGATTTGCATTTCCCTGATGATAAGTGATGATGAGCATCTTTTCATGTGTCTATTGTCCATCTGTATGTCTTCCTTGGAGAAATGTCTGTTCATGTCTTCTGCCCATTTTAATTGGATTATTTATTTTTTTGGGTATTGAGTTTTATAAGTTCTTTATATATTTTGGATACTAACCCTTTACCAGATACGTCATTGGTAAATATCTTCTCCCATTCAGTATGTTAGCTTTTAGTTTTGTTGATTGTTTTCTTCGCTGTGCAGAAGCTTTCTATTTTGATATAGTCCCAACAGTTTATTTTTGCTTTTATTTCTCTTGCCTTAGAAGACATATCTAGAAAAAGTGTTGCTATGGTGTATGTCAGAGAGATTACTGCCTGTGTTCTCTTCTAGGATTTTGATGGTTTCCTGTCTCACATTTAGGTCTTTAGTTCATTTTGAATTTATTTTTGTTTCTGGTGTAAGAAAGTGGTCCAGTTTTATTCTTTTGCATGTTGCTGTCCAGTTTTCCCAACACCATTTCCTTTTCTCATTGGATATTCTTTCCTGCTTTGTCAAAGTCTAATTGACCATATAGTTGTGGGTTTGTTTCTGGGTTTTCTATTCTGTTCTATTGATCTGAGTGTCTTTGTACCCATACCATACTGTTTTGATCACTATAGCTTTGTAATATAACTTAAAGTCCAGAATTGTGATGCCTCCAGCTTTCCTTTTCTTTTTCAACCTTACTTTGGCTATTTGGAGCCTTTTGTGGTTCCATACAAATTTTAGGATTGTTTGTTCTAGCTCTGTGAAAATGTGGTTGATATTTTGATAGGATTTACATTAAATGTGTAGATTGCTTTGGGTAGTATAGACATTTTAACAGTATTTGTTCTTCTAATCCATGAGCATGGAATGTCTTTCCATTTCTTTGCATCATCTTGAATTTCTTTCATCAGTGTTTTATAGTTTTCAGAGTATAGGTCTTTCCCCTCTTTGGTTAGGTTTCTTCCTAGGTATCTCATTATATTTGGTGCAATTTTAAATGGAATCTCTTCCTTGATTCCTCATTCTGCTGCTTCAATTGTTGTATAGAAATGCAACATATTTCTGTACATTGATTTTTGTATCCCACAAATTTACTGAATTTGTTTATCAGTTCTAGCAGTTTCTTGGTTGAGTCTGTCAAGTTTTCTATATATAATGTCATCATCTGCAAATAGTGAGTTTTACTTCTTCCTTAGTAATTTGGATGCCTTTTATTTCTTTTCGCTGTCTGATTTTTTTTTTTTAAGATTTTATTTATTTATTTGACAGAAAGAGAGATAGCGAGAGCAGGAACACAAGCAGGGGGAGTGGGAGAGGGAGAAGCCGGCTTCCTGCCGAGCAGGGAGCCCGATGTGGGACTCGATCCCAGGACCCTGGGATCATGACCTGAGCCGAAGGCAGACGCTTAACGACAGCCACCCAGGTGCCCTCGCTGTCTGATTTTTGTGGCTAGGGCTTCCAGTCCTGTATTGAATAAAAGTGGTGAGATTGAAGATCCTTGTCTTTTTCCTGACCTTTGTGGAAAAGCTCTCAGTTTTTCCCCATTAAGGATGATGTTAGCCGTGGGTTTTTCATATATGGTCTTTACTATGTTGAGGTATATTCCCACTAAACCTACTTTGTTGAGGGTTTTTATCATAAATGGATGCTGTGTTTTGTCAAATGCTTTTTCTGCATCTATCGAAATGATTATATGGTTCTCATCCTTTTCCTTATTGATGTGATGTATCGTGTTGATTGATTGGTGAATATTAACCACCCTGGGAACACAGGAATAAATCCCATTTGATCATGGTGAATTATTTTTTTGATGTATTATTGGATTTGGTTTGCTAGTATTTTGTTAAGGATTTTTGCATCTGTGTTCATCAAAGGTATTGACTTGCAGTTCTCTTTTTTTATGGTGTCTTTATCTGGTTTTGGTATCAGGGTAATGCTGGACTCATAGAATGAATTTGGAAGTTTTCTTTCCTTTTCTATATTTTGAATATTTTGAGAATAGATATTAACTCTTCTTTAAATGTTTGGTAAAAATCACCAATGAAGCCAACTGGTCCTGCACTTTTGTTTGTTGGGAGTTTTTTGATTACTAAGTCCATTTCTTTGCTGGTAATTGGTCTGTTTGAATTTTCCATTTTTCTGTTTCAGTTTTGGTAGTTTATATGTTTCTAGGAATTTATCCATTTCTTTTAGGTTGTCCAATTTGTTGGCAGATGGTTTTTCATAATATTCTCTTATAATTGTTTGTATTTCTGTGGTGTTGATTGTTATTTTTTCTCTCTCATTTGTGATTTTATTTATTTGAATCCTTTCTCTGACAAAAGAATATTTTAAAAATAATTTCGTATAGACTTAATAAACTTTTAACCAAAGACAATGTAGTGATGTGAAACAAATATTTTGCAATTACTTAACATACCGTAAGACTGAGAAGGAAAAATACCTTATGGTTGCACTGGTATATGGAATCTAAAAATCAAATGAATAAAAAAATAAAAAGCAGAATAGAGCTATAAATACAGAGAACAAATTCTGGTTACCAGAAGAAAGAGGCTGGGAGGATGAACAAAATGGTAAAGGGCAGTGGGAGATTCAGGCTTCCCACTTCCCACTTACGGAATAAGTAAGTCATGGGAATAAAAGGCACAACATAAGAAATATAGTCAATGATACTATAATAGCAATGTATAGTGACAGATGGTAGCTATACTTGTGGTGATCCTAGCATAATATAGAGACTCTGAATCACTGTTATGTTTTACACTTGAAACTAATGTAACATTGAATGTCAACTATACTCAAAAAAAGAAAAAAAAAAGGCCATAGGAGGTTTAAAGAACTGTCCTTCAAGAATAAAACTTGAAGGCAGTTCTCTATGGTTGTTCAAAACTAGCTAGTAAGAAAGACGAAATACACATCATGAACTTTGACCTTGAGAAGTTGTGTGACTTCCTAAACCTTTGTAGCTTCTCCATGCCTATTACATATTAATCTGCTTATTAATCTGATAATAAATAAGAGCAAGCCCCTAAAAGGAAAAAAAAAAAAAAACCAATTACTTAGGAAATGCTCATCTTTTATCATTAGAATATTAGTTGTTTTTTAAAGTATATTTCAATACGTTTATTATATTTCCAAGAGAATATTTTATTTTTTTTAAGATTTTATTTATTTATTTGAGAGAGAGAGAATGAGAGAGAGAGAGAGAGCATATGAGACGGGGGAGGGCCAGAGGGAGAAGCAGACTCCCCGCCGAGCAGGGAGCCCAATGCAGGACTCGATCCAGGGACTCCAGGATCATGACCTGAGCCGAAGACAGTCACTCAACCAACTGAGTCACCCAGGCGCCCTCCAAGAGAATATTTTAAATGGCAAAAATTATGCTCTCTACAAATATTAAAGAAAATTGTTTCTTCTCATGCGCTTTTATGTGTTTGTTTCATCTTGTTATTTGAATACAGATTCTGAGCAGAGTTTGCCCATCTTTTTCTGTCTATGGAGGTTGTGTCTATATCCTCTAAGGAATATGTATTACAGTTATGCAGATTTCCAACATGCCAGGGAAAAAAAGATTCTCTATTTCTATTTCATTGAGTAAGGCTTATTTTTTTCCCTCTATATTAAAATGGTTTCAAAAAGGTTTTTCATAGTTGACATCTGAAATACATTGCCTACTATACCATTAACTCCCAGTAAAGAACTAAATTTTAGAACATAACATAGTTCTTTGTGGATCTGAATTAATATGGTAGAAAAACTTGATCTAGTTTGAAATTTTTATTTCTGAATAGTTTAAAAAAATAAATCCCATCAATCTTCCATGAAATATGCTCCCATTTAAGCTATTTTCATAAATTCTTGTTACTGCAGATAGAAGATAGATGTCCTAATTGAAGTCCCATTATGAAACAGCTAGATAAAGAATGAGGTTTTACAACTTGCTATTTAAGTGTGTATGTGCATGTGTGTGTATATACAAAGCTCAAGAAGAATATAAAGTTCAGAAAGAGTGAAATTATAAAAAAATTTATGAAGTCTAACAGATCTGAGAGGAGAAAGTTTCTTTTGTACTAAATTGCTTGAACTTGGATAGTTTTACTCTTAACTATCTTATCTATTAAATAAGTATTACCTCTACATTGAGACATGGTAAAGATGAGAATCAATGCCTGTAATACCCTGTATAGTGCTTTCTGCTCATAAGTGATCGACACTTGATAGTTAATATCTTTAATGAACTTTTGGAGCATGAGCAACAAATGCAGTCTTGCAGATCGAAATAACTTTTAAGTAACTCCTGGTTTTCTCTGCCAGTAAATAACACACTTGATTAATTGCTTTTTTCTGTTGCCTAAGTGATGACTGAGCACTTAGTATGAGCCAGGTACTGTGCTGGATGCACTGTGGATAAAGTGATGATTAAGATGTGGCTACTATTTTCAAGGAGCTCTCAGTTTAATAGGAGATCTTAAAGATTTTAAGAAACCAGCATGAAATTGATTGGTTTGGCCAAGAAAAGGCAGGAAAAGCCAGCTGCCAGGAGACTTCAACAAACAGCAGCTCAGTGAAGCCACCCAATGAAACAGAGTTATCTCAGACTCACAGATAATGCCAAATTATGTGTAATAGCTTCATCTTTCTTAAAATTATTATGATTAAAGGAAAGACTTTAAAACTTCTTTTTTATGTATTTTGTGATGTGATGCTAAAAACAGAATACTATCCCAAGTATTTCCACAAAGAGGAAAAAGGAAAATTATGTACAAATTAAATGATAGTTCCATGTGAAATTTAATGGTCTCCCAGCTGAATGTGTCTGGGTTGTATAAAGCACTTAGTCAAAATATATGAACTTACACTGGTGGGATAAGACCAGATATTTAGATCTGTCTAGTGAAACTCCACATTGGTCTCACTCATCAATCTGTCCGTTCACTCTTCTACGGATCAATCAAGCTTTTTAATTATTAATATGGAATGAAGCATTATATTTAGTTAAATATAAAAAATTATAGACAATTACCACATAAAGTATATGAAATTAGAATACACTGAAATCATTGATAGTAATTATCATGGAAGAAACTATCTCAGCAAAATTAAGAAAATGTCAAATTTTAAAAATGTTCATAAAATCTTTATAAGCATGAATTAAAATTTTTCTAAAGATACACAGCCATAATTTAGCACTGATGACTTAATAGTATGCCAGGTTTTACTACTCTGTCTGCTAATATTTATTAGGATATCCATGTTTACGAATATCGCCTATTTGTGAAAGTTAAAAGACATTGCTCACTCTCTCTATTACAAGTTAAAAACAATTGAAATGAGTTTCAAAAAGAGAAATCTATCAGAGAAATTAGATATAAAGTAATAATCCACCATTCTTTATATGGGTCGACGGGCATATACACTTCATTAGGAAATGAGTTTATCTTCTTGGAAAGTACTTACAATTCTAAAATCAATGTGGATTTCACATGTAATACTGGTATTTATATTAACATTTGCTATAATTAACACTGGATGAAGTTTTACAAATTTATATGTATATATATAATTATTTCTCTATTAGTAGTTTCTTATTTATTATTTTCTTATTTCTTATTGGATTGGTGGGCATTAGATATTTTGTATAGATTTGTGTGTATCTTCCAGTTGTAGTAGCCTAAAGGAACTGTTGAATGGACATAAAAATCAGAATATGTGTTACGTAAAGTAGCAAACAGGTGTGGAGTGCCAGCAATTTGCCAAACACTGTACTGGGTATTTTATAGGTATCATTGAAGCCTTAAAACAACTCTATACTTTGAGCATCTTTACCCTTATTGATAGAAGGAAAAAAAGCTGTTTTAAGACTTTAGTTATCTAGCCCCATTTATTTAGCTTAGGTGGCTGAGAAGAATTTAAACCCAGGTCTTTCCAATACACTGGTCTTCCCAATTGTCAGTAAACAACTTACTACTTTCAGGAATTTAGTTCAACCACGTATCACCAGGACTCTTAGAACTTAACAATGTACTTAAATCAAGCCCCGGTTTTTGTGTCCTGAACTGTATTTGAAAGAGAACTTCACTTCTGTAAATAGAAAACTGGTATCACTTGCCAAAAACTTATGACTAATTAGATAAATGTCTGTCCATCTTACTCCTAAGATCCTTCCACAAACCACTAAGTGTAAAGTCGGACCACTTTGAGTAGCAATCTGCTTCTCACCCATACAACCTTGTTGCCAGTTGCTAATATGGGACTGGTAACCCACAGACCTCCCCATTTGAAGGCCAACTTCATCCTTCCAAGTTATTTAAATCAAAGCTGTCGGAGTCATCCTTGATTCCTTTCTTCCCCTGACACCTTACATCTGATCCATCAGCGTTTTCAAAAAAAAAAATGTGCTTTCAAAATACATTGAGAATCTGCCCACTTCTTGTCATGTTCATTGCTATCCTGGTTCCATCATATCCTGCCTAGATTACTTAAAATGCCTCCTGACTGGATTTCTTTCTTCCACCTATAACTTCTCTACAAAAATAAGCCTCCCATAACTATACTAGTGTTTAATATCATGAACTATTTCATTATAGAGATTAATGGTCTTTACATTTTTTTCTGAGATACCTTATAACTGGTAAAATGTCCTAATTATCTCAAATATTTTATTTACTTCCCTGTTTCCTCTTAAAGGAGACAGGCATTATTTTTATTTGATCATGAAAAGATGAAAGAACCTCTCATATGACCAGATAGGTTTGTAAAAAAAAAAAAAAAAAAGGCTCAGGCAGGAATCGCTACTAATAATTGCATGTTCTTAAATGCTGACTCATGATTTTGATGACTTACTAAGTCGATAGATTGGACACTTGACATTTCTTTCCTCACTTAAACATCTCACATATAAAATATTCATCTGAATCTTACCTAGAGTGCACATATGGTTTTGAACCCAAAAGAATACACTAAAACAGTAAGAAAAAAGGATGCATTAGCTTTGCCCAAGGTATAGCTCAGGCCTTCTTGTATCCTTTGTCCTTTGGAAATAAAGACCTATCAGTTCCTAATCTATATATTTTGTTGAGATCCATTTTTAAAAGGGTGTCATGTGTAGCCCAAGATATGAGCTTGAAAGTTGATCTGAGTGGTGCTTTGTGACAGAACCACAGATGTTCAGTACATGATATATTTATTTTTTACCCCAGTGGCCCTTATAAAAAGGGCCAGAAGATCGGCTTATAACAAGTCAACTAATGACATGATATAGAGACGCCCCTGGTTCAGTGGCTGTTATTACAGCTGTGTCCCATTACATATTAGATACCTAGAACATGCTTACATTCCGAATGGCGTTTATCTTTTGAATTTCAAACATTCCTGCCATAAATAAGGATTTTCTGCTTTTCAAAAATGTTTCACAGTTTAGTCTAGGGAACACTGAAAGGTTGCTTTTACTTAATGAAATTCCCCCTTTAAGGATTCCTAGAGCTAAGATGAGCATTTTCTGAGCGCTCAGCTCCGCAGACCTGCGCTACTCTCCTCTCTGCCCATTCCCTGCTGTTCCCTTAGCCTGGAGAGGTGATAATAACTTGAATTTCACAAAACCAGCAGTGTGGGGACCATATGAGAGTTGCCTGTGATAAGGATTTAATAATTCTCTCTCTGTTACTTCCAATGGGAGGGAACAGAATCTACCATAGAATGATGACCTACACTAGTGCTGTGGGAAAAGCAAGATTTGTATATGTATTTAACATTTGGTACATATGTAGTTAACACTGTGCCTTAAATATATCCAAAGTGAAAGTATGAAAGAATGATGACCACTCCCTCCCTCCCCACGGACCTGATTATAATATGAAGGAGCTAAAGACTCCTGCAATGAAAACCCAATACTGTAGTTTGAAACCTTAAGGGTGACTATGTGAAATGACCCCATGCCAGAAATAATAACCACAATTATTTCCTTCAAAAATAAGTATAATGGCCCATCTCGTCTTTTCAAAGTGGAACTAGCTGCCATTAATCAAGTGTGTGTTCATTTCTTTTTGAGATGTCTATGTCTCATGTCTTGAGGAATGAACCATCTAAAGACAAAAATTCATTATGTGTGTCTGTGATTCAGGGAGAAACTCAATCATTTTCCTTTTGTTCTCCAAATAATCATTGGGATGGTGGGAGATTAGCCTGCATAGTTATTGCAAGGGTAGCAACTGCTGCCTAGGAGTGAGCTTTGCTCTACCTAGATGTGCAGAAAGCAGTGGTCTTTATACAGCAGTTGGTTCCAGGCAGCTGCTTTTATTGTCAATACTTCTTTATAGGGCTTCTCATCCTAGCTGTAGTCACCTGCACACAGACTACAGTTTGTGTGTGTGTTTTGTTATTGATTGATTGATTGATGTTTTAGTCTCAAAGGCTACAACCAGAAAGCTTCCTATGACCACTGTAATGAGCAATGCAGAAAGTGGAGCAGAAAGACCTTTACCTTGAATGTTGTGTAAAGAGTGTGCTCATGTGTTTGGGTGTTGGGAATTGGGGTAAGGGCGGACGTGCTTAACATGTGTGATTGAGTGTTTGTGAAGAGCACCAGACTGACAGGTGGCAGGATGCACGCAACATGGGAGAAATGTCAGAGAAGCTTGAGTCATCAGCCCTTGTCCTGTAAAGAAGAATCACCAACACAATGCAAACCAAAAATATGCCAGATCAATGAGGTTTTGTATTTGTTCACAGTTAAAAGGAAATGTTCTTATTAACCAGGGTTATATTTGTTAACTCAAGTTAAGAGTTTAGTCTGGCCCATTCAACCTCCATTTTCCTCCTAGAATTTTAATAAAGAGGATTTATACAAGTCCAAATTGTGAGATTTGTAAGATGGTTGGCTATGGCACTGAAGACAATAATTCTATCAATTTATCTTAAATAAAGCTTTGGATCTGTCTTTTCTTTTTTTTTTTTACATAGCTTTTGGTTTTATAAATATTTATAAATATTTTTTGGAAAGTATATATATATATATATATATGAAAGGGAGAGATTTATTTTAAGGACCTGGTTCATGTGATTGTGAAGGATGGCAATTCCAGAATCTACAGGACAGTCTGGCAGGCTGGAGACTCAGGGAAGAGTTAGTGTTGCAGCTGAGTCTAAAGGCACTGTGGAGGCAGAATTCCCTTTTTCATGGGAAAGACTTCAGTCTTCTTCTCTTAAGGCCTTCAGGTGATTGTATGAGACCCAGCCACATTGAGGAGTACAATCTGCTTTACTCAGAGTCTACTGATTTAAATGTCAATCTCATCTGAAAAACACCTTCATGGTGACATCTAGACTGGTGTTAGACCAAATACCTGGGTACTTTGGCTTAGTTAAGTTGACATATAAAAAAATTAACCATTACAGTTCCCATGGCAATAGTGTACGTGTGTGTGTGTGTGTGTGTGTGTGTGTGTGTGTGTGTGTGTTGAGTGAATTTCTAGATCATATATTTAAGGGAAAGGCCAGGACAAGTTGTTACAAAGACAATAATAATCTTTGGATTTCACCCACTGACCATATTGATATTCTCTTTCTGTGAGTCTTGATTATTCTTTGGGATTCTTTTCTTAGGTTTTCTTCAGAATACAATGCCTACTGCATCAGAGAATATCCTCACCCCAATCCTATCCCAAATATACTGAGTTTCAAGACCTCCTTTGGGTGACCACCTATCAACAGCAATGTAATTGGTAGAAAGGCACACATTATAGTGTTTTTTATTGATAAACATTTTCATGCCAACAATATACTTTTGGAGATCACTTTCAAATGTACCTCCTTTAGATAGAGTTCTAGAAACATTATCAGATTTGATGAGATAGGCTTTATCATACTTCTTCCCCTTTTCTGTTTTTAAGGGATATCCTTAAATTTAGGACAGTGTTGTGACTGCCAATGGCACCATTTACAGAACTTGTTTATCATCTTTGGGTGGTGCTTTCTATGAAAATCCTCAGTGATTTTTAAACATGGAATTGCTTTAACAAATCACTTAGAAGCTTTTCAACACAATGATCTATACCCACTTCAAGTCAATCCTACAGATTTAATGTCTCAGAAAATAAAAGTAGGACTCCCTAACAATGTATATTTAAAACACTCTATAGCCAAATCTAGTCAGCAAGCACTTGGAAGTTCTTGGGAGAAAGTTTTTCCCAACTTCAAGGTTGCAGAAAATCTACAGCCCTCTCACATCTGATGTCTCTGCTCAGTTTGGACTTAGATTAACTGCCTGGCTTAAGGCCATGCATATTGAATTTGTAGAAATAGAAGATGGGAAGCGTCCATTAAAAATTAGATCTATGTATATTAATATTATGTTGGCTTCAAAGGACTACACTTATTTTTCTAAACTTCAGGCAAATTTTAAAGATTGTCATTATCTTATCAATATTTTCTGAATCCATTTAATTCTAAAGGATTGTAACATCCATTTGTATTTGATTTCTTCCCAAATTTGAGATGGAAAAGTGCTTTGAGGTCTGCACTGCTCCAGTGCTATTCAGTTGGACTGAAGCAGACATACTCTAACTCATCAATATTTCCAAACAGATTTAGTCAAGGGTATAGAATTTAAGTGAAGTAAAGGTGCTCATGCACAAGAGCAGATACAGCATATCTTGGCTTTCCTCTACACTCTGACTTCCGGGATTCCTACAGGGCAACAGCCCTGTGCTGCCAGGGTCCTGCCAGACTTGGAAGCATACACTAGCCTTGCGGCACCACTGTTCTTTAATACTCAGTTCTGTATTAGGCCTTCTGAAAGAGAATCACCAAGAATTTGTGCTCTTTGGTTTAGGGGAAGATTTACAAATATGGAGCTCGTTTGGTTCCTGAGCCAACTGAGCAACAATATTAACAATGGAGAGAAAAGAATGGGGGTCAAAGCAGAGTCAGTGACCCAGTATCCTTGAATAGTATGTCTGTCTTCTACTTTTCTTTGATGGAGAAGACCCATCTCTCTGCAGGGCCTATGCAACTTCTTGCATGTCAAGCATGCATGGGAGGTTTTTTGTTTTTTTTTTTTTCTTTTATATCTAATGGTGCTTGTGTGTGTTATAGATGATCTGGGACAGGACGGACAGAAAGGAACTCTTCTATAGAAGAGTTGATCTGACCTGTGATTTAGGGATATAAATAAAGTGGCAAAGGAGACCAGTTAACAAACTAACAATAACCCAGGTGGGGGATAGTAAGGTCTGAACTAAGCCTGAGGAAATTAGGGAGATGACCTTTCAGAGATGAAAACCAGGATGTACAAACTAACTAGGTGTGCATTAAAGAGCACGGGGGAGTTGCAGCTCACTCAAATATGAAAATGATATAAGCAAGTATGAAATAAAGCATGATGGAGCCATTAAGACCAGGAAAGAAGAAGATTTCATGATAAGATAATATAGAGCATTTTGGAATTGATTAGAATAAGGCAAAATGCAGGTGATTTGTCCAAATGATCATATGAAGTAAGCAGTTGACAAAGTCTGATTCTTGGAAGAGAACTTAAATATGAGTTATATAGTTAGGAGTCATAAGAGTTGAAGAGAGAAGGAATAGATATAGAGTTTAGAATTTTTTTTAAAAATAGGCCCAAAATAAGATCTCGGGAATAGCAACCAATAACTACTAAGCATAAGAGAAGGAGCTGACTGCAGAACCAAAGCTCAGACTGCATCTAGGAAATAACCACAGGCAAAGTTATTTATGAAGTCTTATTTTCTTGTTGTCCCCTCTTTTAGTCCTCCTCAAGAAATATAAGCTTTATGAGGGCAGGGGATTTTTGTCCACTTTGTACATTGATCAATTATTGATGTATTTCCTCAGTACTTGAAATAGAATAGATATTAAATGTCTATCAAATGGATATATATAGTCACAGGTGCCCTTTGATGGCACAAGCTCTCTCCTATTTCTGTGACATCCTTTGTCTTCACACATATCTCTAAATCCAGGTTGTCATCCTGATCTTTCATTTGGACTATTACAATAACCACTGGTCTAGAGTTGTTTCTCCATCTCATTTGTTTTACAGAATGCCTTAAGTCCAAGCATTTTACTATTACTTGCAAAGCTCTCCATGACCTGCTCCATGCTTACTTGCCTTTTAATTCCTTTCCACTTTACACTCTATGAATACAGTTCCTTGTACTCTTCATAAACTCTCTACAGTTTCATGCCGTTTTAACCATTTTAACTATTTCCACCTACAGGAAATTCTGCTATTTCCCTCTATGCCTGTTCATTTCTCATCTCTCAAAAATTAGTTCATGAGTCACCTTCCACAAGAAGTTTTCCATTTCTGACCTGGAGTCAGCAAGCTCCTCTCCCCTGCAGGAATCTGTTTAGAGCTCTCTCACTTGCATTTACCCAGTGCTGTGATGCCCCAAAGGCAGGCACCCCATCTTATCCATGTCTACTGAACTATGATGAAATCATGACAAGACTAATCTCATTGAATACAAGTTTGATCATGTCACTTACCTCCTCTACAAGCTTTAATAGCTCCCTATCATTCACAGGAATCAAAAAAAAAAAAAAACAAAACAAAACTTCTTAGCCTGGAAGGTAAGACGTTTCACAAGCAGGATTTATGCAAAGCTCCAACCATAATCTTCTTTACTCCTTGTTACAAAGTAAATTTAAAAATTTCTTGTTCTAGGGGCACCCGGGTGGCTCATTCGGTTAAGCGCTGGCTCTTGATTTCAGCTCAGGTCATGATCTCAGGGTCCTGGGGTGGAGCCTCACATCAGTCTCCGTGCTCAGGGGGGAGGCTGATTGAGGATTCTCTTTCTGTCCCTCTCCCACTACCCCTCCTCCCACTCATGTGCTCTCTCTCTCTCTCTCAAATAAACCTTAAAAAAAAAAAAAAACCTTTCTTGTTCTCCAGGAAGTTTGACAAATTTGGTAACCTTCACTTAAAATGCACCTTTTTAATACTTATGTGTCCAAATGTCTTCCATTCTGAAAAGCCCAGATTAAACGCCATCTCCTCCACTATTTTTTCTCTAATTTTTCTCAGCCAGAAGTCACTGTGCTTTCATCTGACCTTCCAGAGCACTACATTATGAGTTAGCAGTATCCCTTCTGGTGCTCTTCTATTTTAATTTTCATTAGAATGATATTTTATATGCATTTAATCTTCTCTACTATACTCTAAGATCCTGAGGGCACAATTCAGGCATGGCCCACATTTGTCTTCTTCAGTGGCTTCCTTGGTCCTTATCCAAATAGGCACTACTAAATACTTTTTAAGTGAAAGAGATGTAAGAAGAAGGAAGGGATGCATGCCGGATTCAAATTCTAGAGGTTTCACAGAATTAGATCAGAATATAAGAGCTACTACAGTTGGTAGCTGGGGAAGTATGGTAATGTTCCAGACAATTTAGAGTGAAATTTAGGAACCGAAGTCGGATTGCAAATGTTAAAGTACATGCTATGTGGCAGGCACTGTGTTAATCATATTCTGCATATCATTTAATAGACCACTTTTATTAAGAAAAACATCCTATAAGGTAGAAACTATCATCCCCCAAGTATTTCAATGAAAGAAACTGAGGCAAAGATATGAAGTAACATGCCTAACTCACACAGATGTTGCTGAATCATTGTCTGAATTCAAGTAATCTGACAGCAACACCTGAATTCTTTTTTTCAAACATTTATTTATTTATTTGAGAGAGAGAGTTGGGGGTGGGGCAGAGGGAGAGAGAGAAACTTGAGGAAACTCTGCCCTGAGCACGGAGCCTGATGCGGGGCTCCACACAAGGCTCAGGGCGGGGCTCCATCTCAAGACCCCAAGATCACGACCTGAGCCAAAACCAAGAGTCAGCGGATGAACTGATTGCGCCATCCAGGTACCCCAGCAGTACCCGCATTCTAAATCATCATTCTCTCTTCTATGGAGGTATGCCACGGAAAGGAAAAACAGCATTGATTAATAACACTGACAAGATAGGCAGGGCTTTAGAGGACTTAAGGAATGATACATAAGAAAGAATGGAATTTAGTCATAGACAGGAATAGGAAAACCTGTGTCATCAACCCTAGGAGAAAAGGAGGAAAATATAGGTGAATCTAGAAAGTCCCTTTGTCTGAAATGGGCATTGTTTGAACAGAACTGAATTGAACTAAATTGGATAAGGATTGAGAAGTTACTGAACTATAGAGTAAAATTGTGACACACCCTCTTAAACTGGTACCTTTGCTTTTCATCTTCCTTGTGTACCTGGGCAAAACATCTGCAACTCACTAGGGGGTATCAACTAAGAAAATAAAAGAACTACCAAGGAATTGAGGAGGTCAATATGCAACTTGTGTTACATCTGCTCTTAAGATATATGAAATAAATGTTTCAAGGTAGTCAAGTTCTCTATAAATTAATTTTGGTATAGTTATGGCCCATTTTTGCAAAAATTTCATGTTAGATGTTCATATATATATATACATATATATATTAATTTCAGTGATTTTTTTTGTTTGATGATTTTGAGAAATTTTGATTCATACTAAAGGCCACAATTATCCTAACATTTTACTTACACACATTTAAACAAAACTGTCTTCTATCTGTTCTCATATCTTAAATTTCCCTGGAGGAGTAACTTCTCTACTCATTTAATGAACATACACTTAACTATCTTTCTTTTTCTTGTATTCATTATACAGGAACCTTCTTTTATGCTAGGTCCACTTCTATCCTGTATAATAGGGAACTAAGAAGATTCATAAGCGAAGAGGAAGAATGGGCTGGTATCTTAATATCCCCTATTAAGGAGATGTATGGAGTTTCCTGAGTATTAACCGTCAGTCAGTGTCTTCTCTAGTTTAGTGACCTGTAGCCATCTGGTCTAACACATTCATAATTATTAGGGGAAACTTGTTGATGGGGAAGTTTGCTCTCCTTTATGTTCCTCTACTTAATTAATTGTATAAAGCAGAGTAATATGAAAGAAAAGAAAAGATGAGAAAAACAAGTTGCAAATTTCAAAACTGGAAATAATTTCTTTTGTGGAAATTTTTTGTATCCTGGTCAACTTTGATCACCTATGTTGAAAAGAAACATAGTTTCCAAGTAATCAACATTTAAAGAGTTACTGGAGTATGTGTGGGGGTGGACTTTAGGATCAAGTCCATTGTTTCTATGGGGCAATTCTCTGTGATTCACTTTTAACTTAGGAGGTTATCTGAAAGGTTTGTTCACTTCCAAAAACGTAAGACCTTACAGCACAGAGAAAGTAAGGAAGATGGACACCTGGGTGGCTCAGTTAAGCATCTGCCTTCGGCTCAGGTCATGATCCCAGGGTCCTGGGATCGAGCCCCGCTTCAGGCTCCCTGCTCGGCGGGGAGCCTGCTTCTCCCTCTTCCCCTGCTCCTGCTCTCTCTCTCTCTCTCTTGCTCTCTCTCTCTTTCAAATAAATAAATAAAATCTTAAATGAAAAGAAAGTAGGGAAGAAAAATGTTACTGCACATTTTTTCATAACTAATAATCCATCTGGTCTGAGATATTCAAATTAAATTGGGATTGACATTTGCCCACCTTGGAATGAAAGAATGATCCATCTGAAGTTTTTAGAATCAGTCTGCCCCTGTGGACTCTGCAGATAAGAACACAGGAGGTATGAAGAGAAGACTCTAAGACAACTCACAGTTTCACAAGTTGTGACCTAAAACTTGACGAGGCCTCAGATAGTTTTGGGCTTGATGGCTCTATAGTATGATGGAGCGTATCAGTTATTTCTGGTAGTTCCTTGTCACCCTCATGCTTCAGCTCAGGCTTCTGTATTCCCAAACATTTTTTTTTTTTTAAATAAAAAACCCAAAACCACACAGCAGCTTTTGTTAATACCAGCACAGACTTTTTATTTTTTTCTAATTGCAAAAAGCTGATTCATTGGCATATGTGCCATTCCCAGGAATGCTTTTAACCACTTCATCAAACTTGGCACTGTCTAAATGTTGGTTTTGATTGCCAACCGACAAAAGAGAAGGGAAGTCACAAAAGAGAAAATTAACAAGTGTGCACAGTTCCAAAATTTGTTCTACAAATGTGTTTTAAATCAAATGAATCATCCTTTGGCACAAGCTACTCACTTTAGAGTCATTCATTTGAACGGCTTAGTCTCTGTCTCCTGAAGACTGTGGTTAGCATTATTCTTGATGAATGAGACAGTTACTTTAAATTATAAATAAAACAAATAGAATAACTTAATATCTGACTCTTAACAAAAGGTATGTTGTCTCACTTTGCACTGGCAATATATTTTAAAGTGCAGTATGCCGAAAATTCATTTAAACCACAAAAAGAACCAAGGACGTATCTGCATAGAACTGCTCATGAAGAAAGTAATTTGATCAAACAAATGCATCTTGATCAAGAAAATATGTGGTCTTCCCAAATATTTTATCACTTTGTTTTTCTAGTCTTTTTACTCCATAAAAGAGGTTTCAATTATTTTTTTCCCATTGAAATATAGTTAACATACAGTGTTATATTGGTTTCAGGTGTACAACATAACAATTGACATTTATATACATTATGAAATACTCACCATGATAAGTCTGGTTACCATCTATCACTGTACAAAGTTATTATTATACTAATATTATTGACTATACTCCCTATGCTGTCTTTCTACATTCCCATGGCTCATTTACTTTATAACTGGAAGTTTGTACCTCTTAATCCTCTTCACCTATTTCATCCATCTCCCCACTCCCCCTTCTCTCTGACAACGATCAGTGTGTTCTCTGTATTTATGAGTCTGTTTCTGTTTTGTTTTGTTTGTCTTGCTTTTCTTCTTGTAACTTTCTTAATTTGATTAAAGGTCTCTGGTACTAATAGAATTCATGCTGTATAGTATTCATTTTTTTTTTTTGCGGGGGAGGGGCAGAAGGAGAGGGTCAAAGAGAATCTTAAGCAGGATTCACACCCAATGCGGAGCCCGACGCTGGACTTGATCTCACAACCCTCAGATCATGGTCTGAGCCGAAATTAAGAGTCAGAACTTAACTGACTGAGCCACCCAGGCACCCTTAATATTTGTTCTTGAAATCAATTTTTTATTAATTTCAAATCTTTGCAAGGGTAAAGATTTATAAAAGTAAGTAATATGTAAATATTAACTTTCCAAGAGATAAATTTGGCTTTTTTTTCATCTCCTTTGATCTTTACTTTAAAGAAATGGTATTGTTTATTTGTAATTTCTTCAAAACCATTTTTTAAGCTGATCCTTAGGCAAGATAAAAACTTAATACAGTGTATAATATTTTCCTCATCTTATGTAGGCTACCTACATAAGCCTATATGTATTTCACGTATCTTTCTAATATCTGCCTTACCTCATAAACAATACTTTGGGAGTAATTGTTGTGAAGTGGCAATGTGAGAACTGAGGAAGTAAGAAACACATTTCTGGGTAAGCCCACTCATCTGAACTCCTACGTGACAGGTGTCTCTTGGTAAAGTCGGCTAGACAATGGGATACCAGGATATCACCACCGCTGTGAATGAGTCTCTCCCAGAGGGGACTTATCTGCTTCTTTGTCTGATTCCTACTGGACTCTAATTCTCACTCACCATGTGAATCAGCAGGAAGGATTTATTCAAAGACCTATATTAGCTGACTTTCATTCCTATTCCAGCTTCTATTTGCGGGCTTCTATAACATGTTACCCCAACATAGAATTAAATTGTGTTCTGGAAAGCTTTGAGAACTGTAGGATGGTAAAGGTGTTGTTCCATGGTTTTATTCATTCTAGGTACAAGAAGTTAACTCTAAGATGGAGCCATTTGGTCCAATTATTATGATATAGGTACTATGTATAGTACAGTAATAATAATTATCAAGGGTTTCTTAAGACAACAGAAGGGTCTGTTCAAAATGAGTTTCCAAACTAAAAGCTAAAATATGTATTTTTTTATTGCCTCAGAATTGGCAACTAAGATCACAAAATAGTACAAAAGCGTACTAAGTACACCACATTGAAAAGAAAACTTCCGAAGTTGGGACTAGATACATCTACATGATTTTCTAAGTGGCTCAAAATGGGTCCCCACAGTTCCTCTGAAAAAGTCATGAGTAGCCACCAAAAGCTAGCACACAATTCTAAAAGCAGGTATCAGCCAAGAAAACAAAGGAACTCAACAAATGCAATGCAGTTGTGTGAACTTTCCCATTTTTCCATAACCTTTCCACAGTGTCACAACACCAGAAAGGAGAAAGAAGGAATAAGTGTGCCAGCCTTTATCTCTCAAACTCAGAAAACATTCATTTTATACTGGTGTATCCTGGGTATTAATAACTGAAAGTAACAGAAAGCTGTGAGATATTCCAGCAATGTCATCAGAGAATAGGAAAGCAAGTTTCAACAGATCAGGGGAATTCTGTTCTCTGTTTTCCACTTAAAAAAAATTCTATGGATCTGGTATGCATTGGGATGTCTGCTTCTTGTTTAAGGGCCCATTGTCATGATACATTTTGGTATTTGCTTGGGAATCCCCAAGAATGGCCAAGTTATGAAACACCTCTGCTTCTCTAACCTGAGAATCATGCTGCATTCTGAGCATAGGAGAACAGGATAGAAATTTTTAAAAACTAACCATTTGTTTCAGAAGAGTCACTCCTACTTATAGTAGACAGAAAAATAGAGGCCTCATTGAACAAAATGATGCCACTAGCCTTCCAAACAGTATCACAAATGATCTCATCCCATATAGCAACCATAGTCCTGGTACTCAAATAATTTCTAATATTATCTATATTGCAATTTACAACTCTCAAGAGTGAGTTTGAGACATTGGTAATGCTGGGGTAGGATTATATGTGTGTGTGTGTTAGCTCTGTGTAATTGTGTACTTGTTTATGTGTCTGTGTTTGGTTTCCCTAAGCTCAGACCCAATGGAGATTAAAACTTCCTAATGACAGAATTGGCTATTAACTAGAGCAGACATAAATTAAGTATCTCAAAAATCTAAATAGAGCTCAAGACAGACTCGGCTGTCATCAGTATCCCAGAAAATATTCATAGACCCAAGGTGTCTTAGTTTGTATTCTTCCAGAAGTAGATGTTGAGATGAGAATTTGAATACAAGCTGTTTTGGGGGGAGACTATCCCAGGAGACACAGGTAAGGGAGTATGAAAATGAAACAGGGAAATGAAGACAACCGCTTGAGGGGGAGTCATTGGTCAAGTTACCTTGTGGGAAACTGGAAATTAATTCTGCTGCTGAACAGGGAGAGCTGGTGTAGAACATTTGCTTCAGAGTTATCCCTCCCAAACGAAGAGAAACCTTGGGTATTTATACATCAACTCCCCAACAGTCCTTGACTGAGAGCTGTTCCAAGGATGAGAGGTAAATTGAAGGAATATTAATTCTTAGAACTTCCAGCCTGATGTGCTTGGCAGAGCTGACTCTGATGCTCAAAGGAAGCCCTCCCAAGTAGAGTAAGATGTTGGCAGCTTGAAATAGAAAAGTTACCCTACATTTGTAAATTCGAAAGGGATATTGTTGGGACACCAACAAAATATGCATTAGGTATCCTGGCTGGGTTGAAGTACTTCAAACCAGTTAGTGTTTAACTGAGATAATAGGTTCCATATGCATTTAGGGGAACATGGGGTATCAGTAATTTGTAAAGAAATCCAACTCTAGTGATGCAAATGTTTTCAATCTCCATAAAGTCGGGCTACACATCTGCTTTTTACATTGTTTTACCCACTGTAACTTCCATGGTGCCTGGCATGTAAGAGGCACACAAACTCTTTGGGAAAGAAATCATTTCATCATATTTATTTTAATATTTTTACTAAGGAATTAGTCAAAGATAGGCAAAGAAAAAAATATGCCAAGAGGAACATATAAAGAGATATTCATTACATTATTAATTTAGAAAGGACCTTAGAATGATAATAAGGAGAGCTATAAGACTAGTTAGGATGGTTGCTTTATTAAATGAATTATGTTGTCTCAAGTGTCTTTCTGGTGAACTACCTCAGTACTTCTTTAGTCTTATTCTAGTAGAATAGTAGGAAAGGAGAGTATGGGGTTAAATTCTAGTCATTAACTTTTTTCCTTAAAAAATTTACCATTTTTTTCTCTTCTTTAAAATAGAAACAAATTATCTCATTATTTATATTGCAAAGGGTATTGGCAGCTGTGAATGGAGGGATACAAATAAAAGAAGGACGTGAAAATGAATGGGAGCACCACCATGTTGCTGACTGAGTTTCTTAATATTTTAATTCTGTGTTTCCTTTTTGTGGAATCAGAAAAAAATAATTCTTGTTTTTTAAGATAGTTGTTAGAATTAAATAAAACAATGTGTGAATCTAATACAGAAAATGATCAGTAATTGAGCCTTACATGGGAGATATATATCTATATATAGATACAGATATATGTAGATATCCACAGTAGTGCCTCCTTATCTGTGGGGGATACATTCCAAGACTCCCAGGGGATGTCTGAAACCACAGACAATACTGAACCCTATATATACTATTTTTTCCTATGCATACATACCTGTGCTAGTTTAATTTATAAATTAGACACAGAGATTAACTATAATAATAAAATTGAATGATTATGACATAATAATCATTATGTGAACATGCTCTTTCCCTCTCTCTTTCCTTCAAAATTCCTTTGTACTGTACTCACCCTTCTTATGATGATGATAAGAGATGACAAAATGCCTACGTCATGAGATGAAATGAGGTGAATGACGTAGGCATCGTGACATCGCATTAGGCTACTACTGACTATTGACAATAAGTCAGAAGGAGGATCATCAGCTACTGGACTGTGGTTGACTATGGGTAGCTGAAACCCTGGAAAGCAAAACCACAGATAAGATACATATGTAAATGGAACATACATATTTATGATAATAAAAATATAATATATTTAAATATATTATGTAGTATATACATACAAATATATCTTCCTGTGTAAGATTTTTAAGATTATTACATTCAGGTTTTACATTTCATCAGTGTTCTTTTTGTAAATATCAACTATGGGTATAGAAGTTTTTCACCAGTATTGGATTTCTGATGATTCATGTAGTTTAAAGAATTTATGTTCAAATTTCATGAACTATTTGTTCTCATCACTTTTTATTATTTTATATTTATTTTTAAAACTAAAAATATGAACACAGAGTTTCCTCTACATTGCATATCTTCCACCTGTATTTGGATTAAACATGTGTTGATTTAAGATTTCAAAGTTACCAGCAAAGTCAACAGTAAGTATTCAGATGCCAATTTTGAAGCAGGCACTCTTGGGATAGTTAGTCATCAATATTATTCCTTGTTTCCTTAAATGAACATTGGTAGTTAGCAATTTGGAGTCCATAAGGACCTTTTAATTTGTCTTCAAAAAGTGACTTTGAACGTATGTTATTTTGTTAAATTATAGATATTACCTGAATAAATTCTTTGGTTGCATGTTTTCTTCCTACAATCGCTTGATTGTTTCCTGTAAAACCCCACTGACTTTTCATGGAATGTGTTGGAAAATTTTTTCTCAAGGTTTTCCTTTTGTGCCTGTAGCTCTTGTAGTCACTTCCCTATTACAAGCTTAACTGATACAGGTTTTAGAACCAAGACATAGGTTTGTTGTTGTTGTTCAAAACTTGTTTTATTTGGATTGATTATTTTCTGGTCTGATTTCATGATCCACCATTTCACTAGAAGCTAGTGGTGAATTACCAAAAGAACTTCCCAGTGTGTTTGTATACATTTTTTTTTTCAAATTTATGAATGGAAAAAGCACAGACATTATATTGATTATGTGTAATTGCCTATGCATTGGATGTTTTATATTGAACATTACATATTAATGGAATATTCATTCCACGTGTACTCATTTGCAAATTGTATGCATTGTATAGAACCCAACGTCTGGTCTTAAAAGGCCTCCTGTTTCAGGATCTCCTTTCAGAGTATTAAACCAAACCATTATAACCCCAAATCAATGTTACAGTCAGTTATTCTAAGGTTAACAAAAAATAAAAGTACCACACGTTAACCATCCAGGAAAGCAAGATACACACATAGATCCATAAATGCATATTTGAAAACCAACTGTGAGCCCCCTATAATGTAACGGGGGTAGAAAAACCCAGTTTTGTTTGGAGAATGGACTGCCAGACCTCTCAAACCTCAAGTTTGCTTTGCTTCTAGAATTTTTCCCTTATTTTTTTTTTCTAGCTAGGTAAATTTTGAAGGAAATTTAACTTGAAAAGCATGTTTCTAAAGCTAAACCACAGACTGTGCAATGTGAATAATAATGATTCTTGGCTTATTGTTTTTCAATTCCAGAAGAAATCTGACAGACCAGGTCAGTAACAAGCAATAATGCCTATAAAATAGTTTCACACAGATGTGTTTTTTTTTTTTTTCAACAAACAAGCTTGAAAATTAGAAAAAAATTTGGAACACAGAAGAAAAATGTTCAAAATTATTCAAAGCCATATAATTAATATAACCACCCCTCAGTATAGGTAAACCATGTGTACTACTTTTTATTTCAGATTATTCTTTTGTATAGATACATAAACATATTACTTTATTGGGTGGGCTTTACATCTCATGAAATTTACCCTTTTCAAGTGTACAATTCAATAATTTTTAATAACTCTTCTGACTAATTCAACCATTGCCATAAACCAGTTTTATCCTCCTAGTAAGTAATGATGAGCCTATCATTGCCTTTTAAGCTCAAGTTTTTAAATATAAATTCTAATTTAAGAGTCTTCATATTGAATTTAATTTTTCATAAATAAAACTCAACATAACATGACCTGAGTTTAGTTCACAAACTTCGGAATGAATTTTAGAATTTTTCCATACCTTAGGTAACATGTACTGTCTTCCTTCCTGAAGTTTACCCAGCTCTGTCTGAGAACTCTTGCTCTGTGTAGACTAAAGATAATTGTCTGTTAGCTGTTGGGAATTCGAAATGCAGGAAACTAAATACACACATTAAAGTGAAAGCCAAATTCTTAAAAGAAAAAGTATTACTATATTTGTATCCACATAATTTTCTTTTTAGCTTTACTTATGCAATCCAAAAATGGAACAACTTAAGGCTATTTTTTTCTAATGTGCTAAAATTTTTATGTTGCATGTGAAAATTAATTTGCTCCAGTCCTTAAAATTCTAAGGTCAATTATGTGGAGTTTACATAATGGCAAAAATATGTATTGATATATTTTCCTTATTTGGATAGACTTGAGAATTCAAATTCTTCCAAAACTCATGCTAGCTCAAAAGGTATTTGACAAAAATTCTTTAGATAAATTAATCTTGTGCCTGGAACTAAAGAGGTCAAACCACAGGCATCATGGAAATTAAGCAGCAGGTAGTCTGCCTCTGCAATTTCCCCTTTGTTTTCTGCTTATATATTTTAGAATCTCTGTTTGTGGGGAATAAAATGTTATTTATTGCAATTAAATGTTTGCAATTCTTAATCAAGTGATACGGGGTAGAGAGGGAATTTGTTTGGAACAAAAAGAGGTTGGGAAGTATTACTAAATGCAAGCATGAACAATGCAAATTTTACAGCCAAAATAGAAATTTTGCAGGCATGACTGCTTTTAGAAACTCTGTAAGTCTCTGCTGGTGTGCATTTTGTTTGTATAAATATGCAAACATACCCAAATTAGCATATATCCCACCTGCATCCTTCAGACAGCTAGACTACAAAAAATTAATAAACGCAACTTCTTTTTTAATTACTTAATTTGTTAAATTTTAATTGAAATCAGATAATGGGTTTGGGATGCATAATTCGAGGAGATGTAGAGTGCATATAAGGATTCATGGAATTGTCAAATGCATTTAACTTTTTCCTATTTTACTTAAAAATTTTCAGGTGAGGGGCGCCTGGGTGGCTCAGTCCCTTAAGCCTCTGATTCTTGATTTCAACTCAGGTCATGATCTTAGAGTCCTGGAATCCAGCACCAGGTCAGGCTACCTGCTTAGCGGGAAGTCGCTTCTCTCCCTCTCCCTCTGCCCCTCCCCATGTGCGCGCATGCGCGCGCGCGGGCGCGCGCCCTCTCTTTCTTTTGCGCGTGCGCGTGCACGTGCACAAATAAATAAATAAATAAATCTTCAAAAAAACTTTTTCAGGTAATTTCTTTAAAATCAACAAATAAAGACTATTGTGTTTTTTAAGAGTATAACCATATTATAAATAAATTCCTAGCATCAAGTAACATAGAAGTAGGGCTGCTCCGGAAGTTGATTTCATGGAAATCAAATAATCTACACTCTAAATAGTGACCTTTCAAAAATCTTCTTCATTTCTGGAATACTCCCTTGGCCCTTTTTTATTTTTTCAAGCCAATGAGTATTTCTATGTGTAAGTAAATTGAATAGGTCTGAGCTAATTTTGAAAATCTGATTTCCAGTGTTTGACCGCAGATTTCCTGGTATGGGAGGTTTGGGCTTTTACCTCCCTAAAGGAAGAGATCAACCTCCATGATTCCTAAAGAGGACTTCCCTGCTTCAGTTAGTCTCCGCCGCACTTAGGGTAGAATTGCTAGGCATATACAAGCCATATGGGCCAGACCAATAAGCCATACGCAAAGCACAATCTCTCAACATTTTTTCTGCTTCCTCACACAGAATCAATAATATTTAGATGTAACATATACTTCTACGGTGTACATTTATGGAGGGATAATGCACATAAAAATTCATGATTCATACAACAATGAAAAGTAATGGTTGCTCACTCATGCATGTGATACTTATAAGGACAGTTGTCATTACTTCAGGAATAAATCAATTTCTCACTCACCCAAGAACGTATATAGGTGAAAGTGAAGTTATTATAGGACCACACTTGAATTCATACAAATGCATGAATGCATGAGTGTGTGCATGTGTGTGTGTGTGTTTGTTTCAAATTTTGGTGCCTCTATTAAAGTTAGCTATTTATTACTTCTGACACAGACCCCAATTGATCCTGCACAACAGGGTTTATATATGATGCCTTGAAGAATTCTGTACTGATGTAACTATGGTATCATTCTCTCCATCTTCTTTTCTTTTCTTATAAAAATGAAAGGATCTGGTAAAGACAGGACAAAATGGCTCACCTTGAGCCTCAACACTGCCAACTAGGGGTAAGTCCAGATAAAAGTGTTAGCTTATGACTTAGTGTGTAGTGTCTAATGATGTAATCTGGCTAAAATCATGTTGCTGATAGACAGACACACAGGAACCCAACAGATAGCAACCTTATAAGTACAGAAATACCTATTCCTTAAATAGCATAAGAGGTTAAAACTATATATTATTAAAGCTGCGATAGGCAGGTTTTAACCTTTAGTGTTGGTTAGATATCAAAGACAGTACATCATGGAAGTCTCTGAATTTGATGGTACTGATACAAAAAATTATATCAAGACTATGTGCATGCCACATATTTTCTTAGATAGCTCATAGTGCTGTTGAGAAGACATCTATTGTTTGCAATAACTTGTAGACAATATTACACTATTGTGATTGTTTTAAAATGTAGTTTTTATTATTATTCAGGTATGGTGAGACCAACACATTGGTCAGGAGATGATTGCTATGAAAAAGATAGTTACTCACAGTTCCCAAGAGGAAGGGGAGACTACCACACCATGGAGGGCCACACAGAGGAGTACCAGGTTCAGTCAGGAGGCAGAAGGAGCAAATGGAAAGTATGGGCAAGAGCCTTTATTATGGTTTTTGTGGGAAAGGTAAGGCAAGATAAGATAAGTAGACTTAGGATTGGCTATTTCGAATTCAGTGGACTCTGAGGTATAGGGACTTGCTTGATGTGTGGTACCTAGCCTTGGAATGATTAGGGCAGAGAAATATTGCCTCCTAGAGTATAAATCCAGATAGAGAAGGCTCTGGATTGATTAGTTTGCATATGAAAAGCACTCTCCTGGGTCAGTCTTTGCTATTTCTAGGAACTGGCTAGCCTCGGGAGAGGTAGTCTATCCCCAGTCAGCAAGGCTTTAGATGCCAGAGCATCAAGAATACAGAAAATAAAAAAAGCTAGTTAATAAAGTGACATAGTGAGATCTGAGTAAAAAAATTATATTTTTGCTTCTTTGTAAACAGAAATAACATTTATATATAGTAAATTGTATTAATTGTAAGTGTAAAATTCAATGACTTTTGACAAAGATACCTACCCCACTCAAAATATAGAGTATTTCTATCAGTGGCCTCTTTCCGTCTATCTACAGTTATAGTTTGCCAATAAAAGTTTAATTTACTTAAGACCAGTACATATTTTGTCTCATTTTTCCAAATGTAACATAATGTAAAAAACATAATGTAAACTTTCTCCTCCTTTCTGTCTCGATTGAGCACATGGATCAAACAACCTAAGGGGGTCATCTTTTTGACTAGATTTCTTACCATTATCTGTAAAATGGAAGTGGGATAAATGTCAGTCCTCTTCTGCACTAACATGTATTTAAATCATACCTCTCCACTCCTGCAGTTAATGAGAAAGCAGCAAGCCCTTTGTCACGAGCTCCACAGAGAGTGCTATCAGGGCCCAAGGTCAGTTCTACCGGTCCTGTGCTGGAATGTAGCAGCTCTACCTCTGAGTGATTCTAAGTCAGAAGAGACATTATTACTTCAGCAGCCCTTTAAAACAAACAAACAAGAACTCACAGTGTGGTTAGCTTAGTTATAACCTAAGATTTGTTCTTTCATCTGGGCTTGATTTTGCATCATAATCCTTTCCCACCACCATGTTTCCATTAGCTGCATTCAACAATTGTCACTCTTAATCTTTGGAACCATCTATACTAAAATAACCTTGTTTGTACTAAAAAGTTGGATAAAATAGTAACTGATTTGCCCAAGATTTCAATATTTTATGATAAATTTGCTAGTATACTATATTTTTCAAAGACAAATAGTTAAGAAAAAAACGTTTTTTGCTCTAATTTCTAATATTTCCTACCTAACTGATTCCTTATTTTATTGTTTTTTTTAAGATTTTATCTATTCATTTGAGAGAGAGAGAGTGCCAGCATGAGCAGGGGGAGGGGCAGAGGGAGAAACAGACTCCTCGCTGAGCATGGAGCCCCATGAGGGGCTCGATCCCAGGACTGTGAGATCATGACCTGAGTCAAAATCAAGAGTTGGACGCTTAACTGATTGAGCTACCTAGGTGCCCCTCCCACCCATGTGATTCCTTATTTCAGAGATTAATCAACTCTAAGTGAACAATAAGAGTTTTTAAAATAGCTATTTATCACTATTAACCTCTTTCACATTGAAGCATTGTATTTAGAAACCTGTGGTTTGCCCTCCATAGATTTTCAAAGCCATATCACATATGTGAGATGACAGAAAATATATATTGGTCTCTGTCCCCGGTTTCTGGCACAGAGCTCCAAAAATTCCTGTAGTTTTCTAAATGATAGAGCACTAAGAGCATACTTTTGTTCTAGTATTTGGTCTTTGACCCTGGTTCCTGACACAGGACTCTCGAAATTCTTATCATTTCCTGGGTACAAGGAGTGTCTTTTATTCTAATGAGGTAAATCTGGGTGAGTTTCTGAATAGCACCTGGATGAGGACTGGTCAATGGAAAGAGCAAGCCATTATTAGAAGTTTGGAATTTTCAGCCCTGCTACCAATTCTCTTGAGAAGGGAGAAGGGCTGAGAATGGAGTTAAGATTAATCACGCCTATATGATGAAGCCTCCGTAAACATCCCAATAGTATGGCATTTGGAGAGCATCCAGGTCTGTGAACACATCCATGTACCAAGAGGGTGATATACCAACTCCAATGGAGAGAAAATTTCCCTTGCTTGGGATCCTCCCAGACCTTGCTCTGTGTATCTCTTCATCTGGCTGTTCATCTTTATCCTTTATCATGTTCTTTAATAAGTTGATAAATGTAAGTATTGTCCTGAGTGCTGTGAGCCATTCTAGCAAATAAATCAAACTGAAGAAGGAGGTCATGGAAACCTCCGATTTGTAGCCAAGTCAGACAGAAGTTGTGAGTAACCTGGGGGCCTACTACTTGCAATTGGTATCTAAGTGGGGGGCAATCTCATGGGACTGAGCCCTTAAACTGTAGGATCTGATGCTCTCTCCAGTAGATAGTGTCTGAATTTAAATTGTAGGAAACCCAACTGGTATCATAGAATTGGTTGGTGTGGGGAAAACCCATACATTTGCTGACCAGAGGTGTTAGAAGGGTTGTGACTATGATAATAATAGGAGAATAAAGGAGAAACACAGGAGGGGAAAAACTAGGTTTGAAAAAAAAAAAAAACATATTTGAAGATTGTTCTCATTCTGTGCGGTTATTGAATGATATTAAAAGGAGAACTTAATTAAAAAAATAAGGAATGTGAAAGGCCACTGAAAAAAATGAAAAACAGGATCTCTTCTTGAAGAATCCATCCAATAAACACCCATGAAATGAACCCTTCTTCTATCACTACTGCTCAAAATTTATTTTCAGTGTGTATGCCTTAAAATGTTTTTCTTCCAGCACTATTGGTTCAGTTGAGAGAATTACTTTTCTCTTTACTATAGAAAATTAATGACATAATTTTATAGACAATGGTATCTCTGCTAAACACATTATAGTTTTCATTTTGGTTCAAAAATTATTATTTTAACATCAAGAGCTAAATAGAACTTATCTTTCAAAGGAAATAACCACAAAACATATTGTATATTTTACTGCAAAGTTAACCAAACTGCATAGCTAGTTTTATGCAAGGTTGTCATGAAGTTAGGCACTGTAGACTCTGAGGGGTTTATAATATAGTGGGAAGACATGCTGGTAAGTAAATTATATAATTACAACACAATGTGGTGGGCTAAATAATAAGAGAATGAACAAGTATTCTGTACATCAGAACAGAGGAAGAAGCTGATTATTGCCTAAGGGACTCAGGAAGGGCTTTATGGAGGAATTATATTAGCAATGGATTTCTAAGGATAATAAATACATAAGATTTTTTCAGATGAAAAAGGAAGAGATTGTTCCACATAGTGAGTGTAGTAGTACACTGTGGACAGATGACCAAAGGAATTATCTTTAGAATTTTAGTTTGAAAGGAGAGCACTAAATAATAAAGCTGGTATGTGTGTTGCAGTCTTATGAGGAATCTTACATAATTATATCATGAATTTCAATGTATGTATCTTTAAATTATAGTCCAGAATTTCCCAAATGTGTGATCTTAAGAGTTTTCTGATACAAACTTCTTAAAAATGTAGATTCCTAGACCTTTCTTTTGAATATTATTATTTAGTTAGTAAGTTTAGAAAAAATATGATTTGAAATTATAAAATTTGGAAGGAGGGGAGTGTTAAAGTTTCATTTACTTCATAAAATAATAAGTCATCAAAATGTGTAGAAAATTGAATTTCTGGGACAATTGAGATGAAAAGTGTAGAATCCAGGTGAAAAAAATGGCAAGAGTTTGAACTGAAGCAGGGCTGGAAAACTAGAATTGAATAAAGAAAATTCATCAGCCTTCAGATGTTGAAGCTGTTGGCATGCAGGGTCCTTGGTGAGGGAGAATATATCAAGAAGTTTAACTCTGAAATTCAAACTGGTTAGGCTGTAGAGATAGTGAGTCCTGAGACCCAAACAGGAAATTCCAGAGAACAACAGGTTGAGGAAAACAGGGTAGGGGTGGTGAGATGGAGAATGTGAAGCTAGGAATGATTATGCTAATTCAAACCCAAGAGTGTTTCTGGATTTAATTAGAAGGGTTCACTTCCGGAAAAAAAAAAAACAAAAACAAAACAAGAAGGAAATGTTCTTAAGTGGGCATTATAATGAATGGTACAAAAATATAAGGGAGTAATGCTTTTAAAGGCATGTCTGATTCAAAGTAAAAATCTTTCAACCATTTACTGCATGATATTTTCCCATGGAGATAATTTTTAAAAGCTTTGGCTTTTAAACTTAGAAAAGAAATACTGAGCCCTTTTTGTTATTACTTTAACTTGCCCAATCTCTAAACCACAGATACCTCAAAGGTTCATTAGAAATTCCCAAACCCAGAAAGAGGAAAGTCCCAATAAAAACAAACAAACCAAACCAGATCCTTTAGGAGTTGAATTTTGAAGTTTTGACTTCCTGATTCTAAGGATGGGTCATATTTTAGCTTCAGAATAATAGTAAATGTAGCTTAAAAACACCATAGTTAAAATAATGAATCTCTTCCGTGTCTGTCAGTAGATTTGGCTTGTAGGTGTATCAAGTGTAACTCAAATACAAATTGTAAACCATGCAAGCCCCATTTCTAACTCAATCTCTTTATATGGAAATCTCTTTAGCCCAACATTTTTTGCTTCTTTATTGGAATTTTTTTTTTTTTTATTTCATTAGATGCGGTCAGTGGCTCAGGTTACACTGACAATGACAGAAAATCTTGCCTTTCCTCTATAAATAAATAACTGGGGTTCAGTTATTAACTATTAAGAGTTATACTTGTCTCTCTGTCCTCTGGACTAGCCATTGCATGTTTGTGATTCAAGAGGCTTCCAGTTGCAGTGGTCTGGACCTAGAGAAGTAAACACCCAGTGAGCATTCAATCCTTGGTTTCCAGAAAGTGATGTCTCCCTAGAACAGAAATTGAAAAGCATTTTGATACCAGCTTTTATGAAACACATACTAGCAGATAATATAAGGTGAAAGTATCGCTATAGTTCTATGTCATCACAAAGAAAATTTTAAAGAAGAATTAATTGAAAGAGCCATGAGCAAGTTCACTGTGGCACCACAAGGTTTTTTTCAGTACCTGGAGTGTTCAGAACTTCTCAGTGCTGTAGGGTAAGTATAGGAAAGCTTGATGGAGGACGAATAACGTGTGATTCATGAGCCTCTCTTTCCCTCCCAACTTTTTTTTTCTTGTATGTGTATTCTTTTAAGAAATATTTCAGGGCGCCTGGGTGGCTCAGTTGGTTAAGCGACTGCCTTCGGCTCAGGTCAGGATCCTGGAGTCCCTGGATCGAGTCCCGCATCGGGCTCCCTGCTCCGCGGGGAGTCTGCTTCTCCCTCTGACCCTCCCCCCTCTCATGTGCTCGCTCTCATTCTCTCTCTCTCAAATAAATGAATAAAATCTTTAAAAAAAAAAAAAAGAAATATTTCAGTTAAAATATAATACATTTCATTTCACTAAGTATATCCCATCTCCTTTCTTTATTCTCCGAAGGACGTGTGTATATCCAGCTGTACCCAGAAGAGCAAAAGCTAAGGATCAAATGGTTGCTCCCTCTCAAACACCAATACCACAAATTGTGCTTGACACACCAAGGCATTGTTTTAAAGACGGCCGTTAACTGACTAAAAATTATTTCCTTCCTACTGTTTTAATTTTTCTTGTTACCACGTTCTTCATATATATATATATATATTTTTTTTTTTCCTGCAAAACTCTGCATTTACTAACCTATATAAAGGAAGGCCTAGACAGTTTCACAGTAGCCTACTTTGTCATCAATTTCTTCATTTTGATAAGGAGTCATTTCAGTAATATATCATTTCAGGTAAATAAAAGAGGCACCAGATTAAAACTCCCAATCTGGAACTATCGGGGTGTTCACCAGTAATTGCTGTTTCACCTTATACACTTGCAGTTTGCTGGAAAAGACTTGTGTCTCCTCCTCCTATGTGCCTCTTACTCTAGTGCTGAGCATTTCTCTGCTCTTGGGATTTTTTTCATTCCATGGAACCATGACCCACCGTTCTTTCAAATCATAAAATTAAAAAACAAAGAAATGAAGACAAAGTAAATCAAATCTATTTTATGATATACATTGCAATACCATGTCCTCTTACACAGAATAATAATAAACTTAAAGGATTTCTTAACCAACTGAGCCACCCAGGCGCCCCCAACTTAAAGGATTTCTGTGGATCTTGGAAATCAATACTTTGAACAAACCACTCTTTAACACCTGGAAACTAACTTAAAGAAATGTAATCCATATCATGGTTTCTCATTAATATTACAAATTCTATGAGTGCATGAGGACATATGGATAAATCATACTTCAAGGTGTGAGTTAAGAGTGTTCTAGAAAACCTTTTAGAAAGCATTGATACAGTGGAGTGCCCATGGAATTCATCTCTTCCTGCAGTATGTTTTATTATGTCCTAAAATTATTTATTAGGAGAGAGAAAAACAATTTCTGTTAATTATTGATTAATATTAAAATATTGATGAGCATTACCTAAATGTAACGGGATTCCGGCTGGTGCTCGGGATTGGTACTGCTGACATGCACCAACTCAAGAGGCGTGTATTAAAAGAACAGAACAAATGACTTAACACGGGCCTAAAAGCAGCAATCAGAAAAGGTTCATTTAACTTTCTAGATGGCGCAAGCTTCGAGCAATTGCCTCTACTTAAGTAAGTGTGGAATTACAAAAGACTATTTATTACAGTCAAACAGGACCCTGCAGCTTGCTCAAAGACCTTTGAAGAATTTCAACAGTTATAAAGTCTTGCTCAGTGCAGAAGCAGTAAAAATTGGGCAGACCCCAAACAGCCTGCAAAGCTTTCATTAAAAAGTTAATACAATCTTCGTCACAATCATTCTTTGAAATGAATGTGTTTCTCACTTTTTTTTTTTAAGAGATGCCATACATGATAATTTTCAAAACTTCTTTGAAAATGGATTTTAAGTGTTAGGGAAAATAAACCAGTTTCATGGTGATACGGAACGAATGTAGGGTCTCCGTGGGTTTATTAGGAAAGTGTTCCAACATCGAGCATCTTTGAAATGCTCTGTAAGTGTATATTAAAAGTTACTCTATTAATGGATTTAATTCAGTAGGAAAATTAGTGGAATTTTTGTTTTTGTTTTTTTTTTTAAAGGAAAACTTGTTTCCCAGGATGTTAGGGCTGCAATTTTCTTATTAGCAATTGGATAATGAATTATTATTTTTTTTAAGTAGTAGGGTTAGGTTAAAAGAAAATAATTCTCAAAAAAATTAACATACTTTTATTTATTTATAACTGAGTGATATATTTAGAAACACTGAATACATTTATAAAATTTTAACTAAATATAACCAAAATAAATTATCCTTTGCTTGGAATCAATTTCAGAGCATCAAACCACTATAGGTTGGGAGGTGAGGCCAATCCAGGAAATAAAATAATAATACTGAATAGATGAAAACTAAATATGAAAGTTAAATGATGTTAAGTTACATGAAATGATAGTAATTGCTAATGGGAGCAAAATATGAATAAGAAAATGTATTTCCTTTTCCATCAGAAAAACAACACCTACATTTTTCTTTGGCAAAAGATTAAATAATCATTGCCAGGCCATTAAATTAATGATGCTTCAGTTACAAAAGAGTTCACAAGATCTTACAAATAATAGAAATAGGAGGATGGGACACTTATTGCAATGGATTCTTCATTTAGACTTACCCTTTCTAATAAAGTGTCATGAGGCAAGCTTAATGAAAACTCTATTTTTAAGTGAGGAATAAAAATGAAAGGCATTTATAGACAGGAACAATTTGAGAGGTTAGATGCAAAAGTCAGAATGTGACAATCACAGAAACATCAAATCCACAAATACAAAACTTCTAACGTTAGCTATACACAGGGTTCTAATAGTTCTTGACTTGAGAAAAATCTATAAGAAAATAGGTCCTTTAGCAATGAAAACAATTCAACAGTTAATGTACTTGAGAATTCTTCATTTTTGGTTGTTTCATGTTTGCAATTTATTTTGCTGCATTCCATTAGGGCAGGATGCTGCTGAACCCCACAGTGAGATATTTCAGTTGGCCAGTGTACCAGGATTGAGTTTTGAAACCAGAAGTGCACTGAGGGATAGTATGCGTTTTTATTTTTAATGGAAGGATTTGAAGTAGGAGGTCACTTAAAATATATTTAAGCTTCAATTAGAAATGAGGGTGACCCTATGATATCTGATCCAAAGAGATGATTTTTATTCATATTCTGTACTTTCGATAATGCATAGCAGAACATAACAAATATAGAGTCAACACCTAATAAGATACCTCAGAATATATCCAGAGATTTGTGACATAAAAAGCAGTCAGTTCCTTGGTACTTATTAAATATTCTCTTTTTAAGAAATAAAAATGTAAAAGCAGACGACTGTTGTTTCCTGATGTATATTTTTATTCATGAGAGATTTTTGTCAAAAGTCAAGACCTCCTATAATATGTTCTAAACCCTGTCCATTTTACAATACACTAAATATTATTATTACCTATAGATACCATGGGACTCCTTGTGCATAATGGATTCCAGTCCTCTTACAGAGTTGCATATGAAAATGTTATCAATGAGCTGCAGAATCTGGTATTAATAACTTTGCAACATTATAACAAATAGGTAGTCCTGATGTTTTGTTCTTTTTTTAATATATCAAATATATTTCATTGCTTACATTATAGTAGCAGATTGAAAACATCTGCCTACTTGCCACTAGTCCACCAGCAGTTGAAAATCTCAGCTCATTTTCCATAGGCGTGTATGTACCAGGGCTATAATCCAGCTGCTGAGGCTTGATATGGGGCCAGATTAATACTCCAGAGCCTTTGAAATGGAGATTGTGCTTTCTTGCCAAAGATTAGAGCAATGATAGCCTGCATTTGCTTGTTCCTTTCTTTCTCTGCTCTTCTTTACCACCCTTCCTAATTGGATTGATTCCTGTCCTCCCACTATCCCCTCCCATTGTTCTTTCTCTACAGCTCCATCACCTGTCATGACGATTAAGAAGGATCGAACATCCAGAAACAGCATCTCTTTATCTTGGCAGGAACCTGAACACCCTAATGGGATCATATTGGACTACGAGGTCAAATACTATGAAAAGGTGGGGAGATGATGTTAAAGGGTTGGGCTGTGTAGTGAAAGAGGTGACCTTCTTATGAGCTATGCAATTGCCAAGAAACCAATGGCATTGCTAAGAAGTGGTAGAGCTCTGTTTGGAACTCTGGTCACGTGATACCTTTGATTTATCAGTGGAGGGGGTTTTGAAATCATTGTGTCAAATATCCCCCATTTTTTAACAATAAGTCACAGCAAAGATGTCAGTACCAAACTTAAGCCATCTAGTTATGGCATTAGAAATGACACTTATGTCTTCCACTGAGACCCCTGTTCTACCAATTATTTCACAGTGATTCCTTAGCCTATTGATGAGCTATTTCTTAGTTCATTGCCTTAAGCCTCATTTCTTGACCTTTACCTTCACATGAATTTCATTCAGTACAGATTGGAACATTGAACTAATAACAAAACCATTGTATTATTGAACTGACAATGAAAAGCTTTCTTGATACTGTACAAGGTAATTTAGAAGGTGGGAATGGATGGATAAGTTTGCTCCACATCATAAAATTGTGGTTCAGTAATACAATTATAAAAATAGATACATGATTATTTATAAGTAGAATTTAGGCTATAGTATTTCATCACCTCTAAACAGCACTTATTTCTCCCTGGTTATAAATTATGGTGAGGTTTGAAAGCAAGATGTATTCAAATCTTATCAGAGCTGGGTGGTTTTATAGCTACTAATGTGAGCAAAACATATTTGTGTGCAGGTTACAAAGTATTTTCAAGTGAATTAAAAGCAAATTGTGCATTTATATAGCACTTTATAGAACACTTCCGAGTACATTATTTAATTTTGAATTGTCTGATGATCCTATGAAATTGGTTAATTAGATTCATTCACAAATAAGAAAACAGAGTCAGTGGCATTATTTGAATTTCTCACAGCCTCGCTGCTAATAAACAGGTCCCGGTTTTGAATCCTGGAAGCCATGACTCCTCCTTTAGCGTGTTTTCCTGTATCACATGCCTTGCTCTACGTAAGAATGGATTATTAGGAACATAAGAATGATCAGTTGTGCAAACAAAGCATAATGTATAAACATTCATTTGCATTGTGTAGCTATTCTCTTAATTAAGGTTAATGTATTTCACAAGTGTGTTGCCATTTTTTTTTTCATAGTGCCCCATGCAGGGAAAAGGAATGTCTCTTTCATTAAAAGAAAAGAGAGGCCTAATCAACTTCATTATGCTAAAGTCATAGTATAAATAACTTATATCCTAGTTTTTAGTGCTCCACTGTAGCACTGGAAATACTCATCTGATCATGATCTTCTATTTTTAAAAGTTTGACAAGAAAGATGGGGCAAATATAAGAATCCATGTTTTATAGACAATGCAACAAAATAAAAAGAAAAGTAATGACACATCTCAGTTCAGACTGGATAGCAAAGCCAGGAAGCACCCAACCTTTAGATCTACAGGGCCAAATCAAAAATGCAGTTAATTTATATTCAAATCTTTTAAACATAAAAAAAATTCTGAACTTCTTTCAAATTCTACCAACAAAGCACAATGCACATCCTTGTATTAAAACAATACTACCCAGTGCAGGAAAAAATGGCTGAATCTATTCATTATTCCCTAAGCATTTTAAAATTTGATACAAACATTCATGCAATACTATCTTTAATATGTTTATATAAATATTTATATCACACATACATAAATTTAAAAATTATTCCCAAGTGTATATAATGCTTGGAAATATTTTGAATGTTTTACTAGAATTTAAGCTCTATAAGGTCTAGCTTTCTTGACTAGTTCACCAATGATGATGAGCAGAGTCGAGTTTTGGGTATAGGTTCAACAAGTTTTTTAACAAATGAAATAATTATTTCTGTAAAATAAATATATTTGATCCTCTTCATTTTTTAATATACCAACTTAAATGCTATCTAGTACATGACTAGCATCTTTAACTACAAAGTATCTGTAATGTATACTTCTTCTGTAATATGCTATGTCATTTTGGTTAAGAATATCCACTCTGGGCCACACCCCAGGTGCAGGGACCTTCCACATTGTTCAAAATCAGGTTACCCATAAAATACTCAGTGTATATTAATGTGTCTTAGGGGAAAAACACAATTCTGTGTAAATCCATTTTTTCTACACAAGGCTTGACACAAAAAGACTTTCTTTTTAATGTGCACTGTGAATCTCCTAATATACAATCTCAGTCCCCTGGAGGAGATCCTTTGGGGAAATATCTCTAGACTTTGATCTGAAGATATTTGTCTCTACTAAACCACAGTGACTTAGATTAAATACAGTGCACATATAACTGATGCTGAGAAAGTTATGAATGTAGAGCTATATGTAAAACCTGGACCTTTTTTAAGTTTAATATTTTATAATTGCTAAAAATATTTTTCTGAGAATCAGTAGGGCATTCCTATTAAGTTTAATTCAAAGGAGTATTTTCCTTTTTGTAAGTTTATTTTTGAAATTAGAACAAAGATTTCATTTAGACTTAGCTTTGAAGAAAACATATTTTCACTGGCATATTCACTAACTAGTAAGAATGAAAACTTTCCCTGATTTATGTGCAGGACACAAATCATTTTACACAAGTTAGGAGATTCTGTAAATAATTTTAGCTTAAAAGATGCCTCTATTGTTTTCAGAGAGTGAAATGATTGTCATCTCTTTTATATGTCCTATGCTCTGTGTTGAAATCTGAAAGAACTGATTTTGAGTGGTTCACCTTTTTATCATTTGATAGCGTTATGAAGATTTGATTTTAACATGATTTTTCTTACCTCAAAGCAGGAGCAAGAGACAAGTTACACCATTCTGAGGGCAAGAGGCACAAATGTTACCATCAGTAGCCTCAAGCCTGACACCACTTATGTGTTCCAAATCCGAGCCCGAACTGCAGCTGGATATGGGACCAACAGTCGCAAGTTTGAGTTTGAGACTAGCCCAGACTGTATGTATTATTTCAGTGTAAGGTATAGGGGGAGGGTTGTTGCAAAGGAGTCTGATAATTCATTCTCATTCTCTCTAAATTTTAACCAAGTTAAAATTTAGATAATATTTAGATATTGAGATACATTGAAAGTAAATTGCTTGAAATATTTAACAGATTTGTATTTGTGTGGGTGTGCATCTGTGTGTGTGTGTGTGTGTGTGTGTGTGTGTTCTCTCTTACACATCAAACATATTCTAATGCCTGGAATGTTACTGGTCCTCTACTGGCCATAAATTGCTTTGAGGAACATTATGTAATGGGATAACATACCCCCAGTACCTGTTAATCCAGATGTTCTTAGTTCTTTGCATGATTCAGTGAACTACAAAAAAGAAACTTGCTGATCCATGAGGATTTTAATATTGTTTTAATCCTTAACACGTTCAATCTTGTGTCACTTGAAGAATAAGGATTTTCTAAAACCTGATTTATCACCTCATTCACATTCACAAGCAGTTTGGATAGTCTTGTGCGTCTGACACCAAATTTGGCATAAATACATCTAAAATTGGCAAACATTTTCCCAATGGCATTTCTCTTTTCTTCAAATGCATTTGCTTCATATTAGAAAAACCCTCTGCTGAAAGATAATTTTCAAAAAGGTAATATCATGGCTGTGGTACTAATACAGAGTGAATACACATTCAAGTTCAAGTTAAGGGTTTTATTTAGTTTATTAATTAATGAGGAGAGTATTATATATTTATCTATATTTTATTTATGTTCATTATATCCTACAAAAGATTAAACTGGTGTACTTATTTATTTTTTAGATTAAACATGTTTAAAGGAAAATTCGAATAACAGATACATATATACATATAAATACATATTTGTGCATGTATGTATATAGGCAATCAGGAATACTTAAAAAAATTTATTAATTTGTCCCAAACCGATTAATATCCTATAGGACAATAAATATAACGATTAAAGTCATTTTTTCTACTACACATAAACCATTTATGTCTCTAGTGAATGTTTTATTTTAATTGTAATGGGAAAAATTGTATACATCACTCAGTTCCCTGCAACTTAAATTCAGTTGTAAAAGAGCCTAGAAAGACAAAGATGAACACCCTTTAGAAACAGATTATCCAGGGAGGGTCTGACAATGGTCAGCTCTGTCCTGAAAGGAAACCCAGTAATCTCTTTTGACTGTCCCAATTTGCCATTTCTCCTGGCATGTATATTTCCTATCTAAATATTTTGTTCATGACATTAAATATCGTTGGCTTTGATACAGTAATATTTTTATTATGCCCACAATCCATACCTAATAGAAACATTAAGGATTAACACAAATAATAAAAACTGTTCAAGTTAATATAATAGGTACTCCATCAAGTAGTTATTTTATGGCACACTTTTGGTCAGGTGATTAGAAATGCTGTTTACAATAACAAGCAGAACCTTCTGCAAGGTATTGAAAATCTAGTGTTCTTAGAAATTATCAGTTCACAGCTGGAACATGACAATTCTTCTAACTCAAAGGGGAGCTGCCATTCTCAAAAGTGCAAATCTATACTTCAAGACCTCTCCTAATCCTCCGTGATGGATGTACATGTTTACCCCACCGCGGGGTCATGGAAGTGCCTGCTCGGATCTCCCTGCTGCCTCCAGTGGGCAGACTGCAGTGGGCAGACAGCCTTGGCTGCTGCCCCTTCAGGACCCACCGCAGCCTTCATGCATGGGCCACGCTCCCCTCGATGACTAACCACCGCAAGGGGACTGGTGTCAGGCCTTTTCTGCCTAATGCAGGATTCCTCTATGGACAATCTTCACTCCGGGACTAGACCCCAAGGAGAAATCGTTCTCTGAGAACATTAGAATCAAAATGTTACAAAATACCATGAAAGTACATCTGAAAAAGTTTTTAAAAACAAATTTAAAATTTTAGATGACACAATAACAAAGTTTAATTGCAATTTAACATTAGTAGTTCTAAATCTTTTTGTAACATTTAACTAGTGCAAAACAAGTTTCTTTTTTCTTTTTTTTTTTTTTTTCTTTTTACGATTTTATTTTCAAATAATCTCTACACCCAGCAAGAGGCTGGGACTCACAACCCTGAGATCAAGAGTTGCATGCTCCACCGACTGAGTCTGTCAGGCTCCCTGTAGAAAAGTTTCTTGTTCTGAAATGATTATAAATTGAATTTTTTTCAAACTTTTAAATAATATTTAAGTTAACAACAACAAAATCTACATTTGCTTTACCAAGAAAGATCACAAATCCCAGGAAGAGAAAAAAACAAATGTTCATTATATCCAGTGGTAGAAATTAGGCAAATTGAGGGACAGGAGGGTCAGATCACCATTAGATAAACATTCATTATGTTCCACATATGCATGTTCTTAATCAGCACTTAACTCTATCTGATATGTAAAAATGCAAAGGAAACAACAAATTCCAATATACGAATGTGATTCCAGATTTACTACAGTTACTGCTGTGGCGGCAATCTGCACGAACCTCTAATGAGGCTTCAGTGTCTGAGGTTTAAGACCCCTACAGGGTCTTGGGGTTTTGCCAAATAAGTTTTATATTTGCAATACTTCCAACGATTGATAGAGCAGATGAAAAGAGGGATAAGGAAAAGATGAACTTTTTAACATCTTCTTCCTCATTTATAAAAATCTTTGAGTTGTGCTGTTTGATTTTTTATTATTTATATATTTTTAATGATTTTATTTATTTACTTGAGAGAGAGCAAGCGAGAAAGAGCATGAGCGGGGACAGGAGCCGAGGGAGAGGGAGAAGCAGACTCTCCGCTGAGCAGGGACCTAGTCGCAGGACCCCGGGATCATGTCCTGAGCTGAAGGCAGACACTTCACTGATTGAGTCACCCAGGCTCCCCTCAGTCTGATTTTTTAAAAAATCAATTTACTCTTGCTCCTTCACCATAAAATTCTTCTAGGCTTTAAATACAGATGAGACAAAAGGTATCTTTTGTCTTAAGGTGGGGAAAAAGACAAAAATCAACTTTCTATTTTTTTTTTAAAGATTTATTTATTTGAGAGAGAGAGAAAGTTGGGGGGAAGGGCAGAGAGAGAGAAAATCTTCAAGCAGACTCCCCACTGAGTGTGGAGTCTGATGCAGGGCTTGATGTCATGACCCTGAGGTCCTGACCTGAGCTGAAACCAAGAGTTGGATGCTTAACTGACTGAGCCACCCAGGCACCCCTAACTTTCTATTTTTCTAATCAAAATGTTATCTTCATAAAAATTCTAAGAACTTAAGAGTCTTATTTGTTATATATTGATATTTAATACATATATGTATATACATATATAAAAGACTCATGTTTGGATTTCTTTAACAGTTTGCTGTTTATTGTACTTTTTATTTTTTAAAAAAATTTCCTAGTTTTTATTTTTAAAAATTATATGAAAAGTTCTCATTCATAACCCCTATAGATAGTTCTCGGTAGAACAAAGTGTATTTTTACCTGGAATTTAGATAATATTTTTTGAACTAGGTTAAAATGTCTTACTTTTTACAGTAATTATCATCTTCCTTTTACCAATGAGGAAACTGAGAAATAGGGAGGTTTAAATTAGCTTTCCAAAATCACACCATTGGTAAATGATGGGTCTGATTCTAGAACCCGTGTATTTATGTGACAATATATTTAGCATTCTCCTGAATATTTTATCTGGTCCTGTTCCATAGGCTATTCAGATACTATTATTTCCTTTTTATGTGGCCTAGGACACAGAGTTTATATGTTTTTTCTCAGGTTGCATAGCCAGTAAGTGGGGTCAGTGAGCCTAGAATCTCCAAGTTTTGGAGTACTGATCCAGTGCTATGATTGCACATTTCATATATATATATATAATAGTTGTAGAGTTTATAGGAGTAGAAGGGCTTCCCTAGAGTTAAGGCAACATCTCCAAAGTGCAAAAAGTATGAAACTGTGGCATGCTTGGAAACACAGTCAACTGTCTAGAAACCTTCAGTGGGCAGAAACTGAACCACAGCACTTTTTGCCAGTTTTTCACTGGGAAAATGAAATAATAAAAATATATAACATTTATTAAGCACTTACTATGTGCTTGGCACTGTTTTAAGTGTTCTAACTGCATTAGCCCATTTAATCCTCACAACAATGAGATATTATGTCACACAGCAAATAAGTGCAAACCCAGGCATTCAGGTTCACGAGAATGAGCTCCTAACCAGTCTGCTTTAGGGAGAGAAAGCTGGCAGTATGTATAGGATATACTAAAACAGGCAGTGACTAGAAACAGGGGAAGCAGTTTGCTTGTGGGAAAAAATATTCAAAATGAGTTTCTAAGACATAATAGACATTTAGCAGCATGCCACATAAAGTCATTGGACAACTCTATTATGCATTTAGTCAATATTACTCATTAAAATGTTTGCTAATTTCACCAGCAAAAATGATCAGTTTGATTATGTGCTTTAGATAGTCTCCAGGATTCATCGCTATTTAGAGCTAGAGGAAATTGCAGAGATGTCCTAGTTTAATCCTGCCTGTGTCAGAAAGATAAATTGAGAAGTCCTCTTTCTTCTATCATGTTTCCCTCCCAGTTTCACTGACCTTTATTTTATCAACTGGCTAAAATTTACAGAGAATGTAGAACTTGCTGCTCTTTATAAGTTATTACAGGGTACAAAATGGAAAGCATGAGATAGAGTTATTATTATAGGTTTATGGAGCATTATTGAATCACTAGGTTAAGCCATTTTGCAGACTAATCACAGATCTATATCCCACACATGGGGATATATCTGTCCAGGTCTTCTGGGAGGCAGATATGAAGATGGAATTACAAGAGCTTTATAGGGGAAAATGCAGGTAGGGGAAACAGGCGGGAAGAGAAGAAGTGGTGGGGCAGCACCTCAGGCTGGGATGTAGGTCAGCTGTCTGTGAGGAGCGGGAGGGAAAGAGAAGCATCGAGAAGGAGGAAACTCAGACAACAGTGCAGCTCGGAGGGTCTCCCAAGCCCACGCAGAGCCCCAGAATGAAGACTGCCATTGAGGAATCCTGCATTGAGCAGGGAGGGCCTTACTCCAGTCCCCTTGCAGTGGTTAGTCATTGAGGGGAGCGTGTCCCATGCATAAAGGCTGTAGTGGGTCCTGAAGGGGGAGGCTGTCTGCTTGCTGCAGTCCTGGCAGTAGGGAGATCCGAGCAGGCACTCCCATGATGCCACAGTGGGGTAAACAACAGTTTGCTGGTAGTAAAGAATAAAGCGCTTGCAGCAGTTTAGATTATAAGTATGCCGTGCTGCCACACTTTGAGCTCTTTTTTTCAGATGCTGAGAAAACTTCTCAAATCCTATTTGTCATGTCTCTTCATTTGTATCATTTAGCTATTCCTAAAGCAGCATTATTTTCAAGAAAACCTTCCAAAGTTAGATGTTGATCAGACTGAACATTTGATATTGGCTTCTGGAGAGGAGACGGTATTCAAATAATCGAACTCTTTCTTCTAAGATCTTTTGATAGATCACTCATTCATTTGTGCACAGGCATTTACTACAAGAGGGATATATATTAAAATATGAGCATGTGAAAGGGGTTGTTCCAGGAGCTGCGCATATTTTAGAAAGTCTAGAGATCAGGATGCTTATGGAGTTTGTTAGCAGATGAGGCTGGGGCTATAAGCAAGGAACAGGATCTTAAATGGCTTTACCTGCTCTGCTACGGAATTTGCATTTTATCTTAAAAGTGATGGAGAGCCCTACAGAACTTTTAGGCATGAGAATGACAAGGTCAGATTCATGGTTTAGAAGGAATACTATGGTGGCCATGCAAATAGAGACCAATTACGAATTTCTAACTGTAATCCAGAAAAGAAATGAAGACATAAACTAAAACACTTAAAGAGTTTGGTGATTAATTGGATATTGAATGATCAGAAGAGGGAAAAGACAAGATGACTTCATATTTATAGTCTATACCCTTGCTCCTCAAAATGTGGACTAGAATCAGCAGCAGCAGCATCACTCAGAGCTCACAAGAAAAGCAGGTGTCAGTCCCCATTCTAGACCAACTGGATCAGAAACCACTTTTCCAAAAGATTCCTAAGTGTTTTGAATAAACACTGAAGTTAGAGAAACATTGGTCTAGCTCAAGGGTCAGTGAACTTATTCTGTAAAGGGCTAGGTAATAAATATTTTTGGCTTTGTGTGTATAGTCTCTGTTATTCCTACTCAACTTGACTATTGTAACATAAAAGCAACCAAAGACAGGGGTGCCTGGGTGGCTCAGTCGTTAAGCGTCTGCCTTCGGCTCAGGTCATGATCCCAGGGTCCCAGGATTGAGCCCCGCATCGGGCTCCCTGCTCGCAGGAAGCCTGCTTCTCCCTCTCCCACTCCCCTTGCTTGTGTTCCCTCTCTCACTGTGTCTCTCTCTGTCAAATAAATAAATAAAATCTTAAAAAAAAAAAAAAAAAAAACAACCAAAGACAATACACAAATGAATGTGTCTGTGTTCCAATGCAATTTTACTAATGGACACCAAACTTGAATTTTATATAATTTTTACATGTCAAAAAATCTTCTTTTGACTTTTTACAACCATTAAAAAAATGTAAAACCACTGTAAGCTCCTAGGCTTTACAAAAACTGGTGGCAGGCCAGGTTTGACCCCTGGGCCATTTTTGCCAACACCTTGTCTAGGTGATTGAGTGAGTGAGTGATGGGCCATTCACAAAGTTAGGAAATACAGGGAGAAGAACAATTTGTTGGTGGTATGTGTTGTAAAACATTCAAATAACTCTAGATACTGGAGGCTAAACAAGCTTGATTAGAAAGCTTTTATCATTTCGTTCCTGGAAATCTTACCTGTTCTCTATGTGCCTCTGATAACTTCTGGTTTATCCAATGAGTTTCTTTGCAGTGAGGATAGAGAAAACCAGTCCAGGATATTTCACATGGTAGGCACTCAAGGTGTGTTTGATTGATGCCATTGAAACAGAGTATTTTATCTTATAAACTAGAAATTTCAAGCACCATTGTAGGAAATGTATTTTTCTTTTCTTTTCTTTTCTTTTTTTACATGAAGAGTTCTGTCTACACTGTCTTAGGCAGTAAGCCATAGTTCAGGTAAAAACAGAGTAAATATGGCTTTTCCGTGCAGATGTTAGTTATGGTGTGTTAATGCCCGGCCTTTTCTTATTTTTCTCCTCCAACTCACAGCTTTCTCCATCTCCGGGGAAAACAGCCAAGTGGTCATGATTGCCATTTCAGCGGCTGTGGCCATTATCCTGCTCACGGTCGTCACCTACGTCTTGATCGGGAGGTGAGTTCACGGGCTCTTTTACCACTTACTTTCATTATTGCTTTGCCTGCTCCCTCAGTGGCTGCCAAAATCCGAAGAGTGTGGTCCATGAAGTATTTTAACAAATAAGCATGTCTCCACTTAGATCTAGATCTTTCTTTCTTCCCCTCCCTTTCTTTTGTTTCTCCATCTTTAGTTTTGATTTTCTTTCTTCCATTAAATTCCTGCCCCACTCTTCAACACATTCCAGTTCTCCTCTCCCTTTTGACCTCACTTGTAGGTTTAACTTTCTTTTTCCAATTATCCTCTCGCTCTTCAAATACGCCCCAGATTTCCCTGCCACTTTCTCACCCAGAACACTGGTAATGCGGCACCGCACTAATCACTAACAATGGAGACTTTACCCTTCATTCATTCTAACAGCAGTTGTTAAAAAAAAAAAAAAAAAAAAAAAAAAACCACTATAAACACTTTCTAAGGCCATTATAAAAACTGAGCTGAAGGGGTCTGCACAGTGGGGAAGCAACTCTACATATCTCCTCATTAGGCAGCTTTCCAGAGTCCCCAGAGAAAGAGGCTTTCTATAAAGGATTTAGAAAATATGAAGTCATTAAACTTTCACTAAAGCATTTAATTGTTTGAGGAAAATGCTTTATTTTTTTGTGCTTTGCACATTCTGAGCATAGATAATTGCTTTAAGTATATTTTCTTTCTGTGTTCTCTTCCCTTGACTTACCTCCAGGTTCTGTGGCTATAACAAGTCAAAACACAGTACAGATGAAAAAAGGCTTCATTTCGGGAATGGACATTGTAAGTTCCTAAGCTGTTTTGGTGCTTTGGTTTTTTGTATTTCAGTTTTTCCAGTTATTGATTTATAATTGGATAACTTCCCCACAAAGAGAATGCAAAAGTAGTCCTATGAAAGAATTGAGCAAAATTAAATTAATTTTAAATGGAGAAGGAAATTCATGGCTCTGCATTAAGTAATTTTTACATGGCCACATTTCAGCATACTTAAGCCAAAGTGAAGGATAACCTGTGGTTTCTTTCCAGATAATGCACATAATGGAGAGTATGGACCATAGTGAGCTCTGTGTAGCGGAAAGGCAAAGCGTATCTTCAATTACCTCATTTCTCGTCCTTTGCTAAAATCTAAATAGGCACCTTTTCCCTTTCCTAACTTCCAAATAAATATAAACAACCTCTGTTTATGTGAAATGCCTTACTCTGTTTTGTCAACCAACCAGGAGAGAGCCTTTAAAATAAACTGTATATTTTGGAGTCACATGATATCCAACTAGTAGGAAAACCTGCACTTTTCCCTCATATTTTAATACCAATCAGTTTAGTGTCTTTTTAATATTTTCTAAAAGAAATACTTTTTTAGGAAATGAAGTGTTTATATCTAATAAGAAGATTCTTTTTTTTTTTTTCCTTCTTCTGGCAAAACAAATCATCCCAAGCATTTTGATTTTCCAAACTATGACTCAATTTAATGTGGCAATTACTAATCAGTGGACTCAAATGGAATAGCATGTTCTTATGGAAATTAGTACAGGCTATCCTCATACTTATGTGCTCTCAAGGAGTCTCAATATAACTAATGTGGTCTTGTAAGCATTACTTTGGCATTCACCACTGCCTTGTAAAATTATTTTCAATTCAGCATCATACTTTATATCAGTCATTGGCTTTGTATCTAAAAATTGTAGCTCTAGTTCTAACTCAAATAAAAGCTTGATTTCCTGTTGCTAACATGCAGGGGGCATGCAAAAAAAAAAAGGAATGTCTTCCAAAATGTAAATTGATGTGACATGAACACAGTGACAGAGTTTACAGAGAGCATTGTTTTCTCTATCTCATTGCAGTCCTTACAGAATAATTCACAAAAGCCAAAGTAGTACCTTCCTAATAGCAGCACCTCATCATTTCAGATTAGTTAGGTTACCAACTCAAAAGTCTTAAAAGAATGGATGAACAAATTACAGGATACTTGTCTAGCTTTTTTCATGGTCCCAAAAAAACAGAGTCCCAGTCGCCATGCATCAATTAGAGCAGTTACATTCCTGTGGATTAAGTTGTTCTTAATTTGAGTTAGATAGTCAATGTAAATATTGTCTTTAGAGCAAAACCATACTGTTTTTTTATATCAGAATTGTAAAGCTCATGAATTTGGAACAATGATAAGTTTCTGTATCCCAATTGCAAGCAGGTTCCTCTATCCCTCCAATCTGTTTTAGCTGTTGGTTTTTCTGGTGGGGTTGGTTGAAACGTTAATTTTCTTCAAATGCACAATATCTTTATGACAGACAAACAAAAAAGAATTGCATTTTATCCTAGCTATAAGGGCATAAAGTAACTTATATGCATGTCATAAACTTTCTGCGTCTTAATCCTACAGCTGGTTTATTTCAGACCATTTATTTGGTATTACTTTAAAAAGCTCTAGCTATGAACTATTCCCTCCAGCCTTGTTACAAATCCTATAATATTGCTTCAAAAGGAAAGAAATGTGTTTCACCTCCTAAGATCCTGTGCCCTTGCCCTCTCTGGCTAGGCCTTTTTATTTTTTGCTGTCCTTAGGGCAACTCATGCTGGTAAAATGGAAATGTAAATTATTGTGTTTGCACAGAACGAGCTGTAAAGTAGTGTAGCTTAACACGTGTGCATGTGTTTATTATCTGGTTTTCTTGACACAGCCCAGTTACTCTGTAGGTTGCCCTTAATTATTGGTGTGAAGGGATTATGGGCCTTGTATCCTGCATCACCTGATTCCCGGAACCTCTGGGGTCAGCGGTTAAAAGTCGGCAGCCAAAGCTCCCACAGTGAACAGGCTATTTTGCTTGGGGGTGTGTGTATGTTATATTTGTATTGTTCCCCAAATTCCATGTGGATAGAAAAACAATTTATATGATTTTAATTCATTGCAGTGAATTTGATTGATTTTAGTTGGGAATGACTATTGAATTTTCAGATTATTTAGTAATACATATACTCCTCAGGGCTGCCAGCTATGGGAGGTAACTCTAAGCATACTTTCAAGGCTGTTTAAAACCCGTGCTTATTTAAAATGTTTGAAGCTTTGCTCCTGACGACTCATTTTATAATGATCTTTGCAAATTCTGATGCTAGTAAATTGCTTCCAAATTGATTTCCTGGAGGTGAGCAAAGTAAAACATTTGTAATTGTTTACAAGAAAAAAAATTCATTTTTCGGGGGGGGAATTTAGTTTTTACCTTATCTTTAAAAGTGTTTCTTTTTCCTTGAAAAGGAATATTAAATTTCCTTACCTTACTAGTTCCTTACCTTATAATCTACTAGAGATGAATCAAAACAGGATGATCGTATAGCCTAGCTTTCCTTTGAGGTGAGCCTTCATTACAAAAAGATTCTGACACAACTTTGTTTCCTGACATATTTTAGTAAGTCCACAGTTAATTTTACTGTTTTCCTTACTCCTAAGCAAGAAAAGTATGAGAGCTTTCCTTAATCTGTTTGCTTGTATTAAGGGTAAAGTGTTTTGGTACTGCTAATATTAGAAATAGGTTTAGTGTACTAATAAAGTATAGAAGACCACTGTCCTAAGGAGTGGCTCGGCCATCTGTCTTTATAGGAAGCAATAATGTTTACAATAATGGCAGAAGCTTGCAAACTGATCTGGGAGCTCAAAAGGAATGGACATTTCTGAGTAGGGCGAGTGTTAACCTTTCTTCTCCATTTATTCCCCACTCTCCCAGTCCTACCCTGCAGTCTCAAAATCATCTGAAGGTGTAGCTGAGGAATATCGAATTTTTACTTCCTAACCACCATTTATTTTTATAATCCATTTTTTGCATATGCTTCTATTTCTTTACTCAAAACCTATATGGATACTTTGCAGGAACATAAATTATTAGGTAGTGTAACCATGGCATTCATAAAGATGTCCTATAGGTCAATAAACTAATCATTTCTCAGCCCACGCTATGAAATGCTAGACCTGTTGGCCTGATGTCTATTGCGCTGAAGGCTTTCCAGAATAATTGCTGCCATCAGTCTCTACACTCATTTCATGCAAAGTCCGAAACGGAGTTGAAGAAGTCTTGGTCATCACAGAATGTTCAGTTGCAATTTTTCATTAAGATTGTTTCATTATAAAATTATACTGGAAAAGACAACATCTGATTTAATTTGTTACTTTAGGATTAAAAAAAATTTCAATAATATAGTGTTATAAATGAAAAAATACATCACTATTAGGCATCCCTGCCCCTTGCTAAAACAATGTTACCAATATTTTTTTACCAATGTTACCAAAATTAAAAGTAAAAATCCATCATATTAGTACATATATAATTTCCTTTAATATTAGAGCATGTTCATGTACTTTAGTAGATCCTAGTCTCCCTTTTTTAAAAATTTAGTTTTAGGGGTGCCTGGCTGGCTCAGCTGGTAAAGCATGTGACTCTTGATCTCAGGGTTGTGAGTTCAAGCCCCACATTGGGCATAGAGCTTACTTAAAAAAAATAATTTTACTTTAAAGAAAGTTAGTTTATTGAACATTCCAAATTGTTTCTAATACGACTTATTTTTCCAAATGATAGGAATCTCATTAGTATTAAATGAAATCCAAAATGATTCTCCCTTATGTTCTATCCATGCTATTTTGATTATAGAACATCACAAAAAATTTCACCTTCAGAATAATTAAATAAATACATATATTATGAAGGAGGTTTATATTTAACAAGCTATAAAAATAATTTGTATTTGGAATTTAGCTTCTTAGCACCATTATTAAACTTACAGAGAATTTATATTGCCCTGAACTATGTTGAAAAGCTATACAATAAGATTTCAGTTAATTGATACTATATTAGTACATGCATATAATACTCACTTTGTATATACGTATCCTCACAGGTTTAAGTAATCTATAACTGCAGTGGGGTATTTTGATTGTGAATGTTACTAAAAGCAGAATAGTGTCAGATGTTTTATATCCTTTAATTAATTTATCTGTAATTATAGCTGCTGTTCCACCTTATGAAGTTATTTCACAAACTGATTTATTGTCAGATGTGGCATTGTCATAAATATTTGTTTACTGCACTCTTCGTAGAATCATAAATGTGTAATAGCCTTATTGGTGTTCACTCACTAACGCTTCTGGTAGTAATTACTGGGTCTACTCAATTCTGAAACACCATCTCCTTGAGATTCCCCTTTTTGAAAGTCCATTTTCCTTCTAATGTTTTTGCAGAGAAAGTTCATTGTGTTTCCTCATTTGTTTCATTATGGGAAACTTTGTTTCTTAAGTGGTTCAATACTTAGTCCCACTTCTCTGTCTGCCAGTTGCTGTGGTACCTGAGAATAAACTAAAGGTTGGTGTACTTTTTTGTAATGGGGGTTATTTTTTTTTTTTCACTAGCAATGTGATTACAAAATTGTGTCAGTAAAATTTTAAAATTTTAAAATCTAGCTACAATAATGCCTTTCTTCCTTCCTTTAAACAGTAAAACTTCCAGGTCTCAGGACTTACGTTGACCCACACACATACGAAGACCCTACCCAAGCAGTTCATGAGTTTGCCAAGGAATTGGATGCCACCAACATATCCATTGACAAAGTTGTTGGAGCAGGTAACCACCACAGTAATCCCACTCTCAACCCCGTGTCAATTACAAGCTTACAACTATGAATAAGAATGCTGCCTGAGATCCCTCACGTTCTCAAGCCTAAGTTATATTGCTACGAAAAGGGACATCTTTTTTTTTTCCTGATTTCATGATCAAAGGCAGGCAAAAAGTAAATGAAGGAGTATCTAATGGAATGTAATGATTTCAAAGGTGCCAGACTTACAGACTCATAGACCATGGTCAGCTTTTTATTTATTGAATTTCAGAGCCGGCAGCCACAAGAGCTCAGTCCTCCCCTGGCTGTGCTGATCAGCTGTCACAAAGCCTATTTGGCTGAATAGGGATAACAGGATAAAAGTGTCTTATTTTAAACAAGCTCACCACGTGAAAATTTTGATTTTGTAAAAAAGGTAATTTTAGAATCCTCTTTGGGATTAAAAAAAGAGACAACACGAAATAAAATCATAAATGACACATTTTACACAAATTTACTTAAAACTATTTTTGAGTGAATAGTTTAAGTAATGTAAAGTGCTCCATTTTAATAGTTGCCTGTAACTTTGTATAGTCTTAATTCATTTGTGTTGAAGCTTGTTTTCATATAGACATCTCTTCGTTCTAATCATGAATCTAGTCAACCATAGATCCATTAACAAATACCTGTGGATTGTTAATAGCAGTTGCATATTTCCAATAAAAATTATAGGTACTTATAAGTAATGATATTTATACATTTACTCATAAATGTATGAACACTTACAGACATGCAGTGTGAGACTGAATAAAAGCTACTACTTAAAAGTAAAAAACAATATTGTACAATAGTTTTATTCCATCATCTCATTAGTCAATATTGTTTTAAAAACAAATGCAAAGTTGATGTAGGGAATAGAAAGATTGAGAAATTAACTCATTGAATTATGCATAACATATCGGATCATGTTTTCTGCAAGTACTATATATATGACTGATGCTTCTTTACATAAATGTGCATATAATTTTCTCTGTTTCTCCTTCTGTACATCAAAGCAGTATTTAGAATTCTAGTGGTATTTGCTATTCAAGCAGGACAAACTGAGTAATTCACATTATCTAAATAAGATGATAATTCACTAAATCTTCTCCTCTAACTTTATTAATATTTTATCCTCCTAAAACTCACATGTGCAGGGGCGCCTGGGTGGCTCAGTCGTTAAGCGTCCACCTTTGGCTCAGGTCATGATCCCAGGGTCTTGGGATCGAGCCCTGCATCGGGCTCCCTGCTCCACGGGAAGCCTGCTTCTCCCTCTCCCGCTCCCCCTGCTTGTGTTCCCTCTCTCGCTGTGTCTCTCTCTGTCAAATAAATAAATAAAATCTTTAAAAAAATACTCACATGTGCAGGTAATAGTAAAATATGGAACTAGTAATTCATAAAAGGAGAATAGAGTATGTGCTTCTTTTTCCAAAATCGAAGACTTAAGAATATACACATTCATCATATATCCATGTTAATCCAGTTAAAACAAATATATATTGATTACGCTCTTTCATTTGTACAGTTCTGCTTTGTAAACTGCTCTGTGGTGCAGAGAGCTTTTGTCGTGCTGGTGTTAATGTCCCACAAGAGTGCACTGTTCTCTAACGTGGAAACCTCGGGAGCATAGGTAGCACAAAACCTTTGCACGCTCAACTGATGTGAGGAGGAGAAATCCACTTATGCTTAGCCAGTGTCCAGAAGGCCAGACAGACATTTGGGACCTTGAACTTTGGGACCCTCTGCATTAGTAAAAGCTTAAATATATCAATGTTATTGATAACACCAGATATCTAGAACACAGTGGTGTGAGACAAAACACACTCATTAAAAATGGTATCTGATAAATGAGATAAAAGGAAAGGCTACTTACACTGACTCACTTAATAATCCCTGATGCTTATTAAAGATCAGGACAAATCATCTTTTTTCATTTCTCTCTTCAAACATATTTGTAAAAAAATAGACATATGCCCCATTTTCAGGGTTGTGTAGCCAATATCCTCATTTGCCACATTCAGGGCAATAATACTGTGCCTGCTTTGCTTGCAAACAAGTAGATCTTCAAGGTCAATTATACCTCTCCTGGAAGATCTCAATATAATGTGTACACCCAGTTCTAGTCTGTCTTGATTCGCCTTTCAAGGGTTTGTCATCACCAAGATAGAATAAGAGATTGAGATTTTGAAAGCTATCAATTTTTCTTAACATTTTGTTTTACAAAATGTAAAATATCTACAAAAGTAGAGGAAATTGTATAATAGTATAATGGAGAGTATAGTATAACAGTACCCATTTCCACAACAACTTCAATAACAATCTATTCCTGGCCAGCCTTCTTTCATTTATACACTTACTCATTTCCTATATCCTTTTACATTTTTAAAAGTAATGTTGTCCATAAAAATTTAATAATTGTGCTAAATTGATTAGCAATTATCTTTCATTGCTGCAAGACTGAATCTTTCAAAGACAAAACTTTCTCAGTCAATTAAATATGCAGAAAGACTCTGTATATGTCAGCCAATTCTCTAATTTTCTGTCAGAGATTTTATACAAAGAAATAGATATAACGGAAACACTCATTTATACTTTGGCTAATCGGAAAATTAAGCCCTTATTGCAAATAACAAAATTAAAATTGAACCATAAATTTACTTTCTCAAAGTAGTAAATTTTTTAATAATGGAATTCATAATGACTAAAATTCCCAATTTTATTCCTCCATCCAACCATTATTTCAAAGATTAAATACTGAAAATTTCTGAAAGTAGAATATATTCGTTTAATTCTCTATTCTATGCTAGGCATTCACATGATATTTAACTTTATTAGCCTATTGGATAGGCATTGTCTCCATTTCACCAGATGAGGAAACAATAGCTAAAAATCTGGATGACCTATAGTTACATAGTTACTAATTGAAAACCAAAATTTGAATCTTTTACTTTTCAATTTCAAAGTCCATACTAGACACTAATAATTACAGTAGTGCCTTCATCTAACATTTTTGTGAGGATTGCGGTAATTCCTGTTAATGTGCAGTGCTTAGCTGACACATTAACATTGTTCTATATGTATATTTATTAAGCTTCTCTTATTAAAATAGTAGAAGGAGAGTGGAATTTGAAGCCAAGGCAGAGTGTCATTCTACTTAAACACAAGTAGATTTTTTCCTCTATTTTAAATAACATGAGTGTAAGAAATTTTACTTTGAGCAATTTTGCATTGTACATCTTAAATCGGAATACAGTGTGCCCATTCTCATAAAGCATAGTTTATTTCAAAGGACAAATAAAAACTGCTGCACTTATTGGATTTAAAAAATCAAGCAGTGCCTTCCAAGTGATTCTTGTAGTTGTGTTTTAACTTAGAAATGATGGGAATGACAGGATCTAAGTTTTCTTTCTTATAGGTTCAAAGTTAATTGAATAAGACCGTGTAAAATTTGACTAGATGGAAAGATCGACCATTGCGTTTGCCCAGTCTTTGTTAATTTTTCCAACAGAGTTGTTTTAAGTTATTATAAAGAGAACTGAATTAATAGTTAACATTTCTATGTTTAGTATAATATATTGGTGACCATTTCTAGTATTTATATGATGAAATAATCACATTTCAAAATTTTGGGGTTTTTAAAAATTAGCATTACTGAAACATCATTTTCTGAATTTTGGAGGTAGATAGACATTTACATATGTCAGATATCCCATGGAGAAGAAAGAAAGGAACTCTCATTGACCCGCTTGAAATTCAAACTCTTCCCCATCACCCCAGTGAGGTACTTTTACAAAATACTCTCCTTTACAAATACTTGTCCAAGGTGACATTAACCTTGCTGTCACCGTCATCATCACAACCACCTCTTCTCACATCAATACAAAACTTGACAGTTTAAAAAGCATTTTTGTATTTGTGCTTCAATTTGATCTAACTCTTCAGAGGTAGATAGATAATTTATCCTTCTTAAGGTGGGTCTGAACTCAGAGAGGAAAATACTATGTGTCTTTACATACATTCATTCCTTTAATTGCACAAAGACCTTATGAGTTAGACACAATTGGTGTTGCCAAGTTATAGATAAGGAGACAAAGGCACAGAGAGGTTAAGATGCTTGCTCAAAACCACACGGCTGATAGGTGACCGAGGAAATTAGGCCCTAGAATCCATACTCTGTCCCACAGTTCTGTACTGTCTGTCCTGCAATCTGTTGACAAGTGATTTGTTGTCTAGAATAAGTGGTGATAACATCAAAATTTAAAACATGATCCATTACAGTATTTTGACTCATGATAATGGCAGAACTTCCTTTCAGAAAATTAAAGTTTATTGTGGATCATTCCTTACGGTTTGCTCAAACTTAATGTTTACACAACATGAACTGGAGCTCTCTGGCAATGTTCTAATAACCCCATATCAGGAAAGGAATGCTTATTCTTTTTAAAAATATATTTTATTTATTTATTTGAGAGAGAGCGTGCACATGCGTGCACAAAAAGGGGGGGCAGAGGGAGAGGGAGAAGCAGACTCCCCTCAGGGCAGGGAGCCCAATGCGGGGCTTAACGCCAGGAACCCAAGATCATGACCTGAGCAGAAGGCAGACAGATGCTTAACCAGCTGAGCCACTCCCAGGGACACTTACTCTTGCTTACAGATTCTAACAATGATTTACTTTGCATCATAACTTCTCCCCCTATTACTCACACTCTATAATGACATATTCTCCCTTGGATTTCAAAAGTCAATGGAATGCTCTCAAATTCTACCCCTGATTCTCCCCATAATCCGAAAGAACACTCTAGCTACAGATATCGTTATTTTCTCTACACTCCCTCAAAAGGAAGAAATGAGATCTGCCTTATTTAGCATTATAACTCTGTGTTTTTCAATGTGTCTGTCATACTGTTGCCAATTGATGAATATTTATTTAAAAAAAAATGTATAAATAACTGCTTTTGGACCTTAAGTGACTTTGATAAGTTACAGAATAAGTCATTGTTTTGGGAAAAGAGACAAAACTGGATTCCTGAGAAAGGGTCAAGTCTGGGGGAGTTTAGAGCTTCCTGGAGAGAAGCGAGTTATTTGTAGTAATGCAGCTGGTAAATCAATAGGATGACCTGCTGCTTTTGTGGGTTGAAGCACTTGCTTGAACAAAATATAGAAAAGAAGCATCTCACTTCTTGACAGCTTCTCTCTGGCTGATCCAGGGGGCAAGGAGCTGGTACAAAAACTCACAGTGAGAAGGTTGGACCAAGAATGCGCTTCCATTCTGTAGATACCCTAACAATCGTGTAATTCATCCTTTTTAGAAAAACCTCTCATTTGATATTTTTAAAAAAAACACATTTTAAGATGTTATACAAATCAGATCTGATAATCCACATAATATTAGGATTTCATCTATAAACAAAGAACATTCTATGGGTGGCACTCCTTTGTGGCAATTACCATGGCAAGCAGTGGGTCAGAGAAATGGATGTAGAAGTTCTCTGCCCTCAGGAAGCTCAAAATATGATGCAAGAGTTATGGATAAATCTTCTCAATAACAATATATATGAAGTCAGTGCCCAAACTAGTTCTAGGCAGCTTTAGATTGGTTGGCTTAGACTATTTAAAAGTCAGCAATACTCCATATTCAGTAAATTCTGGGTTAATCATGCATTTAAGACAAGTTTTTATTGAAGACATTGAATCTAAGAAAATTTTTATAGTGATTCTATAGAAAAGATTGCTACCTTTTTTTTCATACTAGTATTTTCTTCTTCCTTCCAGAAGCTCAGAGAACTTTACAACTAGTATGTCAGTAATGCAACATGCCAATACTCCAATAAAATGAATTGGTAGGAGATGCTTCTGTTCTCATTTTCAGAGAGTCTGAGTATATTGCTAAATTGGTTCTCTTAGTAATAACAGAATGGCTAGAAACATCTGAAATTTAATCTATTGCTCAACCCATAATATCTGTGTTGGTCTGTTGATTATCCTCAGGAAATGGTAGCTATGATAACAAGGAGTTAAAATCCTATTAGATAGAGCTTTCAACTTTCCTCTTGTTCTTTCATATTCTATTATTCACAATGCGGTACTTGAAAATGTATGAGGCTACTCACAAGGTCCATTTTCAATAGAGTGTGGATGTCCTAAGGTTTCTTATGGAGTCTCTGATTATCATCTTCTGAAATAAGTTGAAGGCCTACAGTGTACGTCTTGTGGGTCAAAGGTGTAAATATTTTGAATGGGATTATTTAGAGGAAACAGTTGCTCTCTACTGATACCTTTTTATTATATAATTCCTTACCTTTTGTTGTTGTTCTGTTCTTCCAACAGGTGAATTTGGAGAAGTGTGCAGTGGTCGCTTAAAACTTCCTTCAAAAAAAGAGATTTCAGTGGCCATCAAAACCCTGAAAGTGGGCTACACAGAAAAGCAGAGGAGAGACTTCCTGGGAGAAGCAAGCATTATGGGACAATTTGACCATCCCAACATCATTCGACTGGAGGGAGTTGTTACTAAAAGTAAGTCAAGTCAAAAGACAGACTTTTGCCTGTGTTGAGCAGAGGTTATTTAGACCCAAACTCAGTCATTAAAGAATTTTGATTTTTTTTATAGCTGTCAGTCCTAACAGAAAGACTAGTTTGGGATTAACCTGTCTTTCTTTGACAGAAAAGCAAAGATATTTAAGTAGTAGTATATTGAAAGTGTTATTCTAGATCTTTAAAGATTGGAAAAAAATTAGGAGCTGAAAAAATTGAACTGTATTAAGACACACTGATGAAAAGATAGTTAAGAAGTGAATTGTGGAGAAGTCTCTGTTATGTAGAGTAGCAAGGAAAAACAATGACTCAATTTTGACAGGAATTGCTGGGAACTCCCAGTTAGCTGCCTTTTCTTTTACTGTTCACCAGTTTCAGTTAAACTTCCAAATCTTTACCCCCCTGGCTTTAGGAAAATTATGGGAGTTTGGGGACTGCTTCTGAGCTGTAAAGATTGGGATCACATTAGACCCAAGGCCTTTTCCTGGTTCTCTGTGGATTTCAAATAATTCTAATCTAGAGTCCCAGATGCATTTTTGACTGGTCTGGGGAAACCCTGGCTCACAGCCCATAATAGAGATCTGAGCTTATTTTCATGATAATTTCTCCAGCCAGACTCAAAAGGAATCCCGTGAGGCAGATATGTGATTTTTGGCTCCAGTACCAATGAAAACCTCTTGAGAATGTTCTAGGATTTTTTTTTTTTTTTTTCCTTCAAGATTTTGGAGCACAGGATGAAGAATAAGCTAAATTGGCAGCAAACTACTTAGAGCGAAAGACAACATATGGCAGGAAATTTGGCATCCTTTAGGGGATAATTCATTGGCACCACATTTACATATTCTATGGTTACCAACAGACATTACACATTATATTTTTCACAATGATATTTTTCTTTAACATTACACGGAGCACTTTCCAAATGGCACTAATACCTATTCTCATCTTAGTGTGACTAAAAAGGCAGTTCCTTTCTCACAAGAGCATGGTATAATTGAAATGTATTTTGATTTCCTTTGGATTTTTCTTATATAATAAATGGGATTAAGAACTGAGTAATGTAGGGGCGCCTGGGTGGCTCAATGGTTAAGCGTCTGCCTTTGGCTCAGGGTTCTGGGATCGAGCCCCACATCGGGCTCTCTGCTCGGCGGGAAGCCTGATCTCCCTCTCCCACTCCCCCTGCTTGTGTCCACTCTCTGGCTGTCTCTCTCTCTGTCAAATAAATAAAATCTTAAAAAAAAAAAAAAAGAACTGAGTAATGTAGAATTAAACCATAAACTGTAAGCCCATATTAAGTATGGTAAAAAGCATTTTTCCCTTTGTACTCCTAAGTATTAGGCCATACTAGTAGTAACTCTGAAATATTTTCTGAAGAAGAACATTTTTTAACTTTTTTAAATTAATAAAAAAAACTGTTAGTAGTAGTAAGGATTGGGAAAATGTTCAAATCCTTTGTTCCTCCAGGGCAAGAGTGTACTACTTAATGCCATAATTCTTAATTTTATGTCTCACTGGTGTTTTAATCATCAATTAGCCATTTATTCTCCTTTATATCATCCTCACCAAGTGGTTGTCCTTCAGTTCTTGAGCCCCCCCCCCCCCTTGGGGAGGAAACTTATTTGTACTTGTACAGCCATTTTTCTTTTAACTCAATTTTCATAAGTTTTTTTTTTATAAGGTTTTCTTTATGAATTGACTATTGTGTGCCAGACGTTGTACTATGGATGTCATTTCATTATTACCACTACCCTGTGAATTAGATACAATAATTCCATTTGCATTTGAACAAAAGATAACTATAAAGAGCAAGCAGCCTGTCTAACTAGGAAGTTCTGGAGATAGCATTGGAAATTTGGTCTGTTGGTATCACCTCTTGTCCCCAACAACGGACAAAAATGAGTTTCTAATTTTCATTTTGTATTCTACTTATTCTTTTATATCTTGATTTTTTAAAAAAAGATTTCCCTAATAATTTGATTATAGCAAGGAATCCCTCAAGCTTCAAAAATTTTCTGGAAAGAATTAATAACCCTTAATACCTAAAACAAAATGTGAACTCTCATAAAGGGAAGAATCCATGTTATTTTTAAGCAGTGATGAAAATAGAAACTGGATCATACTAGGTTCTTAATTTACCAATGTTAAGGAATTAAAAAAATTGATTGATTGATTGAATGGACAAAAGAGCAATATCTTCTACCTATAGGTCTTTCTTTGGTGTTGGTTCATTAAATTGAATGCATACTTCAAGGAAGTGCAATTGTGTAACTGCTTGCATCAGTCAGGGGAGTGATGGAAAACATCATTATATTTTAGCATGGGCAGAATTATCACCTAACTTCTCCAACACCTACACCTAATAAAAAATGACGAAAGTGACTATCAAAATAAATATTAGATTTAAATTTAATTTTGTTTATTGATAGGCTCTTATGAATCATGGAACACTACATCAAAAACTAATGATGTAATGTATGGTGATTAACATAACAAAATAAAAAATGTAAAAAAAAAAGAAAATTGATTTTTTGGTTTCCAGTGTTAATAAATTATTGAAAATAACCTGTTATATTTTGCTAGCTGTTACCTATAAATTCATTCACTGAATGATGAGCAACATTAAACCATAATTTTTATGGCAGGTTTTCTTTAAATATTAAAATGAAATAATCAAATATGAATTATGGTCAGCTGGAAAAGAAATCCATAAAACAATACCCAAGACCAAACTGCAGAAAAAGAATGCATTAAGGAAAAAAAATGCTTTAAAAATCATAGGTATTATACATTAAATTCCTTATTCAAGTCTGATTTTTGTAACATTCTAATGTGGATTACAACTGCCTTATTCTTAGGGTGAAAGTTCTAAATTTGATAAATCTCCCTGGTCAAATAAGCATGTAAAAGGCTGCCAAATCTGACTATATAGATCCCAGTCATCTCATATAGTGCAAACATAATAGAGTAGCAGACCTAGATTAGATTTTGAACTCTTTTAGTGGCATATTTAAAAGCTCTAAGTCTGGTACCCTATAACATCTGAGAGGAAATAGAAATGCCTTAAAATGAAGTTAATATGTTGCATTGAACATATAAATAAGGCAATTTTGTCACCAGAAGTTATGCATCCACTCCTATTATTTTCTTTGTTTCCTGAGAATATATGACTGCTAAAACAATCTAATTGCAAAGTTTAGAAACACACACACCAACACCCAAGAGTGATGCATAGCTTATAATTTAATGAACAAAATTGTGTTTAAAGAAGAAAACCAATTATATCAGTATCCGGATTAAGAATTAGAGGGCCAGAGTTCAAGTTTTTACTCAACTCAACTGGTTGTGAGACCTCTGGCAAATCAAACCACTCACAGAGACTCAGTTTCTTCACTTGTAATTCAGAATAGCGGTTCTACTTCACTATTTCCAGATACTTTAAAGATCAAATAAGATTATATAGGAATACTGTTAAGTGAAATAGAGTTATGAAAATCTAAATTACCACTTCTGGTAAGTTTGAGAATTTATCAGTTAATCTTGGCTATATAGAAAAAAAACATTCTTGAAAGCAATTCTTTTTTTTTTTTTTGCCCATTACTAATTCTTTTTAATATTGCTATTAATTATATGCTTGAAACACTACGTCTGTTATAAGGTATCATTTTCAAGTCATTTAGAGAAAGCCCTCTATTCAATCATTATATTTCCATTTATTTGAATTGAACCATAAACAATTTTAATGATACGTTTTGAGCTTGATGGTCTTAAACAAGAGAAGGTGAGAGAGTCTCTGATCTTCAAAGTAGCAGAAAGCTGGGGGCATAGTCTCTGCTCAGAACTTGGTACTAACATGTGTTACCAATTTTAGTTGAAGTTCAAAAAGATGGAACTTGTTTTTAGCAAATGTTTGATATTTCTGCCATCACACCATTAGTCAAATGATGTTCATACTCCAAGAAGACCCCCATTGACCACTTTTTACCTAGTGAAATAGAAGGAATTATATAAGACTGATGTGGTTTTGTTGGTATTTGGGAAGGAATTATTTTCTGAAAATTAAAAAAAATAATAATGTAGTGTAATTGTAACATTGCATCATTAAGGAATATAGTGAGCAGAACATTAGGATAATTTCTCATGATTAAAATATTTCTATAATGGTGTGAGCATCCACTTTACAGCAAAGGCTTAGTCATTTATTCGCACCTTTCTATCTCCTGCACATATGATAAAAAATATTGCTGAAATAAAATGTCATTCTGTGGTGACTATGCCAAATTCTTGCTATGTCCTGTTTGCTTCTCTCTGAAAGTTTTCTTCTGCACTTCTAGTTCCCTGTAATATTCAAAATAGACAATATGTATGTTATATATATTTTATTAATAATTTATAGAAATAGTTTGTTAGAATAAACTCTGATGACACAAGTTCTCATGTATTCATGCCTAATTTGAGAAAGGAATTGAGAACATCTCTATCCAAGTGTCTACAACAATGAAATTAGGGAAGTCTTTCAAATATATTGGAGAAAAAAATAAGATAGAGAATGCTATTTTTACACATTTAAGAATTTTCCTTATTTCTTCAACATTGTCCATTTATATTTCTTGGTTGAATTGGCCACATTTGAATTACAAAAAAAAATGTGTTGTTGTGTATTTTCCCCATTTAGATAGGATGGGTTTATGATATTTTTGAAAGGTTAAATGCAACTTAACAACATTTGTTAGAGCATGACTTACATGTGCCCAAAGACCAATTTTAAAGAGTGCTAGTTTAAATAGACAATAACTCGGGACACCTCGGTGGCTCAGTCATTAAGCATCTGCCTTCGGCTCAGGTCATGATCCCAAGGTCCTGAGATCGAGCCCCACATCGAGCCTTACATCGGGCTCCCTGCTCCGCAGGAAGCCTGCTTCTCCCTCTCCCACTCCCCCTGCTTGTGTTCCCTCTCTCACTGTGTCTCTCTCTGTCAAATAAATAAATAAAATCTTTAAAAAAAAAAATAATATACAATAACTCTCCGAAAAGAAAAACTATAATTATATACTTGCTTAATAACTGTCTGTATAATTCTAATCATACACAAATTCTTGCAGAAAGTGAGAAAAAGAAACATCCCTAACTCGTGAGGCTGAGGATATCTTGATACCAAATCATACAAGAATATTTCCAGAGGGGAGAAAAACTGTAATGCATGAACAAAAATTCAGTAACACTGGAATAATTATAAAGCCATAGCTAATAATTTTATCAAAAATGATACTATATAATGCTCAAGTTTAGTTTATTCCAAGAATGCAAAGTTGGTTTACTATTTAATCATTCTAAAAATTCACAACACTGATAGATAGAAAAGAAAAAGTCAATCTCGATAAAGAAAATAAACATTTTACTTTAAAATGTTTTCTTAGCACATCCTACATAGAAAATATGTATGTCTGATAAATGTATGTAAAAACAAAAAAACAAACAAAACAAAACAAAACCCTACAACATCATATTCAGTAGTAAAACATGAAAAGCATTTATCCTAAAGTAGAAATGAGAATCCTGCTACCATCAACTCAATTCATTATTATACATAAGGTCTTAATTTTTGCAGTTAGACAAGAAAATAAATAAAAGGTAGAAAACTTGAAAAGGGAAAAAAAAATCTAAGCTGTCTTTGTAAAATCAAACTGAGCACATTCAGATTACTGTATTTATTAATTGTTATTGCACTTATTATACAAATCAGTTTCGAAGAATAAGGGAGAGTAGAAATATCATTCCTGACTTCTTTTTAAAATATAGTTGATATACAATGATATATTAATTTTAAGTGGATGGTATATTATTGACTGTAAAGCCTATGCTGTATTTTTCATCTGTTCCTGTTTTTAAAAGGATTAAATTTTGTTTCAAATTAAGCACAAATAAATTTAAAAAATGTAAAGTCAGCTGAATGTAAAGCATTCAGTGTATTAAGATTGATGGAGTATGGTTGGTAAGGAAGACTTGGATAATGTGTTTCTTTTGAAGAGAGAGATTATCCTTAGGCACCCTGAAATGATAGACACATGATCAATTTTATTTTTTTTTATTTTTTTTTTTTTTACATGATCAATTTTAACTGGCACTCTGCTAGGTGCTGGTTTTAGAACTACATACAACATGGAGTTGGCCCCTGCCCTCATTAATTCATAGACCAGTGGGTGTAATAACGGTCATTTTTTTTAAAGATATTTTTTTAATTTTATTTTATTATGTTATGTTAGTCACCATACATTACATCATTAGGTTTTTTTTTTTACTTTCTTGAAAAATTTATCTAATCAAATAAAAGAAGGTACATACAAATAAAGACACTTTATATAAGCAATTGTCCAAAAGAATTAGATTGTTTCCAAAAAAAAATTCTATCTGCTAATGGAATTTACTGATGCCGAAGGCTCTTAATTTTATTTTATTATGTTACGTTAATCACCATACATTACATCATTAGTTTTTGATGTAGTGTTCCATGATTCATTGTTTGCGTGTAACAACCAGTGCTCTGTTCAGTACGTGCCCTCTTTAATACCCATCACCAGGCTTGCCCATCCCCCCACCCCCCTCCCCTCTAGAACCCTCAGTTTGTTTCTCAGAGTCCACAGTCTCTCGTGGTTATTTATTTGAGAGAGAGCTGGCAGAGGGGCAGAGGAGCAGGGAGAGGGACAAGCAGACTCCACACTGAGCAGGGAGCCCTGCATGGTTCTATCTCACGACCCTGAGATCATGACTCGAGCAGAAATGAAGAGTCTGATGCTTAACCTTGGTTAAGCTGCCCAAGCATCCTAATAGGGGTCATTCTTAAAATAAAGTCTTGATTAAAATGGAATTTGGAAAAGATTGTCCTGTATTTTTATATGATTTAATGGTAAACCACAGAAAAATACTCTAATTTAGCTCATCAGAATATTCCTATCAGTCAGTTAGGTATAGTACATGAAAATCTAAAACCAAAACATTTTCTTTCCAATCAAAGATGATTCTAGCATTTCTTTCTGGGAATCATGAAGCATATTTGTCAATTATCTTTTTTCAATTTTCTTCCTGCTGTGTATGCTTTTTTGCTTCTACCCTGATTCTGATTACATGGTATTAATAATGAATGCTGGTTGCTAAGGTCAAAGATTTTGATTTTATAAACCACACTCATGTATTAGAGTGTGTTTTAATCCTTTGGAAATGAGACATAGAGTGTGTGAGATACAATTACTGGTAATAGGAATTAATAGCATTTCTTTTGAAAATGAATTAAATTTCAATAATTTTTTTAAAGATTTATTGATTTATTTGAGAGAGAGAGAGAGCACAGGCACCAGTGGGGGGGAGGGGCTGAAGGAGAGGGTGAGAATCTTAAGCAGACTCCACGCTGAGTCTGGAGACCTACATGGGGCTTGATGCCAGGACCCTGAGATCATGACCTGAGCAGAAATTGAGTCAGTCGGGTAACCAACTGAGCTACCCACGTGCCCCTCGATATTTTTTTAAATTTTTTTTAAAGTAATCTCTATATCCAATGTGGGGCTCGAACTTACAACCCCAAGATCGAGATTTGCATGCTCTACTGACTAAGCGAGCCAGGCACCCCAATAATTTTTAATATTTTAATCATTAATAAATACTTTTTATGTTTGAATGAAAATATTTCAATCTAAAGCCAACATTTATTTGATAACTGCAAGAAAAATCTCTATGTATGGCTATATATTTATTACATTTTCCTGCCCTTCTTTTTATAGAAAATGTGATTAGGAAGGCTGTGGTGAAATACATAATATTGAACCTGGAATTCTTATATATTCTGAATCACAGTCCTTGTGTCATCAAACAGTGGTTCAAAGATTAATAATATATCTGAACCACTGGGGATAGTTGGGGAAATGAAGTGATTGTAACAGACTGATTCGCTTCCCTTAACCCTTTAGTTATGAAAGATCATAATTTTATTTATGCTCATGAATCAGCTTAGGAACAAAAGCAAAATTCCACTGCGCATTTTGTTTTGCTCATTTTTGATGGAGTTTCATTTCAGCCAGTCATCCAACAATAATTTTATAGAGTTTAGTACGGATAGTCAGATGTATTTTAGGATTTCTGAGGGCAGCAAATGATATAGGCCCTTGAAAAAGCTGAGAATGTCACTTCTAAATCAAAATACATATGAGAGAGCATGCAATCTTGATAGAAATACATTGCATCCATGGGCAGATGAACTGATATAATTTCCAGCTACATTTAATACATGTTAGAACTAGTTCTCACCACTATTGCAGAGAGTTTCTTTTCCTTTAACCCTATTTATTATAATCAAAAGCACAAGGAAGCTAAGGTAGAATAGAAACTTAGACGCTAAAAAAATAAAACTTAAAAATTAAGGCTTTCCAAGGTAGAATATTTGTGATTCTGTTTATTCTTTGTCTGTACATTTGGGTTTGCTGAATCTTTGAACTTAATGTAAAGCATATTTTCAGACTTGCCCACCTTAACTGATGTGTTTACAAATACCTAAATTTTAGAGCTAAATGTAGCCTGATCTGATTTCTGAATGGTCATGGGGCTTTGGCTTAATTGACTGGTTTGATTTTTCAGCTACTTTTATTTCCCTTGCCAAACATTCCACTAGACAGGCTAACAAGAAACTAAATGGTCATAAGGCTGGGAGCCAGAAGGAAACGAGTGATAAGCAAAGGTCTGGGTAGTACGAAAACTCGGTAACTGGCCACTGTAATTGAGAGTTGGCTGTGTGAGGCAGAATACGTGTGACTACACTTAATGTATGCATTGGATTTTGCTAGCCTATTGTTCTTCATAGAATGGTATTAAGGCAAGAACATAGAAAATTATAGTGATTTATAGAGAACATGCATATGAAGGATTTCATTCGTTCATTCATTCATTCATTCATTCATTCGTTTGTTCACTCATCCCTTCTTTTAATTTCAGATCAGTCTCTGGGACCAGTTTTTAGGCATTGAATTGATCAGTTCAGGAGAGATAGAAGTTTTCAGGGAAATGTTGAATCTTCCCTTTCTTCCTGAATATTGTTAAATCAAAGCTTAATTAGAATTTTGAAGAAGCAAGTTCTAGAGGCTTAAGCTTTTGGCTAAATGACTTTTTAGACATTACCAGATTAACTAGATATATATGATGTGTTACCCAAAATATATAACTGCATCAGTACCTTATTGGAAAATAGATTGGTGTATCGATTGTTACATATATAAAAATTATCTGAAAATTATAGAATTTAAATAATTTTTCTTACCTTTTAATAAATAAGACCTATAGCTTGGGATACATACAAATACTAAATATAGCAAGTATAACCTTCATAGTATCAAGCCATATAATTCGTAACTAGTGTGAATTAAGAGTTTTTACCTATGAAAGGAAAAAGCAAGCAAAGAAAGCTATTTTCTTTTTTTTTTTTTAGTTTTATTTATCTGTTTGAGAGAGAGAGAGTGTGCACAAACTGGGGGGGGCGGGGGGCAGAGGGAGAAGCAGGCTCCCTGTTCAGCAGGGAGACCTACATGGGCCTCGATCCCAGGACCGTGAGATCATGACCTGAGCCAAAGGCAGACGCTTAACTGACTGAGCCACCCAGGCGCCCCAGAAAGCTATTTTCTATCATCAGAATGTCAAACAAACCTTCATGATATAGAAGGAACACATGAGGAAAACTTAAATGTGTGCTACAATGAGGGGTGCATCGATGTTTTTTAAAAAGCCATTTGAACAAGGTCTTTCAGCCGTGCTCAGTCAAGACTGGATTCAGGTCCTCTGGACATGGAAGACAAGTGATTTTCCTTCTGTTTGTAACATGATGGAATTATATTTAAAACAATAGCATAGCAGAAATAAAGGAAGAGAATTATAGTGTAGTAATAGTGTAGGTTTTAAAATCAGAGACAGCTGTGTTGGGGATCTGCTGGAGAACTAATTGTGTGACCTCAGCAGGTTTCTTAAATCTACAATGCTTTCGGTTGAGGACATCATAAAATGGGAATAATACATATTACTAAAGCACAACATGATGTGAAGATGAAGTAGTGTAATGTATGTATGTAATATACACGTATAAATATATAATGTTACATAATTCTAATTATGCAAAAAACTTACTTGTGTTTTCTGTATATCAAAAATATCCATTTTCCATATTTCTTTTTCTTTTTGAATTGTTCATTTTGCATTACTTATTTTCCAAGTTGTTATCATAATGTATATAGAGTTATATTTTCAACCTTTGCTCACATGACATTAAACTGTAACAATTATCTAAAATGCTACAGACTTCAGAGTTGTCATTTCAATTCAGAATAATCCATGGAATTGACACCCAAAAATTGCCTGACTCATTATATAGTTGAACATTTATTCTATTTGTAAATATATATATCAGCATACTCAACACTCTCGTATCTAATGCTTTTTCATATTTTAAATGTTTCCCTCAGTATAAATTTCCAAAAGTAACAGCATAGTGGATTCAGTTTGCTGCTCTTGGCTTTATTATTTATTAGCTATATGACATTGAGTAAGTTAATTACCTTCTACATATCTCAGTTTTCTCATGTGTAAAATGGAAGTGATAATAATTAATAAGTTATATATAGAATAATTAAACCAGCATCTTGCACATAGTAAGTGCTACATAAATAAAGTTAAATGCTCATTAAAAGGTTTAATGGTATTTAAGGCCACATATTTCTAAAATGGTTATTATAAGTTACTGCCAACAGCTATTTTAATTTTATTTTCCTTTTAAACATGGATTTTATATTTTTAATGTGTTAATTGAATACAGATTTTTAAGAGTTATAATTATTAGTCTTGTTTTATGAAATTCACATATAGGATCCATGAAGATGGGGACTTTGATTTACTTGCTCTGACTAACCAGCGTAAAAAGGAACACCTAGTACATAGCTCTATAAATATCTGTAGAAAGTATGAATGATTGTGGAAATCCTGGCTCTATCTTGGGCTGGAAGGCAGAAATACCTGATTTTGTAGATCAGCTAGGATGCAATTAAAGGGAAGAAAGGGGGCATATTTTATGTTCACAGAAAGCCGTTCCAAATAAGCCAATTTAGATACTATAGGTTGTAGGCCCTTGTTCTGCAAACCAATCTTCTTCAATTTTTTTTGGTTTTATTTTCTATTGAATTTTTTTGCAACATTGCAAAATTGGGGAGACAGGGAAAGTTTTACATTTTTTAATTCATCACTGTATCAAAGTGTATTGTACGTATTCATGATATATTTGTTGAACTCTGCTGATGATCATGTTTAATTTATTCTTTACCCTATATCCAGGTAAACCAGTTATGATTGTCACAGAATACATGGAGAATGGTTCCTTGGACAGTTTCTTACGTGTAAGTAGAAGATTTTATATATATTCATATATCTCTTATCCCTATCTATATCTCTTATCCCTCTACCTATACATATATATGCATAAATATGGAATGAATTGCTAAAAATGTTAGAGGCAACCGCTAATATTTTGCCAGCAATTAGATAACAAAGTTTAAAGTAAAACTGAAATTTGGAGGGGGGGTACTAAATAGTAAGAAGAAGACTAAAATTGCATCTTTATCTTGCAGCATCCAAAGTTAATGGTTTATATTTTTTTTATTTTATTATGTTATGTTAATCACCATACATTACATCATCAGTTTTTTTTTTAATTTTTTTATTGTTATGTTAATCCCCATACATTACATCATTAGTTTTAGAGGTAGTGTTCCATGATTCATTGTTTGTGCATAACACCCAGTGCTCCATGCAGAACGTGCCCTCCTCAATACCGATCACCAGGCTAACCCATCCTCCCAACCCCCTCCCCTCTAGAACCCTCAGTTTGTTTTTCAGAGTCCATCGTCTCTCATGGTTCTTCTCCCCCTCCGATTTCCCCCCCTTCATTCTTCCCCTCCTCCTACATTCTTCTTCTTCTTTTTTTCTTTCTTAACATATATTGCATTATTTGTTTCAGTTTTTGATGTAGTGTTCCATGATTTATTGTTTGCGTATAACAACCAGTGCTCTGTTCAGTACGTGCCCTCTTTAATACCCATCATCAGGCTAGCCCATCCCCCCATCCCCCCATCCCCCTCCCCTCTAGAACCCTCAGTTTTTTTCTCAGAGTCCATAGTCTCTCATGGTTCGTCTCCTCCTCCGATTTCCCCCCCTTCATTTTTCCCTTCCTGCTATCTTCTTCTTCTTTCTTTTTTTTTTAACATATAATGTATTATTTGTTTCAGAGGTACAGATCTGTGATTCAACAGTCTTACAAAGTTAATGGTTTATATTTTTAAAACAAATTTGTACAATCTTCAGTCTTTTTATACTGCCAAGATTCACATTAGTTAAAATAAAAATTTTAAAAAGACCCATAAATTAAGACATAAGTAACATTGTTGTAAGACAAATATTCTCTTTTCTTCATTGAAAGTAACCTCAGAGTGCTATTAGTTAGAAGACCATCTATCTCTCACACAGAGCTTTTGTCTCAGAAAATAAGCAAGTATTATAATTTCAAAGTTTTCTCAATTCAGAGATATCATTTTGGTGATATATATGCATCTATACATACTTTTTAAATTATTTCAGCAAATATTTGTTCAAAGAAATGTGAAAGTTTTATGGAGAACAAGACATTGCCAATCACCAATCACTGCAAGGGATAAAAAAGACATATACTCTGTCTTTAATACGCTTTCAGTGCTATAAAATAGATATAGATAGACGATAGATGATAGATTGATAGATAGATAGATAGATAGATAGATAGATAGATAGATAGATAGATAGATAGGAAGCATAGTATAATTCATTATCATGGAGGAAACTTTTAAATTTTCTATAAATGAGAAGGTATTTATTTTAATATTCACGAGGCAAATACAAATTTTATCAGCAATTATTTTCCCAAACATTTCAAAAACAAATATTTTTTAAATCAGGTAATTAAAACCATTATAATAAATATTCTTTTAAATTGTTATTGTGTAGATATAACTAAACATGGAATTTTATATCTATTTATCTATATATACATTTATGCACATATGTACATCTGTATGTGTGTATCTATTTACCTATTTATCATATAAATCATATATTTGTATTTTAATCCAAGTAAATTGGAAGCTTTTCTAAATACAGATTTCTGACTTTGTGTTTTATTGTTTTCCATTTTATGACCTATAACTCAAGACTGAGTAGAAAACGAATATTCAGTAAATATTTTTGACTAATTCTGAACTATTTATTTATGATGATAATTTAAACATTTAACATCCACCTTCTTTGAAACAATTAATAAAACATCTGAAAAACCAGAAGGAAGAATGGACATTCAATCAAATAAATATGTAAAACTAAAATAGCCACAGGAGTCATTTCATTTTGTTGTTCTTGAATTTAAAATTTCTGAGGGGTTTATATGTCACAAAAAGACCAGGAAAGATCTAGTTTTGAACCTGAAGTCAGAATGTTAGGACACTCCTTGTAATGAAGTATTTAGTAATGTAGCTACTGTGCTGTTTTGTTTTAGCCTTGTATCTATTTATTTACATATCTTGTTAGGCTGGAGTGCTTAGAACTAAAATGTATATAGCCAGTCTTTTTACAGTTCAGTATGTGAGATTTTAACCAAGATATATCTTTAAGGAAGAGCAACACATCTTAATTGTGTATTTGAAATACTTCTCAGAAACACGATGCCCAGTTTACGGTCATCCAGCTAGTGGGGATGCTTCGAGGGATAGCATCTGGCATGAAGTACCTCTCAGATATGGGTTATGTTCACCGGGACCTTGCTGCTCGTAACATTTTGATCAACAGTAATTTGGTGTGTAAGGTTTCTGATTTTGGACTTTCACGTGTTCTAGAGGATGATCCAGAAGCTGCTTACACAACAAGAGTGAGTCACTTTTTCTTTTTCTTTTTTTCCTTTTTAATATGTTTTTCACCTTGTGTTATGTTGACTTGCAAATAAATAGAAATCACGTCTCTCAATGTTTTGTCAATTATATCTTCCCCTGAAGGAAATGTATCCTTTAACATTAAACTACTGTTACTTCTTCTGGGAAGATAGATGGTCACTGTTTATAAGGTGGGTAATGATGGTAATTCTGAAATGTCATACATCAGTTTAATATGTCCCCCACAAATGCAGCATGGTTCTCTCATGTCTGAAGTCTTGGGATTTTTATATTTACCCATTTTTGCATCTGATTGAGCCACCTTTAGTAAACGGATTGGATAAATTCTCAGCTCCTCCGTCCAACTAGATATAATTTTAAAGCATTTTAAAATTCATGTTTACCTAAACAACATATGCTCACGTTATAAAAATTTCAAAACAAAGCAATAAAAAGGAGAAAAGTCATCCATAATTGTGCCACCCACAGAGAACATCTGTAACTTTGTCAGTCGATACTTCCAGATTTTTTCTGCATACCTAATATACACACCTATGCATGAATACATAATTAAAATAGGATTATTCATAATATTACTGTATAACCTGTTTTTCTCTTAGCAATATACCTGTTGAATATATTTCACTGTCAATAAATAATCTTCAAGTTTTGTCAGTTTTATCTATTCTATTATCTGGTTGTACCATTTTTTAAAAATCAACCTCTAATTATTGGGCAAATTATTATTATATCTAGCTTTTCTTTCATTTTTATCATTTTATTCTATTATTCTTTAATTTTTTCATTATGATAAGTGTACTCTTTAATCCCCATCTCCCCACCCAGGTACCCACTTGTAACTATCAGTTTGTTCTCTATAGTGAAGAGTCTGTTTCTTGATTTGTCTCTTTCTCTTTCTCTCTTTTTGTCCTTTGCGTGTTTGTTTCTTAAATTCCACATACGAGTGAGATCGTATGGTATTTGTTTTTCTCTGACTGACTTATTTCACTTAACATTGTGCTAATTCTATACCTGTTGTTGCAAATGGCAAGATTTCATTCATTTTATGGCTTAATAATATTCCAGTGTGTGTGTGTGTGTGTGTGTGTGTGTGTGTGTGTGTGTGAGATGTACCACTTCTTCCTTATCCATTCATCTATCAGTGGACATTTGGGCTGCTTCCACAGTTTGACTGTTGTAAATAATACTACAATAAACATAGGGGTGCATGTATCCTTCTGAATTAGTGTTTTGTATTTTTGGGGTAAATACCCAGTAGTATGATTACTGGATCATAGGGTAGTTCTATTTTTAATTTTTTGAGGAACCTCCATACTTTTTTCCACAGTGAATGTGCCAGTTTGCATTCCCACCAACAGTGTAAGAGGGTAGCTTTTTCTCCACATCCTCGTCAACACTTGTTGTTTCTTGTGTTGTTTATTTTAGCCATTCTGACAAGTGTGAGGTGATATCTCATTGTAGTTTTGATTTGCATTTCCCTAATGATTACTGATGTTGAGCATCTTTTCATGTGTCTGGTGGCTAATTGTATGTCTTCTTTGAAGAAATGTCTGTTCATATCTTCTGCCCATTTTTAATTATATTGTTTTTTTTGTCTTCAGTTGTATTAGTTCTTTATATATTTTGAACACTAACCCCTTATGGGATATGTCATTTGCAAATATCTTCTGCTATTCAGTAAGTTGGCTTTTAGTTTTGTTAATTGTTTTCTTTGTTGTGCAGAAACTTTTTATTTTGATGAAGTCTCAACAGTTTATTTTTGCTTTTATTTCTCATCTCAGGAGACATATCTAGAAAAATGTTGCTAAGGCTGATGTCAGAGAGATTACTGCCTGTGGTCCCTTAAAGGATTTTTATGATTCCAGGTCTTAAATTTAGGTCTTTAATCCACCTTGAGTTTATTTTTGTGTATGATGAACAAATGTTATTCAGTTTCATTCTTCTGCATGTGGCTGTACAGTTTTCCCAACACCATTTGTTGAAGAGACTGTCATTTTTCTATTTATATTCATTCTCCTTTTCGAAGATTGATTGACCATATGATTGTGGGTTTATTTCTGGGTTTTCTGTTCTGTTCCATTGATCTATGTGTCTATTTTTATACCAGTACCATATCATTTTAATTACTACTGCTTTGTAATATAACTCAACATCTGGAATTGTAATACCTCCATTTTTTTTCACGATTGTTTTGACTATTTGGGGTCTTTTGTGGTTCCATACAAATTTTAGGATTTTTTATTCTAGTTCTGTGAAAAATGCTGTTGGTATTTTGATAGGCATTGCATTAAATGTGTAGATTGCTTTGGGTAGTATGGACATTTTAACAGTATTTGTTCTTTCAGTTCATGAGCATAGAATGTCTTTCATTTCTTTACATCATCTTGAATTTCTTTCATCAGTGTTTTATAGATTTCAGAGCACAGGTCTTCCACCTCTCTGGTTAAGTTTATTCCTGAATATTTTATTGTTTTTTGGTGCAATTGTAAATGGGATTGTTTTCTTAATTTCTCTTTCTGCTGTTTCTGTACATTGATTTTGCATCCTGTGACTTTACTGAATTCATTTATCAGTTCTAGTAGTTTTTTGGTGGAGTCTTTTGGGTTTTCTATATATAGTCCCCTGCCATCTGCAAATAGTGAGAGTTTACTTCTTCCTTATTTGGATGTCTTTTATTTCTTTATGTTGTCCAATTGCTTCTGATACTATGTTCAATTAAAGTGGTAAGAGTGGACATCCTGGTCTACTAGTTCCTGACCTTAGGAGAAAAGCTCTGTTTTTCACCATTAAGTATGCTGTTGGCTGTGGGTTTTCCGTATTAGCTTTTTGTTATGTTGAGGTAAGTTCTCTCTAAACCTACTTTGCAGAGGGTTTTTATTATGAATGGATGTTGTACTTCGTCAAATGATAGCTTTTCAATATTTTATGCAAATGTGTAAATGATCCATTTGCATTCATTATTGTATGACTGATAATTTCCCTATGATATAACCCTAAAAGTGGATTTGCTGTGTCAAAAGTGGATTTCCTGTGCCCATTTTAAGAGCACACTTAACTATATACTGATAAAAATAGATATTATCGTTTTTTTGTGTTTGTTAGTTTTGAGAATTGTATCTAGTTGTTTTAATTTGTATTAATTTGATTCAAAATGCATTTGATTATTTCTTTATATATTTATTGGCAGATTCCTTTGAAAAGACATTTCTTTATAGAATTCTTTTTTCATGGCAGGCAATTTTAGAAAATAAAGATATAATGATCATTATTAATGATACTACCAAAGGTAACCAATTGTAATTACCAATTATGTATATAGTTACAAAATGGGATCATATTATATGTACTGATATATAAAATGATATTCACTTATCAATCCAGTATTTTCTTCTTATACAAACTCAGTGTTGTTTTGTAATCTATTTTAACTTAAAATATAAAATGTAGAATTTTCTAAATGATAAATTTTAACAATATCATTAAATAATGTACCATACTCCACTTTATTCATATACAATACTTATCCAATGCACTATTAGGCAAATTCCAAAGTTTTGATATTCTTTTTTTTTTTTTTAAGATTTTATTTATTTATTTAATTGACAGAGAGAGAGACAGCAAGAGAGGAAACACAAGCAGGGGGAGTGGGAGAGGGAAAAGCAAGCTTCCTGCAGAGCAGGGAGCCCGATGCAGGGCTCAATCCCAGGACCCTGGGATCATGACCTGAGCCAAAGGCAGACGCTTAACGACTGAGCCACCCAGGCGTCCTTCTTCATGTTTCTTAAAGGTTATTACTGGTTCGCCTGGGTGGCTTAGTCAGTTAAGCATATGCCTTCAGCTTAGGTCATGATCCCAGGGTCCTGGGATGGAGTCCTGCGTCAGGCTCCCTGCTCAGTGGGGAGCCTTCTCTCTCTGCTCCCCCTGCTGTGCTTGCTCTCTCTCTCTCTCTTTCTCTATGTCAAATAAATACAATCTTTAAAAAAATAAAAGGTTATTATTAATTTAAAAAACTCATTCTTTCTAAAATTATCAATTTCAACAATTCTATTATCAATGACCAAGTGTGTCGCATGGCATCTATCTCACATTCTGAAAAAGAGCCCAATTTGCCAGACTGAGCTTCATCTACAAATAAAGCCACAGAAATAGAACCAGAAATTCAGAAGCACAGTGTCCCAGAGATATTCCTAGATGAGTTGATATAGGAGTTGGAACTCTCCTGATGCCTTTATAAGTTACACTCTTGTTTACATTTCCCATTTTCAACCAGATTCTGTAGTGGATTCACTGCTCGTACATCTAAGTATTTCTTAAAATGTGTCCTGCACAAAAGTGTTGCTGTTCTTGGGATTACAGTTCACTAGGTTAAGACCAAGACAAATAAAATAAATTTTTATATCTAACAGCTAGTTGAATTAAATTCATAACAGTGACCTTGACTGTAATAAGCTCTGAAAACTTGAGGAAATGCAAAACATGGGTAACTATGTGGATAGTGCTTTTTAGTGTCTCTTTTGTTCCTTCTCTGATCTCCAGAAAAATTAGCCAACATTCTGCAGCAAAGCATCATTTTTATGACTATAAATTATCATCCCAGGAGACAACATATGCAACAGATGATAATATATTTATAGTTTTGAAGAATGTTTTTTTATTCTGCTCACTGCTACTCTGCATTCTAAAGATATCCTTCATAACCTTTTGCTACTATTGAGCTTTTAACACACTGTACAGAAAGTATCATTCTTGTAGGCATTGTCCTTATTATTATAACAATCACTATATGAAAATACTTCCAGTTTTAATAAAAAGTACTTGATTAAAAGACCTTTATTTGATATATTAGATTTCTGGTAATTTAGGTTCTGTGCCATATCCCATTTTTAAACCAGAGCATTTTTTTTTCAATATTAGTTTTGATTTCTAGGATACTCTAAGGAATGATTTTTCTTGTAGGAACTTGGAAGATTCATCCAAATCTGGATCATCTGCTCTCTGGAGAATATGGGTTAACTTGGGTTAACTTTCATAGTTTTATTTGTACTGATTGTTACTTTGTAAGGACCAAGGGATACAGAAGACCATTTCTTGACTCTAGTAGAAAAAAAAAAAATGGTGCTCTGTCAAAATTCCTCATTATCATTTGTGAAATAAAAATGTAACAGACTCTCTGCATTTTTTATTCTCAGAAGATTCTTAAAAACTACACCAACAAAATGGCTCACTAACTGCCAATAAATAGCTGTTTAGAATTATTCAATGTTCATTCTTGTATTTTCTCAAAACCACTCAAAATATCTATGGGGGTCCTAACTTCCTTCTGAGAAGCTGTAATTTGCATCTGCATTTCCAGAATAATTTAGAAATCTTTAATTTAATCTCCTGTAATAATCCTTGTTTGGTACAACAATTTTATAATTTACCCTAAACTATGAGGTATGGTTTAAAATAATAGGGCTGCTAGGGCGCCTGGGTGGCTCAGTTGGTTAAGCGACTGCCTTCGGCTCAGGTCATGATCCTGGAGTCCCTGGATCGAGTCCCGCATCGGGCTCCCTGCTCAGCAGGGAGTCTGCTTCTCCCTCTGACCCTCCCCCCTCTCATGTACTCGCTCTCTCTCATTCTCTCTCTCTCTCAAATAAATAAATAAAATCTTTAAAAAAAAAAAATAATAATAGGGCTGCTATTTTGTTTCTTAGACAAAAACATTGAAACAATTAAATGAGTGTTGCCATACTAATTCTTGGGAATTTGTACTTATTATAGGAACACTGCTATTGTACAGAATGTTTTGGGAAATCCTCTTTTGAAATTATCTTTAAAATTGGATTGTGATATCATTGCTCAAAGTTATTTAAGCATATAGTATTTTAGGAAACATATTTGCCTGAGATAAAAATCTCTGGTCTCAAAAAGCTTATAGTTAATAAATAAGAAAAGTAATACATTGTTATATAATAAAGTCTAGGTTGTTGTTTTTTTTTTAACCAAACCAGTATTTTTCAGCTTAGACCTCCACTTTCTTTATTTGATTAAGCATCCTATAAATTATGGTTACTTCAGAAAAACAAGTTCACCATTTCAAAGAGCATGCCACAGCATTTTTGTTGGATAAACACATTCTGGTGAATCTGCTTTAAAAAGCTAGTCACATTACTTTAGTCACACTTAACACATATCACGTAGAGTCACTTGGATTCAAAAATTAGCATTCAGTGCCTCAATGCACTAAGCCTGTTCCCCAATTGCTCCTCAGAAAGTTCCTGCCTTAGGTAGAGGGTAACTGCACTAAGGAATCATGAGACGCGTTTGATTCAATGCCACTGAATGAATACGGGATGTTTGCTGATCTCATTTTAAAAACATTGTGATCGACAGGCAAGGTAGAAGAGTGGAACGGAATTTATATCAACTAATTCTGTATGTATTTTTTTTTAACTGGAGGGAACACCTGAGGAGTTGAGGAAATGCTGAGCCTTGAAACTTAGAACAACTTATCAGACGTTTTCCCATGCTGCTTTAATACTGTCTTAAGTGTATCACAGGTTTTCCTGCCTTACGTCCCAACAGGATTCCTTGAGACGAGAGGGTCAGCTCAGATCATAATATACACTTTTGTATGTTTTCTCTTTTTTATCAGGGTATTAAGTAGGAAATCAGAATTTTTTTCATTACTCACTTATAGTTATTTCTTCTCATTTCTCACTACTGAGTTATGTGGAAATTCCAAACATTGACACTTTCCATTATACGATGTGATTATGCATCCTGTAACCTTTGTAAAATTCCACTGTATACATGGGATTCGAGAGTAAGAAGGGTGTAGTGTTTTAGCGTTATTATGAAAATCGTTCAATCTTGTGGACCCTCTGAAATGTTCTTGGGGGACACCCAGCAATGCATGGATGACACTTTGAGAACCACTGTTATAGGTACTATGTCAGGAAAACGCACCTTAAAAACTAAATGAATATTTTAGTTTTATCAAGTGATATAAAATCTTGACTTATAGTATTATATGATATAGCATGTTTTGAAGAAAGTCCTGGAATGTATAACAGCAGCTGCATACAAAAGGCTGCAAATCATCCTTAAAGGCTTTGGAGTTTATTTGGGATGGAGCAGTTAGCTCTGCAAAATTAAACCATCAGAAACTTTTTGTTGTTGAGACAAACAAAAAATGAATTGCCTCTCTTTGGTTTCCCATCATATGAATTCAGAGCACAGTTATGGCATGTTGCTTATTATTTTTTTTTTTTTGCACTGAACTACCAATTTATTTCATTTTAAGAGAACCATGGAATTATTGGTGAAAACTGTTTACCACTAAATTATTTTTTAGTCTTTTTCCTTACGAAATTTCATTTTAAATGGTTAGCATTTTTCATGTGCATGCACGCATCTATGCATATGAGCATTCTTATATTCATATGTTCAAATGGGATCCAAAATTCCACCACGATGGTGCTCAGTTTATTGTTTAACAAAACCAAGTTAGAGAAAATATAGGCTTTCATCTAATTTATATGTTGTATTGTATAAAGTCAATCCAATTCTCAAGCCCCAAATTCATTTTAGAGATATAATTACCACATAAACCAATTTGGGAAATTTGAGAGAGCCAGATGATTTGTTTTTGGTTATATTCTTCATTTTTCATTTTTTTTTTTAAATTTCTGTCCTGAAGATGCATACTGAGTCATTAGAAGTTAGATTTTTTTAAAGATTTTATTTCTTTATTTGAAAGAGAAAGCGAGCAGGGGGAGCGTCAGGCAGAAGGAGAAACAGGCTCCCCGCTGAGCAGGGATACCCCCCTCCCATGCAGGACTCCATGCTGGACCCAGGACCCTGGGATCATGACCTGAGCTAAAGGCAGACACTTAACGACTGAACCACCCAGGCGCCCCAGTAGTTAGATTTTTATATTGGCTAAGAAGTTTCTCCCTTTCGTTACATTTATAGCCCATTAACATCTATTTAATTTTTAGAAGATAAAAGCAAATGAAACGTTATCATAGGCATTGCGTGTTAAGCGAAGGAGAAAGAAATTTCATTTTACATAATAATTTATTTGATTTTTTTTCTCTGTAATTCTACCAACTTGATGCCAGAAATATTCTACTACAGTTATTTTACTTAATTTCATTTGCAAGATAAGAAAGGGAAAAAAAAGTGGCTAATGCAAGTAGTTAAAAGCTAAGTAGTTAAATGCTTCTTTTCAGGATAACTCCATTCTAAGGACACAAATAATAGAAAACATGAGCCTTTATTCTGTAGTCAAGGACTAAAAACTACAAATACCAAGAACCAGTGTGATATAAAAAGAAAATTATATTATTTTGATAAGTAATATATATCATATATCCTTTACACATGAATGAAAAAAAAGTAACACATAAATATCTAATCAGAGGCCTTCATATATTTTAAGCTTTGAATCAAAATAAATAATGTCAATCATGAATTTATTCCCTACTCTCTTAGGATCAGTATGGATAGGCCTTATATAGCTTCACAAAGTAAAGCCATATATTCAAAAATCAGAAAATGCTAGAAGACTTCGTAATCTCAGTTGTCAACATTGCATCAATATTTAATGAGAGATCCAGTACTTTCTAGTCACCCAATTCAGAGAGATAGATACCATAAACATTTTTTTTAAAGATTTATTTATTTATTTTTTGACAGAGAGAGACAGCGAGAGAGGGGACACAAGCGGGGGGAGTGGGAGAGGGAGAAGCAGGCTTCCCGCTGAGCAGGGAGCCTGATGTGGGGCTCGATCCCAGGACGCTGGGATCATGACCTGAGCTGAAGGCAGACACTTAACGACTGAGCCACCCAGGTGCCCCGATACCATAAACATTTTAACGCGTAAAAATAATCTATTCAGATTTATGTGGGGGAAAAATCACAGCTATAGTTTTGGAGTGGACTATAGTAGTATGGAGGTTGTATGTAAAATATTACAGAGTCTCTAGCAGGAACAATTTTCTCTAAAGTGCATGATTCATTCATTCAACATTTGAGTGCCTATGATGTACCCGGCACTGTTCTAGGGCGGTAAATAAAACAAAGCCCTGACCTTATGAGTTTACATTCTAGTGTGGGAATTCAAGTAATAAACAAGCAAGTGAAGGTATAGCAAGGCAGAGAAGTAAGATGAAGAATGTGGGTAGTGGGGGAGGGTGTTATTTCAGTGAGGAAGATTAAGAGAGTTTCCCTGATAAAATGATGTTAGAGTAGTGAAATGGTGAGAGTGGAGGAACAAATAATATAAGCATCAAAGTTAATTAACCAGATTTATTTTGCCTTAACTATCTTTTCAATTTAATAAATTAATTGTAATCATTGTTCTGATTCCAACAGGCTCACTTTGCAAGAAGACAAATTAAGTAGTCAGATTAATGATTTAACTCAGACTAAACATCAGGCTCATAGTGACTGGTCTAGGCTGTAATGCTGGCAAGTCTGGAAGCTTAGTAAAATCACTTTCTGATATTATTTCCAGTTCATGTGAATATCCCACATTTTCAAAAATGTGATGACACATTGCTTGAAGCTTTTCCCAGAGCCCCAAAGCCAGTGACCAGCCCCAGATTCCTTTGGCATTGGGAAGTACCGCAGTCTTCCTGTCCTAAGTCAGGCTTACCACTGGATGTCTGGCATGGCTGATAATTTGACTCATTTCTGTCATATGTCATGGTTCAAACACACTCCCATGACTTTTTCCTTTTTCATTTGCTGGCCACTGTTCTGGAATTGCCCCCTAGTTCAAGCTGTTGTTTACTAAACATAAACCTGTAAGGGAACTGTTGCTGTGATGTCCAGCCAGAACTGTCTTTTTGGATATTTAGGAGATTCTCAACCTATCATTTCATCTTTCCTTATTTTCCAATCATCAATATTAAAGAAATCAAGCTTACTCAAGTTTTGCACTTTTTTAGTTACTTACTAGAAGGAACCTAATATCTCTATTTCTATCATTTTTGTCGCAATTACATACTGAATAGATCTTTCTGATTTATTTATCTATAACACTGCTTCTTTGGAAAACTGTGTTCAGAGTGCTAAAAATACACACTTTCAAATGAATTTCTTTAATCATTAAAGAAAATTAGGGTTGAGTATGTATAAAACACAAAAGTTTAACATTTAAAAACCTCACCAAACTCTGAAATGTCTTCAGCCTTATCTGTAAATGTTTGCATTGTTTTTGTTGAAGATAGACATTATACATCAAATGACCTAATTTGAAACTAACAGAAAGTAACAGAAAAGTTATTTATTTGTATTGCATTACCTGGGCAGCGATAGAGAAACTTAGAATGCAGGTGAAGATTTTCCTGTATTTTAAGAAATTCTTAAGCATTTCACATCATGTTGAAACGTTTCAAAAGTTCAAGGGATAGGCTTTTGCTACCTAAGAGATCATCCGTCTCTGATCTCTGGTGGCAATCAACATCTGCTGGAACAATTCTCTCAATGGCTTTTAGATTTGAACTACTGAGGATTAGAACAGATGCTTCCCCTGAGGTTCTTCCTGGCTTGCCCTTCACCTTGTTGTCTACTGTTGTCTACAGTGAATGAAGGTTAGTCCTTGACAATAGATAGATGCTAAATCCTCGAGTCAAATGATTTATCTCTATGGTTCCACTTTTAACCTGAGAAGCCAATATTTGCCTCCAGGTTAAACACTCAATTACTTAGGGTTTACTAAGATAAACTCTCCAAAGTCCTTTGTCACTCTAAGTATGACCTGACAGAGCTCACGGGCAGGCAATGTGAACTGTGGATCAGCAAAGCATTTACAAAATCAACAGGGAGAGATTTGTATATATAATTAGAGAAAAATTGGGGCAGATATGAGATATTATGCCTTAATGTCCAGAGAGTTTAGCAATTATACTCCCTTTCTTTAGAAAGCACGACTTGAAGCCCCCTAACGCATAGTGAAAGAGCTGACTTTAGTTGAGTACCTAAGAAATTCAGGATTTTAGCCAAATATCTCATTTGAACTGTCTAAATTCATTAAGCTTAGAGAACTGAATTGCAGGATCTTTTGAGAATAGGTTTACTCCAACTGCTATTTCTGGACAAAGCGAACAAGGTTTTGGACTACTTCAACTGATCCTGGATTTGAGTGTAGCAATTATGTAATGCCTCTGCCCAGAGACTCTCTAGTATCTTTACTTGCAACATTTTATTCTTCTCTTTTAAATTTTCTGTAAGAATTCTATAGGAGTAAATCCAGATATGACATCCAATAGGTAAGTAGATCCAAACTTAGGATAATCTTTAAGAGTCCAAAATAATGAACATCAAAAACGTCAGCATCCTTGATATGCAAGTAGGTTTAAGACAGAAATTTGAAAGTTGAAGGAGCTAAGGTTCATAGGTCAGCACAGCTGTTAGAGATATTCCCCATGATCTTCAGTTGACGAATGACAAGATAGCTGCACAGAGAAGTTAAGAAACTTGGCTAAATTAAACAGTATGCTAAAATTAGACCAAAAACCAAGACTCTCGGTTTCTGCTAAACTTAAGAATGCAAATGGATTGAGTGATTATAAATTCCCCTGAGCCCCAATTACTGAGCTATACATAGATGAGACAGCACTGAGAGGAACTGATCCCTAGGTTTGCCACTTTAAATATAGGGAGCAAGCATTAACTTCTGATTCTGTTATGGAGGTCCCTCTGCAATTGAGGTTTTAGACATACTCCATATGCTGTGATTCTGAGCTTGCTCCAGGCAGTTGGAGACTTTTCTCAAATACATAAATGTCTGGAGAGCTTACATGTGGATATAGAGACCACCTTAAGTAAATGCATTCATTTTACAATGTATTTGTATATTGTAAAGAATACATCTTCATAAATCATCTTTATAGTAACTAGCTGTGCTTTAGAGGACTCTAAGTGCCTAGTAGCATTTTATCAACAATCTTGAAATTGTCAACTGATTTCAAAATTTTAGCTCATTAATAATGGTTGTACTTGAATAGTTTTACTGTGACAGGAAAGTATGCCAAATGATGACTCTAAATCTTTGGGTAGCCCATTGAAGGATGTGTTTGGCAGTTAATTGAAAAGCATCTAAAATTTCAAAATGTCTCCCACATATATAACTGAGAAAGCAATTTCTGAAAAACAACAAAGAAGTCAAACAATAGAAGCTTGAATTTATTGGGGTGGGGAGTAGGGGGAAAAGGGGAATTATTGTGATCAATCAGGAGAAGTATGAATAAATTCTACAATGGATGACTTGTAGGAAATTTAGTGAGTCAGAGTCTTATAGATTCATTTGACTTTATTTTGACAGTCTCAGATCTACAGATGCTCAATTTGAAGGCAGACAGCCTTACTCTGAAGTAAGACTTTATTAAAATGTGGGGGTTCTTCTTTCACCCATATTTCAGAACCAAATTGGACCCTCAAAACTTGTATCCAGTGTCTCATTATGTCAATGACATTTACATTTTTGTAGCCATAGATAGTGTTTGCTCTGGGAGTAAAAAACTTGTTTCTTACTAAACTCTTTGGTCATAGATACCTCTGTTTGATAAAGAAATTGGTGCTTAATTAAAGTTTCATTAGCAATAGGGAGTTATCCCCTTTTCAAAAAAGAAAAAAAAGAAAGAAAGGAAGAAAGTTAAGAATAAAGGAGAAAATAAAATAAAATAATAAAAAAGCATAAAAACATAAAAAAATTAAAAATAGAGGGAAACATCTCAAAGGGATACTGTTATATTTACTAAAACCCAGTATCAAAATTAGCTCTGAGGAACTAGGATCTTACTTGACTAGAACAGAAATAAAAATATCCAGAGAGAGGATGTGAATAGTAAGGAAAAAAAAAAAAAAAGAAAAAGTTAATTCCATTTAGTCTACATAAAATCCCAGATAAATCCTGGACCTCGTCTGAATTATTTTCCCTTGCTAAGTAAAGCTTGTCATACACCATCTAAAGCAGTAGTTTTCAAGTAAGGATAATTTTGCTCCTAGGGGATATTTGGCATTGTCTGGAGACATTTTTGGCTGTCACAAATGGAGGGATGCTAATGTTATCTAGTGGATAAAGACCAGGGGTGCTACTAAACATCTTACGATGCACAGGACAGCCCCCACAACAAATTGTTAATCTGCTTTAAAATGTCAATGGTGCTACTGTAAAGAGAGCTTGTTCTAAAATTACCCAACATGTGTAAATAATGTGTAAAAAATGGGAATGAAGATCAAATGTCCCTCTCAGGTACTTTATAATTTCTCCTATACATACTGGACCATAAGTTGCATGGGGCAATGTAGACTACATTGCCATTTGTGAGAAAAAAAAAAAAATGCAACAGACTAGCCATCTGCCACCAGGCCTGGCATGATGAACTTGGGGATATTTCACAAACAGAATGCAATGAATAGTATGACTTTTTTTTTTAAGGTTTTATTTATTTATTTGAGAGAGAGAGAGATAGCAAGAGAGAGCACAAAGGCAGATGCTTAACCGACTGAGCCACCCCGGCTCCCCTGAATAGTATGACTTTTGTTCCTGTTAATATTTTATCCTCATGTGCTCTTGATCTAACACTTAAAATTTTAATTCCTTCCTCCGGTGCTCTAAATTTTAAACATTGCCTCTTTATTTTTGATGTTTTGATTTTGTTTTATTGTCTTTGGAGTAAACTCATAAATAGACATACTTACCTCGCAGGTAAATATGTCGTATATTTTCAGTCAACGTATGAGTCTTAGCCATGCATAATTAATTTTTATGTTTAAAAATTGTACTTACCTCATCCTACAAAGGAATGGAGTAATATTCATATTCAGAGACAATATTTATTAAATTATTGGTGGTATTTTTAGGTTAGTAAAGTACCTACAATATCAATATTCAAACAGTTGATATAGGATGCATTTTGTTTATGGAGTCAAATGAAAATCTTTATAACATTCTGCAAACTCTAAAGTATTTAATCCATGCAACACCTTGTGAGATATTTTCATAATTTTATAGATACTGTAAAAACTTGATGTTCAGTAATTCTTATATTTATTACTATTATGGAAATAACAACATTGTTAAATAGCATGAGGGGAAAGAAGGCATAAGAAAATAGTATGATTTTTTAAAGCTATTATTATGTTATATATTGGCTCATTCTTAGTATTTGTATATTCTGAAAAACTAGGTTCAATGTATTATTTTCTAAAAATGAGCTGTATTTTTAAAAATGTTCAAAATTACCAAGTATCTTCAGTAAAATCTACCACTCTAAGCCCATAACATAAGTGGTTATATTCTCTCTCCACACACCTTTGGGAAACAAGCTGTTGTAAACAGGAGAGCTTGAAAGTCAGACTCCTGTTTTAAACTCTGGGCATGCAGAAATGAAGTAAGCAAGCCAATTACTACTGTGAATGTCCCAGTCTAATTATCCCAGATAATTAAAAGGTAGAAGGATCACAGAACAGGGAGTGACCAGGTTGGCCTAGAATATTCCCAAATGTTCCACCAATGACTTCGCATTTGACCAGAATGTTCGACTAAGTTTACTAGTTGCAGAAGGTAGACAGGGAAAAAGCCTCCCAAGGAAAAAGAATAGCATGTGTTTTGGAGAAAGGTAATTTAATTCAAGTCAATGAGCACTTGTTGAATGGCTACCCTACACATTTGCCAAGATATCTAAACAAGACAATTGCTCTCTGCAGTGAGCATGGGCACATGTGGATTATGCTCATTATCTTCAGATTTATAACCTATTTAGATTTTCATAGGCTACGGATTTCAAATTATTACAAATTGTGACAAAAAAAATTATTTATGACAACAGATAGGACAAGAGCTACTACTTGAATTCATTTTGCCAGTATTGAATATAAAGATTTTGAAACTATAATGTTGAATTTAAAATTTGTGATAACATACACATTGATCCTTCCTCAAACTCTGAGATGATTTTGCCAGTTTGTGATCTCACCTTAATTAAGTGGGTACAGTGTTTATTTGTTTGTTTGTTTGTGTTTCATTTAAAGCCAGAGTGACTCCGTGTTGTTTGCCAATAATGGAAAAAGAAAAATATGTATAAAATTCTTCTTAGTCTGATTTATTTTTAGTAGAAATAGCAACAATTGCTAAATTTGAGTAATACCTTGTAGTTGACAATAAGCTTTCCCTCCTATGCTCATTTAATAAATTCTTTGTATCAATATATAAAATGTGTTAACCACTTGAAGGGAATTAGAAGAGAAGAAAGGGCAAGATATTTATTGAGCAGACTGTTAATGATCAGACACTTTATTAGTTGATTTATGTATATTATAAAACCATTGCCAATGACAAAAATATTCCATAATCCCCAGTCATCTTTGTGTGTCTCTATTTCTATGAGTTCGGCAGACTATAACGATTACAAAACATTAGCAAGACAACACAATTCAAAATTTAAGTGATTTCTTTAAAATAATTTTTTTAAAGATTTTATTTACTTATTTGACACAGAGAGAGAGAGAGAGAGAACACAAGCAGGGGGAGCAGCAGGCAGAGGAAGAAGCAGGCTTCCCTCTAAGCAAGGAGACTGATGCAGAACTCGATCCCAGGACCCTGGATCATGACCTGAGCCAAAGGCAGACGCTTAATGACTGAGACATAATTTGCCAAATATTTTTCCAAACACATTTCCTTTTCGTGTGGGTTTCAAACAACATTTAAATACAATGTCCCCAGTGAAAGTAAATAGATAGCACTCAATTGGAAAATTTCTGGTAATAATTTGCTTAAATCTGTAACCATGTGCTAGCTTAGAGAATGCATTACACTAGTCCCAGTCAAGTTCAGGGATGGTGTAGAGCAAAGCCCCAATTGAAAAGATGGGCTCCCAGCAGAGATCCCTCCGATAGCATTTATGTCTGTGTCCAGAACAGCACAGGAAAGGATTCTCCTTCTAAGCTTAAACACAGGTGTGGCCCTGATTTTCCTAAAGGGATCACTTTTCATTATTTCACTGTTTTCAGAAATTTTATTAAAATATTCTCAATGCTCTCCTCTGGGGAAAATAGTGATGAAGTGCATAAGATGAAACAACTTTAGTGTGTTCCATTTTCATCCTGGTTGAGGTCAAACACAACAAATAGGTGTCTTGTTCCTGACAATCGTCAACCTAATGTTTTGTCTAGGTTCATATTTTAATGTAAATTAAGGACCTTGGCAAGATGATGTATATCTGTGCCTTATATTTCTAAATAGATACAAAGTTTTCATCAAGGACAGGACTTCCTTTTTTTAGTGCATTTTTTTAAAGATTTTATTTATTTATTTGCCAGAGGCGGGGGGAGAGTAAAAGCAGGGGGAGTGGCAGGCAGAGGGAGAAGCAGGCTCCTTGCTTCGATGTGGGACTCGATCCCAGGACCCTGAGATCATGACCTGAGCCAAAGGCAGACGCTTAACCATCTGAGCCACCCAGGCGCCCCTTTAGTGCATTTTTTATACTTTTAGTAATTTGGCTCTGGGCAAAGGGAAGCAAATGGCAAAGTGTCTTATCTCTGCAGCAGAGATAAGACATATAACTGATACTGCAGAATATTATCTTTCCTTTGCTCTATGAATATAGCTTTGTTTGACTTCTGTTAATTCTCAGAGCTTTTTAAGAAAGAGAAAATGTGCCTAATGATTTCATTTGGCATCCTGAATAGATTTTGTTACATGTCACATGTATAATTCTGTTTTTGTCGAAATTAAGGATATTTGATATCTTGAATCCTTAAACCCAAGTGCAAATAAGTTAATTTGGGAATTGTAAAATTTTATTAGTTATTTTTAGGATTGAATGTATTGTCAGAGAAAATGGCAATATTAGACCCTCCAAATTTATTATTTATTTATTTATTTATTTGAGAGAGCACGAGTAAGAGCAAGAGGGGAAGGGGCAGAGGGAGAGAGAGAATCTTAAGTAGTCTCCACACCCAGTGTGGAGCCCGATGCGGAGCTTGATCTCAGGACTCTGAGATCATGACCTGAGCCTAAATCAAAAGTTGGATACTCTGGTTTCTCTTCAGATCATATAAATCTTTTGCCTTTTACTAAATCAAAAGTTGGAAGCTTTGGGGTGCCTGGGTGGCTCGGTTGGTTAAGCGTCTGCCTTCGGCTCAGGTCATGATCCCAGGGTCCTGGGATAGAGTCCTGCATCGGACTCCTTGCTCAGCAGGGAGCCTGCTTCTCCCTCTGCCTGCTGCTCTCCCTGCTTGTGCATGCTCTCTCTCTCTCAAGTAAATAAATAAAATCTTTAAAAAAAAAAGTTGGAAGCTTAACCAATTGAGCTACCCAGGCACCCTTGGACTCTCCAAATTTATTTATTTTATTTTATTTTAGCTTTTTTTAAAATTTAAATTCAATTAGCCAATGTATAGTGGACCTTCCAAATTTAAATATGAAAGGACCCTTTAAAATGTTGAAGATAACGCAAACTGTGAAGAAGAGAGTGAATGAGTGAGTGAGGGAGAAAAGCAAGGGGAGCTTCAAAGACCTTATGCCCTCTCCTCTACTTGACTATAAAAATTTTCCGTTCTGTTTTTCTGGTTGTAAATCATCCCACTTCTGTGGTGCACACTGTGCACTGTAGTGTCCCCCAGGATCTCCGGAGGCTGTCCTTCGTTTCACTCCCATCTCCCCAGCCTGGCTTATTTTACTTGACCAATATAAAGCGTCAACTACCCTTCAGCTGGAGCTTCTCAAGAGGGCTGTGCTCAGTCACCCGCTCTGTGCTCACTTCACTACAGTTTCAGGCACTCAGCAAACCCCACCTCCCTCAAGGACCTGTGGCAGTATTCCCTCTGAGCAGTGCGCTTGTGTGAAAGCATCAAAGAGGAGCATCAAGCTTAGGGAGTATTTCCAATCGCAGATACCAGTGTCCTCTGCAGGATTAAGTTGGCTCAGTCTACCTATGGCTAAACCCCAATTTGACCTTTTCCCATCCTTTTCCATTATATTCCTCCACATACTCTGTAGCATAGTCACACCGGAAACTTCGTCGAAAACATACATTTTCCTCCTCTGTGCTTTGTTTGATATATGACACTTCCCTCCGAGTATGCGAGTGTTAAGCTAACGTTTCTGGAGTCTTTACTGTGTGCCAGGAACTATGCTAAAGGTTTTACTAAAATTTGTCATTTAGCGCCACAGCTCTGCTATGAACCAGAACTATTACTTTACACAGATGAAGAAGCTCAGGTGTAATGAGGTCTAATAACTTCACCTCCTAAGATCCATTTCTCCAAAGCGATGTGTCGCCCCCCTTGAGCATTACTTCGAAACCCGTGAAGTGCTGTGCGGTGCAGAGTCAGCAGAACACGTTTTGATGAATAGGCTTTATGATTTGGATGATGTGAATTCTTTGCAATATTTAGCCTTTTTTTTTCTTATATCAAAAATCTGTTACATCTTTTCGGGCTCAATTCATATGTGACCTCCTCAGTCTCTCTAGTGAGACTCTCAGCCCCATGCTCTGCATCACAGCCGTTTCTGCTGCCTTCCTACTCACGGGCAGGTCCATGACCAGCATGACCAGCATCACCTGGAGCTTTTGAGATGAGCAGACCATGGCTACACTCAGCAACTACTGAATCAGGGCTTCCATTTTAATGGGAGCAAGTTCCAGATGATTCATATAGATAGTAAAGTTTGGGAAGCAAAGTACTAGATACTTCTTTCTGCATTTCATTATTCAAAACAACTAATTATTATTCCTCTTTGCCTGAGATTTTCCAAACAGAAGGGCTAGTGTGTTATTTATATTTGTCTCACTCAGAGTGACTAGGCTAATACTTCCCATATGGATGCTACTCGACACATTTTTATTAAATGTATTTATTAAACTGAGAGCAAATTCCATGGGAATTATACCTTTATATTTCCCATAACTCAGAGAAACAATATTCTCTACACTCTAAGTTCTGGGAATGTAGTTATTCTATCTATTTAGTTCCTGTGGTGCCTACCTAGCACATGGCAGGTACTTCAGTGATTGACAATAGAGTGAAGCACTGAGTAAACTAATCAAGATGATCGATTAATGTATCAAAGAGAGTGTTTTAGAGGTATAATTTTACTTTGAATTTATTTAGTTAACAAATACCGAGGAGAACTTATGTATCAAGGAGTGGTATGAGGGTTTTTTTGGTATAAGTTCTTTACAAATATTAACTTGCATTCTGAACTAAGATTGCTTGGTCAAGCATAATCTATGTTCAATCAATAAAGGTTGACTTGGATACCTCATTCAATTCTAATATACCATATAGCACATCTATTTTAGGTCTTTTTTTTTTTGCAGATGAGTAATTAATGTGCCACAGTTGATATAAACCAGCAGTATTTAAACAATTTTTAAATATTTTCCTTTCATCAAATTAGTTGTAAGTAAACCCTTCAGTACATGGTATGCTACTCACTTCTGCTTGGTATTAAAATAGAATATCCAGATATTTCAGCAGAAACCCATAATCCATTTCAGAAGGACTCTGACAAATTCAGTCAGGTTTCATATTATAATATACGTTATATGCTTCATGCACTGATCATATATGTACATGATTTTATATTTAAAGGGAGGGAAGATCCCAATCCGATGGACATCACCAGAAGCTATTGCTTACCGCAAGTTCACGTCAGCCAGCGACGTATGGAGTTATGGGATTGTTCTCTGGGAGGTGATGTCCTATGGAGAGAGACCATACTGGGAGATGTCCAATCAGGATGTAAGTATTTGTAGTCAATGAATTATGGTTTCAGATTAAGAGATCAAGCTGTGCAAGGAAGTGGAGCATAATGAAACCAGGTGGCTCCCAGTTTGTGACACTGAAATAGAATCCTTAGAAGAAATGAAATAGTTTCCAAGTCTTGCAAGGATATTAATTGAGTTGCTCTTACAGCTTTACATGTTTCCCTGAAGGAGGGGTTTAGAAATGAGAGAAAATGAAGACATTTGTAACAAGAATGTAATGAAATAAGTGATCGAAAAGATAGTCAATAGATATGGGGGACTGTTTGAAGTATTTTTACTGCAAAATTGTTTCTATGTAACACTAATAAGCCACATGTCTGCCATCCTTTGTAGATTTAATTAATGCATCTATGCCAACATTTTGTTTATTTAAACAGAGTATTTCCCAACGTCAGACAAAGCAACTGATCTCTAGTGTGTTGTTTCTCTTAATGTATTAAACTTGCATGTGAATTTAGTCATACGAATTGAAGTATCTGGATGGAAAAATAATGTTAAACTTTCTATTGTAACTGTGATACGATTTTTGAAAAGAATTTTTGTTTTTAGAAGTGATGTCTTGCAAATGCCTAGTAAAAGGATGCTGTTGACATGGGATCAGGCACTCAGAGACTTGTCTTTATGCTTAGCCAAAGACTTTGAGCATGATCTCAAAGATACATGAGATGGAAAGCTGAGATGCTTTTAGTCATTTGCTACTCACTACATATAAAACTGCTTTTACTGTATTTGCATTTAAAACCTTTCTGTACTTTTCCAATCCAGCTATTTTTATAATAGTGCTGAGAAAATCAGACTCACTTTTCCACATCTCTATTCTCCAAATTTTCTCTGTATTAGAGGATCTCAAAGTGTGGGCTCTGGACCAGCAGCCTTAGCAGGGCCTGGGAATTTGCAGTAATGCAAATTCTCAGGCCTTCCACTAGACTTATGGAATCAGAGGAGAGCAATCTATATATTAAGTCATCCAGATTATTCTGATACACAGCAAGTTTGAAAAATCACTGTTTTATGTGATTTAAAAGTACAAATGAACTAATAGTTACTTCATTGTTCTGCACATAGGATTTTACCTAAGGAACTTAACTATGATTTGGAAGATACCGTTTCAATGAACTATAACAAAATCTGTCAACTTTTTTCTGCATTCATTCACATATGAACAATATTACATATAAATCTCTATTACCATATAATAACTTCTTTATAACTCATTGAATCTCCTATATCACAGAATGTTTCTTCTGATTTTCATCTGAAAAGGAGCTTTACAAATGCTTCTTTCCCAAATTCACTCTCTCTCTCTCTCTCTCTAGATCTTCCTTTATGTAACATTTCTGGGCAAGAATAATCACTTATTTATTTGATAAGCTGTCATCCTTTTAAGTAACTGAAAATGAGAACTTTTCCACTTAACTTTAAAATATTCATATTGGTGTACCCTTCCCACGGAGAATAAAAGGAGTTTCAGTTCTGAAGTCCCTGGAAACTGCTTCTCACACAGGTGATTAAAGCTGTGGATGAAGGCTATCGGCTGCCGCCCCCCATGGACTGCCCAGCTGCATTGTATCAGCTGATGCTGGATTGCTGGCAGAAAGACAGAAACAACAGACCCAAGTTTGAGCAGATTGTCAGCATTCTGGACAAGCTTATCCGGAACCCAGGCAGCCTGAAGATCATCACCAGTGCCGCAGCAAGGTGACACTTGGATTTTGCATTCTGCTCTCACTCAGAAATTAATGCATTTTCTATCTCCATTGTGTTAATTTTCTTCTCCCACTCCCCTAACTGCATTCTCTGAAACTCGTATTCCTGAGGACTGGAGAAAACTGTCTTTATTTTCTTCCTTAAAAAAAAAAAAAAAAAAAAAAACTTTCGAGAGAAATTCTTTTGTTGTTTAATTGTAATGATGAAATTCGGAGATATTTTTAACTTCCAACTTGACCAGGAGTGAGTCTACATTCAGGCTTGTGTTTAAGTCTTCGGGAAATAGGAACGCCGGACACATAGCTTCTTTTCACTCTCTACTATTTAAACAAAAGTTTTTTAAAGGAAAAAATAAGAAATCTCCTAGAGTGCTGGTGAATTCTAGTGAAGTCCTAATTCTTTCCTCATTTAAAATAAAGCTTCAAAAATAATAATGCTTCTAAAACATTGCACTGGCCAGCAGAATGCAATCCCCACCCCCACCGTGTAACTAAACAAACATTTGTTGAACCCATGTTGTGTGCCAATCACTTTGTTAGACACTGTAGAGAACAAAACTGAGAAGAAAATAATGTCAGTGTCCCCCCGACAAAAGACAAACGTCAGTACATCAAAGCTATAATGCAATTCCGAATGCACGACATCCATTAGATTTTACTCATATTCCTCCTAGCTGAGAATCACTGAGTTTTCTTAATGATTTTGAAGAACGTAAGTTAAAGTGTATCTAAAAAGTGCAATTGAAGAAATGGGGAATGAGAGATGAGTTTTGTCAGGGGCCATGAGAAGGAAAAAAAAAATGTTAATATATTTAGTACTTCTCAGAAGCTAAAGGCAAAGCCAACTGTCATGTTTAAAGATTTATATTCTCATTGTACACAGAAGAGCAAAACAGTTCTTTTCCATTCTGATGATATGTGCTCTTATAGGACAGTTACATGGTTTTAGTAAAAGAACTATACTTAGTGTGCATATAAATCCACAGTATTAAATGGGATGTATAAATGCTACATAGTGATGACTTACTGTGACTCATGTAAAAGGGTGTAAAAGGTATAATATAATGTCTTATTGGAAGGAGTTTGTTTCTTTTTTGCTGTCTTTACTGATAATCGCCGAGAATTATGACTTTCAAATTGATAGAGCATTTCCAGTTGCACTTTATCATAGCATATATGATTTTTAACATTAAGAGGAACAATTATATTGAGACTACATGATCCAGGTTTTGCACTATATTTGGATAAAATGAGTAAGAGGAATCTTGGAGCCAAAGTCTTAATATCAGCATCTAAAATTGTAGGTTATTTGTTGAAAATAACATTTAGGGGTCACTAAGATTGAACTTGATGATATATCCTTTGTAGAAAAAACTACTCATAACTTATCCTGTAAGAATGAATCTCTTGTTCGAATCTTCGCAGAGAGAAACTGAACAGACTCTTTTGGAAATCTACCTGACGGGTTAACAACTAACAGTGTAAATAACCTGTCCTTCCCTGGGCCATAGGGTGCTCATTTTGTACCCTGAAGCCATTTCTTTTGATCTTTACTCAATAGCAATCATGGGGAAAAACAATAACAAAAAATAAATATCTTTCAATTCTTTCCATATCATAAAAAAGACACTCAAATCATTTCCATAGGATGGTATTATCCAAATAAGAACTAACTCATGTAATATGCTCAAGGGATATTTAACTCCAATTCTGTGTGGGGAAATGGTATTAATATCAGATCATAGTATATCAGGATATATCCTAGTATCCAAATTTTAACATACTTCTTAAATTCACTTTTCCATTCTTACTGAAATCGAATATCATTTCTCCTAATATAAATCCTTAATACTTGAATAAATTCTATGTATTTTGTCACAAAACATGTAATTTTAGGGAAAATATTTTTCTAAGAGGTGCCATATATCTTAATTCACTTAAATATAAAAGTCTTGGAAATTGTGTATGTTTACTTATTGCCATTAAAACACACAACTAGGTGGATTGCGTCAATATACATTGATTGGTAACAACCTCAAGTTGCCATGCAACAATGTTAAGAAAGTATTTTTTTTCCTTTAGAAAATTTGCTTTCCCATTTTAATAATGCTTATTTCATCCTTTATCATCACTTACTAACTCATTCTCTCCCCCCTTCAATTTTCCAGTGATGCCCTTGCCACATACTTCATTGAGAAAATACAAGCCCTCAGATGGGAAATTCTAACAGCAAAACAAAAAGTTACTGGTGCCTGCACCTACCCATTTTGCCTATTTTTTCCTCTAATTATAAGAGAGGACTAGATTAAGTGTCCCTCTACTTGTCAGAGGCAAATCCTTCCTTTCTCTCCCTCTCCCCTCTCTCTCCCACCCTCCTCCCTTGCATATCGGGGCACTTTTGGAAGGCAGAACCACTGCCATAGAAATATGTTAAATTACATTTTTTTCTTAAATTTTCCTGGTGAGAAGAATCACAGGTGAACTAATTAAGGAGACAGCTATCCTGGTCTAGCCCAACTACTGACTCAGCATCTCTAGGAAAGGGGAATGGAATTTGGATGTTTGATAAAAAACTTCAGGTGATTTTTATCATACCGGGAATTTAGGAGATACTGTTTACCAACATTACTTCTGCCGGCCTCACATCTCTGCCAAATTCTTCCTTCTTTATCCACAAGCCTTCACGGCCAAACTTCTCAAATCAGAGTCTCACAGTCTCCTCAAACTTAATATTCTAAAAATTTATGTTTTTATTTTCTCCTGGCGGCTTCACCCTTCCACTGCCTTCCTAATTTAATTTAATACACAGGCACCTCTTCATTTGCCCAAACAGGATTAGAGCAAATCTTGGCACCTCTTTCTGGCCCTCCACACTTTGATCTAGAAGATCACTAGGTCAGCAAGGTCTGTCCCTCTTCCCCTGCCCTGCAAACACTCTCTTCCATGACTCTCTCCCCCTCTGGCCGAGACCCTGCAAGAACCTCCTAGCTTGTCCCCCTGCTTTCACTCTTGCCTGCTCCAGCATCTTTGCGCGTAGCCTTCAGAATTTTCTCATCAAAATATATGTGATATAATTTCAGTCATCTTTTTATAACCGACTTTGAGTTCCCATTGTACTCAGAAAAAAAATCTAGACTCTTGCTGGTGGTTTAAATAGCCCTTCTTCTGCAATGTTATTGCTTTTATTCACATATTACTTCCTTCATTTTTCAATAACTATTTATTATAAGCTAGTCTCCTATGTGCTAGGCATGTATAGACTCTGGAGAACAGTGAAGAGGGCAAATATGGTCCCTACCATTCTAGGGCTTACATTATAAGAAAATGTACAATAAACAACAGGCAAGTACAGATTATAGGAAGGAAGTAAATAGATCATTGTGACGGATAATCAAAGGGTGGTGGGCAAGAGCTCTCTGTGGAGGTATTTGAGCTGAAACCTAAAGAAAGAAAAAAAAACAGCTGTTTAAAGAGCCCCCCCCACCCCCAAAATGTATTCTTGGCATAGGAAAAAAAAAACTGTAAGTGAGTTTGGAGAGTTCTAGAAAGTAGCAGAAGGACAACATAACTGAAGAGCAGTAGGGGAAGGAAGAGTCTCTCATGAGTCTGAGAAGGCAAACAGAAGCCAGAGCACTGAGGCTACCCAGACCATGTAAGGACTTGGGAATTTTTTTGAAATGCATGAGGAATCCATTAAGGCATTTAAAGCAGAGAAGTGACATGATTTGATTTACATGGCTGCTTTGTGGAGGGAGGGGCAAGAGTGTGAGGAGAGGGGCATTTCAAGCTTTCAATCTGTGCCACTTTCACTTAATATTCTAGTCTCAGTGGCCAAGTTCAAGTTCCTTCAGGAAGCATCCTTTTCCTTCATCCTCCTTCAGCATCTTGTATTAATTGAGGCATTCTCTGGCAACGTCATTTAATGGTCCACACCATTATTTTTTTACAGAGTGCCAACACAATTTTAATTCTTATGTGTGTGTTCTTTTTAAGTATCCATTACTCTGATAAACTCTAAGCCCTATGAGATCAGATGCCATGTTTCTCTTGTATTACCAGTACCAGGTTGGTACTGGTAACTAAATGACTATCGATTAAGTACATGAATATACATTTTCTAAAATAATAAATGTCCATTTCAATAGATACATGATTTAAAAAGAATTCTAGTTTTTATTCTATTCATTATATAGATTTCTGCAGACATTAGTCATAATACTAAAAGCTTAAAACTTTCTCCTAAGCAAAATTTCATGTCTCTCTTTCTGTCAACTCAACTCCAAAAACATCCTCCTCCAAACACACGGAGATTATCCCAATCTGAGTTTGTGGATGGCACCAAGGATTCAAGTTTCTGAATGACTTATTTAGATCAATATACAGAATTATGCCTATAAAGTCCATTAGGAAAAATAACATTATTCTATCATTCCTATGGAGATGATGTTTTCCAGAGTCAGCCTGAGTCTAGTTAGTTTCCCGGCAAAATTTATTTCATATACATTATAGAAATCCTTCTATGATGCATCATTTCACTTTTCAACCTTCATTAGAGTTGATGATTCATAACAGAGTCATTCCCAGAGAATCTGCCACTAAGAGTGTCTTTGTGAATATCGCTGCTGAAAGTGGGAAGATATATAAGCAGATGGTCAAGGTGTGCCAACTAAAAACTTAGATATTGCAAGAGGTGGTGAGAAGAGAAGGGAAGTTATATTAAATTTTATGTTGTGTTTGTCTTCCAGTAATTGATTTATTTTCCTGAAAGTAGTGTAATTGGAGGAGACATACATGAATTTGAAGTTTAGACAGTACATCGACATGAAACCACAGATGTTCAGTTAGCAGTTACTTGGTGCCAGGCATTCTACTAGGCCCTGTGGTGATTAGCTGTAGAGAAGAAGTAACTTTTGAATGCTGGATGAAATATCATTAGGCAGATAAGATCATACCAGGCTAGGGGAACATTGTGCAAAGAAACAAGATACACAAAAACTTAAGATACTTCCAAATTTTTTTGCATCATACAATTCTGCTGGAATATATGATAAAAAAAAAGGCAAGGATGATAGATCATTTCATGAGATAATGGAAAATTTCATGGCATCATTGGAAATCTGGACTTTTGTCCATGAGGAAAAGAGGAACCATGGAAGATACTTAAGTGACATGTGGTGGGGTGCCTATAGAATAGTTCTCTGGCAGCTAGTCCTAAGAAGAGCTGAAGGTAAAGAGGTTCCAAATAAGGAGCTGGGAGGTGATTTCAGTTGTCTAAGAAAGGGCTTCCTCTAGGGAAGAGCAGAAGAAACAAAAAGAAAAGGTATGAATTCAAAAAGTTTTACTGAAGTGTTATAGGACACAGTGGCCAATGAGGTGTGCAGAGTGACAGAGGAAGTATCAGAGAGTCCTTCCAGGTTTGGAACATGGAGGACTATGAGAACAGTGCTCTCACTGACTGCATAGGAAGGGCATAAGGAAGAACAGGTCTGTGAGACAGATGAGCATTTTGGAACAATGACACCGAGTCCCACAAGAAACTAGACGTTCATATCTCAAACTGGGGAAGAGATTAAAACTGGGCAATCAACATAAAGTCTTCTCTCTGTAAAGATAATGAAAAAACCTCACAGTCAGTAACTTGCTTAGGGGTACAAATCTCAATCTAATAAGGCTGGGTTTGTTGGTTTGTTTAAGATTTTATTTATTTGAGAGAGAAAGAGAGAATGTGAGAATGAGCCAGGGGAGGAGCAAAGGGAGAGGGACAAGCAGACTCCATGCTGTGCACAGAGCCCGACATGGGGCTTGATCTCAGGTCCCCGAGGTCATAACCTGAGCCGAAGTCAAGAGTCAGATGCTTAATCAGTTGAGCCACACAAGCGCCCCTGGTAATGCTGGGTTTTATCTCAAATATATCTCTTTTTATTTTTCTAAAATTATAATTTCGAATTAAAGCTCATATATCCCATGGATTATCAGGAGACTCTAATCTATGAATAGTGGAGGGTGTTGGTTCACAGAGGTTGACACTGGGCCATCCCTCCTCCCAATCTGTCAGACTGAACTTTTGAGCTTCTCCATGCCACTTCTGGCCTGCCCTGGTGTCTGGGGGTCCCTCTGAAGCCTCTAAATGCCTCAGTCACTTAGTCCAGAACCAAAATGTCTACAAGAGCTAAGAAGTTAATTGAAATGGGTGAATGCTTCCATCCTATGTAACAGGGTGTGATAGTAGCTCATGGGGATTTCAGGCCCATTATAAGGGGATTGTAGAGCCAATTAATGTCAATGGTTGGCAGTCCTAAAAGAAAAAAAAAAGTATGAAACATTCATAAATATCTCAGAACATTAACCCACTGCATAAACTACCCAGAGAGAAAGAAAATGGTCTCTTTACAGCTTTGGGGAGCAGTACAAATCACAGAGCAGAAGGATACGAAGTGGTTGGTAGAAATAAGGCACAGAATTACAAATGTGACTTAGACCATTACTGAATCCACAGCTCAGGGAATTTTCCAAAAGTGTATAGAATGAACTGTTATCAAAAGCTGCTAATTAGTGGGGTGGGGGGGAAGACAACTGAGAGAAAAAAGCCATTCAGTTAAGCAAGGCTAATAACATTGTGTCCTTTTAGAGAACTATTTTGATTCTTTTAGAGTGATACATGAGATACATGAGTCTGCTTCTCTCCCTGCCCCTCTCCCTCTGCAAACCCCCTCGTGCTCTTTCTCTCTCTCTCTCAAATAAATAAAATCTTAAAAAAAAAAAAAAAAAAAAAAGAATTGAGGAAATCTTTCTTAAAGAAGTTCTTGATAGAAAATACTTCCATGGGGCGCCTGGGTAGCTCAGTCAGGTAAGTGTCTGCGTTCCGCTCAGGTCCTGATCCCAGGGTCCTGGATCACCGAGCCCCACATCAGGCAGAGGCAGCCTGCTCACTCCCTCTGCCTGATGCTCCCCCTGCTTGTGCGCTCTCTCTCTCTCTCTAATAAATAAATAAATATTTTTTAAAAAAGAAAAAAAAGATATTTCCATAAAAATAAATAGAAAATGGTCTTACAATGATCAATTTTCTCCTACTTCCTAACATATAATTTAGTTATACAGATAGGAGAAATAAGCAAAATTCATTTTAGCCCGGTGGCTCAATTGGTTAAGCATCTGACTCTTGATTTCAGCTCAAGTCATGATCTCTGGGTGGTGAGATCGAGCTCCGCGTGGGTGTGAAGCCTGCTTGGGAATCTCTCTCCCTCTCCCTCCCTGCCTCCACTCTAAGAAAATTTTAAAAAATCATTTTTTAAAAGAGATTATTTTGAAGAATTAATTTTGTATAATTTAAATATCTTTTATGATACATATTTTATACTATATAAGTATTCAATTGGTTTTATATTATATATAAAATATAGCTCCTGGATTTAAATAAATTAACTTATTTTTATGAATGTAGCTAAATTAAAAATAAAGAAGACTAACAATAGAGGAAAATGAGAGATGAATTAATTCATTTCTATTTAGGCAGTAAGATGCCCTTTTTAATTTTTGGATATTTATATAAAATGATTTAGATAAATTATTTTTTTCTTTAAATTTACATAATTTTTATATTTCAGGCAGTTGGATTCTTCAATAATATTTTAATTTATGGAGTACAAATTTTTGGCATAAAGTATTAAATAATACATTCCATGTATTTAGAATGAGGTTCTAAAGTGAAGGTAACCAATTCATGGCATCAGGTCTTAAACAATATATTGAATTGTAATTTTTTTTAAAGATTTATTTGTTTTAGAGAGAGAGAGCATGTGAGTGGGGGGGAGGGGCAGTGGGAGAGGGAGAAAATCTCCAGCAGACTCCCTACTGAGCATGGAGCCCAACATGGGGCTCCATCTCAAAACCCTGAGATCATGATCTGATCTGTTGCTTAACCACCTGAGCCACCCAAACACTCCTTTAATTGTAATTTAGAATGAGGTTCTGCAGATCCAATTACACTCAGTTAATTTATTGAAATGATTAAAATATATTGTTCCATTGCATTGACCACTAACTTTGAAGGGATTTATTTTTATTAACTTGCAGGATAAATAGGAGCAAACATAAGCAATACTAGTAATGTTTCCCTGTTACTGGCACTAAATTAGTGTAAATAAAATGCTTCTGATTTCCAAGAAAACATAATTATTTTTGAGAATAACTGTTTTGACAAATACCGCATCCTTTAAGAGAAGTCTAACAACCAAAACACAATCTATTTATCAACGTGACTTTGACCTCCAATTCTGAAACTGACAGGGTGACTTTCCTCACTGATCAAATATGATGCAGAACCTTTTAGAGGGAAGCAAGTGTGCCAAAGACCCAGATGATTTCTTTTTTTAATCTTAAAAATCAAAGTAGGTAATTTTGCCACTGGGAAGAATTAGGCCAGATGTAATAGCTGTAACTGCTAAGATTCTTATCCTTAAGGCCTAGAGATAACTAAAATAAACACAATGACTTTACTTCTCCTTAATGTGTCATATATATACTACTTTCCTGTTGGGAACTCTATATACTCAAAATTACTTTTAGTTTCTGATGACAAATTAAATTTTCTTAATCTTATTTGGAATTTTTAATGTTAGTGATAAAACAGTCAAGATCGTAATAATCCACGTGTAAAAAAATGGCAAATACAAGATTTCCCCCCTGAAATATGGTGAAAATACACTATTTCAAATAAAAAATTTAATAATTAATCATAAAAGACATTGGAAAATTAAATTACTAGTTTCTGACAATAATAAAGATATAGTTAATATTCTGCCTTTAAGAAACTATTCTTGAGTACATATATTCCCTGAAACTATTCGGAACAACAAAATGTAGATAATTATAGTGATATAGTGTACGTCTCCATGTTATTGACATTTACTTCTAAACGTAGTTGGGATCTACTTACTTATTCAGGAAATGTGTCTTAATCATTATTTTTAATACATGAAAAATAAAGCTGTTTGTATACCAAAAGGAGTCTTTTTATATTCTAAAAGGATAACTTAACATTCAATCCTAGTGATTTGGAATTCTAATGCAATAATGAAATAACCTCATTATGAGAAGATATTCTTGGGACTGCAGTTGTTTACTGACATTTGGTCCCCGATATCAGGTGCTAATTGGTACGAAACCATTTGCAGATAAAATAGGGAGTTGATGGGAAGAAAATATATGTATACCTCTTTAATGCAACAGTATGAAAATCCCTAAAAGAATAATTCACGAGCCTAAATACAAGGAGGGAGAGAGAAGGGGGAGGAAAGTTATTTTTTTGCTTCCCCTGAGCAAACATGTAATTTCCATGATTTCTTTTTAATGACTGCGATCTGCGGCCAGTAGGTACTGATTTATGAAAAGCTGTAAAAGATCAGGTGGAACTCGGCAGGACATCGTTTACAGCTGCATGGATTGAAACCTATCTAATTTGTCTAGTAAAAGTGTGAGCTCACGGTGCACATCACCCAGCCTATAAATTTCCCCTTCAGACCCAAGTCTGGGGCTGGGTCTAGAAAAATTAGCCAATGTCTGCATCTGCTCAAAAAGTGCACATTCCCTTGGTGCGCATGAAGAGACATCACAGGCTCTTCACAGTGAGAGACAAATTCCTATCCATTGATAAACTCTCCAGATGTCCTCTCCGAGGAGGAAAGGAACCAATTTTTATTTGAATTCCCCAGAGAAATCCTGGAAGTGGAAAAATGAGTCTTTGCAGGGCTGGTTATTCTGAGGTCACTGGCATTAAAATTAGGCCATTCTTTGTCTTCATTGTACTTTGATCCAAGTAATAAACAGAAAAACTCAGTTGGGGTCACTCTAATCCCTAATCTGCACGTCCTGTTCCATTTCAGTTTGTTTATACTAATTTTCTCTAAACTCTTGTTGAGTCTGGCTATAGTATTGAGTTTAAAAATACAAACCAGTTTGAACTGAGAAGAAAAAATTCTGCATTTTACTATTAGGCACAGTTCATAAATATTCTGAATAAATGTCCTGGGGTTTGATTCTTCATACCCACAAACCCATAAATAAAGGAGTATTGCTGTTCATGGGACCAAGAGTCGACATTAGATTCTTTGCTACAGCTACTGTAGAAATACAAGCTGCGGGGGTGTGTGTGCGCGTGCGTGTGTGTGTGTGTGTGTGTGCGCGTGCGTGTGCCCGTCTGCCTGTAGACGGTTTAATATTTTATTGTCTTCTAAGTATGACTTCATTTTTCTTATAAAATTGTCTCACACCTGATTTAATGGGATTCCTATCAATTTTGTTCGCTAATTCAGTGACTTATCTGAAGGGTCCAGTGTTCTATGTAACGCTGGCTAGTGACAAAAGCTGTTTCACCCATGAGGGCCATGCTAAAACAATCCAAGAATATCGTGTAAATTTTGGAATCTGGCTTGTGTATCTGTATCTGTAATTCCTCAAATTCCTGGGAAAGAAAACAAAACCGAGAAATTTTCAATTATTAAAATAAACCTTTTTTCAGATGAGTAACTTAGAGTCGTAGAAAATCATTTATACAAATTCCCCCGAAGAGAATAATTTATACAATGTTCTATTTATATTGTGTAGTTTTCTAGGTATTCCTTGAAGGAAACAAAATTAGTGATTTTTAAAATAATATCTAATTTTTGTTTCTTTTTTACTTTTTTTAAAGATAACCTCTGAGCTTTAGTTAAAACTAAACCATTATATATAAATGTAAATTATAGACTCTATAATTTTAGTTTTTAATTTGTTAATCAAATACTTGAGGTAGGGAAAATTGAAATAGTTGAGTTTAGTTTAATGGAAAGAAGGTTGAAAAGCTGTCCATTTTCAGCTGCCCTCCTCTTTATAAATGATCACGAGAGGGAGGAAATTAGCTATTGAGCTATTTTTTCCACAGAGGATAAAAATACAGACAGAACCAAACTGTCATGTTGCCAACATTTTCTTCAACTCAGTATTAAAATTCCCTTAACATTTCATTTTTATCAAATAAAAAATTAGTTAAAAATTTATTTTCATCCAAAAAATTTAATGTATCCCCATCAAAATCCAGATGGATTGTCAATTTACAGTCTCTCATGTGTCTCCCACAGCGGCATGCAGGGTTAGGACATGATACAAAATTGTTCAGATTTGAGAATATTAGCCTTCACACTTAAGCATGTTTCCTATGGGAGTGAGTTGGAGAAATATTTTCAATAGTAATAGAAATCTCCCAATTAAAAATTCCTTTTAAATGTCGGTAAAGTTGGCATATGTGTAGGTTTGTTTTACTGAAAGTTTTTTCTCCTGAGAACATCAGCTTCACCACATTTCCTAAATAATAATCAATGGTTAGTATTCATAGATAAAACACTATGAGGTTTAATTTTATCAGGATGGTTCCTTTTGTTTTTATTTCATGCTATTTCTAAAAATATTATTGAATTGGTACTTTAGAGAGCTGAATTTGCTTCTAAAATAAGGATAAATGCATGTTAGTATAGTCTTCATTTGTTTTGATGTCTTCTGAAAATTCTAAATGTTGAATTTAAGCACTTCAAAAAGATTTCATTTAGGCAAAGTATTAATTTTTAATATATAAGAAGATATGAAGTTTAGTTAACAAATCCTGATATTGGGGATTGTTTAATTTTTAAAAGTTTTAAGAGCTCAATGCTGATTCAGTTCAACTGCAGTATCACAAAATATGAAAGATTCTGAATGATAACTTTGAAAAGGTAAAAATCTAAATGTACCTTCTCAATTATAAGTTAAAGATTAGGCTATGACACACAGTTTTAATGTTAATAATATATATTATTGCAGGAATGAAAACAGAAACTACAGAGGTCAGAATAGCATATCCATTTGCAAGCATTGGTTATAGAATCATTGTGAGCTTGCAAAAGTTCTTAGCTATTCTAATGAGGTCCCCAATTATACCTGCTTTACAAGGTTGTTGCCCTATTATGCTCATAAGATTATACATGACTAAACTTCTAGTTGCTCAGAAGGATAATTAACAGCATCACCACATTCCTAGTATTTTTTATAAACTGGGATTTATTGTTATTTTTAAAGTTTTAAAAGCTTCAACCATTTGACTAGATGCATTACCTTACGTCAGAATAACAAATAGCTAACTGATACCATATTACGTGTCCACACATCTCTGAGTATCCCTTGCATATGTAATCTTTTTTAAACCTTATTTAATCTTCAGTTGTGTGAAATCTACTGTGATCATCATTTGCATTTTATAGATGAGAAAACAGACAAGATAAGAAAATCACTGAGGGCACCTGGGTGGCTCAGTCGGTTAAACATTGGACTCTTGATTTCGGCTCAGGTCATGATCTCAGGGTCATGAGATCGAGCCCGTGTTAGACTCGGGCTCCTGCTAGGTGTGGAGCCTGCTTGAAATTCTCTCTCTACCTCTCCATCTGCCCCCCCACTTGTGTGCACATGTCCTCTTTTTCTCTCTCTCTTTCACTCTCTCTTTCTGCTCTTTAAAATAAGTAAAGAAATCTTAAAAAAAAAAAATAGAAAATCACTGAAGGTCACAAAAATTGCATGTTCTATACCCAGGATTCAACCCAAGACTTACGGTTCCAGTGCCTGGGCACTAGACCACTATCCTTTATGGAATATAAAAATCAAAGAGATCACATCATGGAACCACAAAGAACTTAAGAGAAAACACGGGAAAAGCAACATGAACAAAGTTCCACCTAAATGGTACAGCACAGTGACCAAGAGTGTGGGCTTTGGTATAAAATAACTTGTATCTAAATCCCAGCTCTGCCTCTTTTGCCTGAGGAAACCAAGATTTGTGATTTAATCTCTTTTAGTTTTGGTTTCCACATCTATTATAGGGACATAGCATCATTACCTGTTGTAAGAATTAAAGCCCTTCATATCTGTGTAATATACTTAGTATAGAAGCATAATGTTCAATGTAATCATTATTGCCATTGTTGTTAATATTCATCTCAAAACAAAGGCCTTCATAACTACTTTTGCTCAAGCTCCTTTCCTTAAGAGGAGAACATAAAGAAAGAGGACAATCAATTTTCTATCTGGTAACGGGCCCCAGGCTTATGAGTCAAAGGACAATTATACGGGTCACTGAGAGCTGAAAAAAACACCCCAAGGGCGTTTTACCAATAGGCGGCTTCTTTTGGCTATTAAAAGGGTAAATATATGGTCCCCTCTGTTTCTTTTATGTCCCTACTGTTCCTTTGATTCACCAGATCTTGCAGTTGGTCATAGATCTATGGTCAGACCTGTAATTATATAAAACAATTCTAGAAGTTTCCCTTAATGACGATTGTATTGTGCAATATAAACCACAGTCATGATATCTATTATTTTATGTCCTGCTGTAATTTCAATCTAGGTTATTCAACTGTCCTTTAGACAGCAACCTGTACAATGTCTAAAATGAACTTCCAGACATCTAAGTATTCAGTATGTCATGTCTACTATAACTATATCCTGAATTACCACCATCTTTGCTAATAGTTAAAGAAATTAAATTATAGAAGTATGTATGGATCTATTTATGCATTCCACTGGCAAAGTTTCAATGATTTACAAAGCGGTCGTGAGCGGAGAAGGGACGCACTGAGACAAGGTGATTACACAGTATTCTTGCAAGCTGCCAGCTTGAATAGATGAAGCCTTCATGGCAGATAAATTCCACAAATAAACAGGAACACCACATGAAGTCTGGAAGTTCCTGCTGATGTTGGTGTCAAATTTTGACACGCAGCAACTCTGCTAACTCCTGATCTCTCTTCCTTTGGTGTTTTCTTTTCTCGCAGGCCATCAAACCTTCTTCTGGACCAAAGCAACGTCGACATCACTACCTTCCGCACAACAGGTGACTGGCTTAATGGTGTCCGGACAGCACAGTGCAAGGAAATCTTCACAGGCGTGGAGTACAGTTCTTGTGACACCATAGCCAAGATTTCCACAGAGTAAGAGAAAGTTTTTAAGACTGAATGATTCTGTAATTTCTAGTGGACATACATGTTTTGGATTAATGAGTTATACATGTTAGCTGAACCTCTGAGGTTCTTACTGTCTTCTGTAACCACTAAGCTCAGTCCTGGGCCTCTTTGTCAATGACACCTTCTAGATTTATGTGTGTTGATGTGTCTTTCCTCCCTCACCATAGCTTCCCGCAATAGGTATCTTTGTTGAATAGGACCTTTCTCAGATAGACCAACAGATACATACCCATTCCCAGCCCCAATGACCCAAGTTCTTAATTTAAGACGTAAGAAATCATAACATGATGATTAGAGCATTCCTGCATTTGTGCTTTTCTGTTATTTATAACAAAGCCTAATCTCCATAGAAGTGGAAAACTTAAGAAGTAAGTGGATAAGCTGGCATACAGGGAAACACACTAAAGGCTAAAAGTAGTTTTCACATCTACTAAATAATTGTATATCATCATCTATTATTGAGTGTCTACCCTGTGAAGGGTATCATGTTAGAAAATGAAGTTATAAATATGTTTAAGACATAATATTACTGTTTTCCTTAAAAAGCTTATAGTCAGATTGGAAAGATAGGATATGCATAATTAGTATTCATTAATTAGTATTAATTTATGGTTCCATGTGTAAAAATCAAGTATCAAGTATAACATGCTGTGTTTCTTAGACAGGGATTTTCCTAATAGGAATTCTTTGATACGATCACATGGGCTTAAGGAAAAGGGGGTTTATAAGGAATCAAGTGAATCCAGTATATATTCAATAAAATTAGTCCTCACTCACAGGGTATAGTAATTGAGAACTGGAAAATGAAGAGCCAGAAGCCATATTCTCCATCTCTCTGTGAATGAAAGCCAATTTAATTCACTTCCTAATGTAACTGCATTGTTTTTCTTTTTTCGCACAGTGACTTTTTTTTTTTGCATTTCCATGCACAAGTTCCTTTAGTCTCATCCTCTCCATCCAATATCTTAATATTTAAATGTTGAATATTTAAAGACTTTCATGGTCACCCCATTGGTCATTTAAACAAAGTCACCATGGAAATCCACAAATTAGATATCAAAAAGGAGTGTAATTAATAGAGTGTAATTTACAGTGTAATTAATAGAGATACAAGTGCCTAACAAATAGGTAAAGTTTACCAGTTACGACATAGCATTCCAATCGGAAACACAAAAGTTCACAAAAAGATCTTTAGGAAGGATATGCTTCTACTGAAAAGGAGAATGTGCTCTTAGAAAATAAACCCACTCCAGTCTATTTGACACATGTTGGCATTTCTGTATGAAGTGGAATGTAATGTTTATTGAATAGACTTCTGACCCAATCAACAATACTATTTGAGTTTCTGTGGTAGTTATTTTGATCAGACAGAGTCTCAGGATATATTAATGTTTTTTGATATTTTTATAAATTCTTATTTTAGTAATGTAAACAATTACGGTTATGCTCTATAAGACACCTGCTTCATAGCACAGAAGCATAGCAAAGAACAAACACAAAAGTTGGACATTTCTGCACCATTGCCAGATTTCCAAAGGCAAAGGTATACAAATGTTTATTCTCCATCAAATATCAACACTCAGAGCTTTGAGATAATGAAAAAGCATACTGAAGTGGATTAGCAGAACACTGTTAATATGATTAACTGCTAGCTCACAGTTTAAATAGAGTCAGATGTTAGGAGCTGTGAATGTGGTAAGAAAGCTATTTGTTTAAAACGACGAAGTGGGGGCATTTGTTCTACTTCCAAGTTTGGGGAGCATTTGTCTCCACAGTCCATTGTTGGACGGTGAGCTCTCTTTGGCTGGTGAAAATATTTGCACTTAATTATTATTATTTGAACGACCCATGAATGTACAGGAAAGTTGAAAGCTGACTTTTCCTGGGAGACTCCACTCTTTCAGATTTGTCCTTCACACTAAGCCAGATGGTTCCACATCTCTCTGTACTTCAATCCCCACAATGTTTTTCCTCCTGTCCTTTCTCCTCCAATGCAGGCAGCATAGAATTAACATCTATCGACCTAAAACTCCTTGAAAATAATTGTTTGCCTTGTGTATCTCTGCGGTGTGTTGTCCTTCATGCTCCTAGTTTATATAACAAAAATGAGAATTTATAAAGAAATACATAATACACAATTTGGGGAAATCGAATGAGGCAACATTTTTACCTCAAATGCTATAAAATATTTAATTTGGTATTTCATCCTACCTTTTGCAGTCTTGGGCTTTTTTGTTTAAATGTGATTCCTTCGTGCCATCCAGACTCAATTTGGAAATGATTTTCTTGACCAAATAACTCTTTTGAAATAGAACAGAATGCCAAAAAAGGATATTGAATTTCTTTTTTTCTTCTATCCAGACTTTAAAGTTACAGAAAAAGATCAATAGAGCTTAATATCCAAATAAATAATTATCTGTTTCAGTTAGTGTAGGGACTTCATTGACACGCAAGTTAATCATCTAATTTTCAAATGAAATCCAGAAAATATGCAGCGTTGTTCAGTCAAAATAATGCATGTTTTAAAATATTATTTCATAGTCTACAATGGATTTAGGGAGGTTAATGTGAAAAGGGAGGAGAGAACAAGAAAGGGAGAGAGTACTTATAGAAACTGGAGAGAGAATTGAGTGTGTGGAATGAATATTAGGCGGATTAATTGCTCCAGGTCATTCTCCTGCACCCTTGGATGCCATTCTCACAGTGTCATCACCTATCCTTTGCCTTTGAAGTGCCATCCAGATAGCTTATTAACCTCTGGTCTCCATCTTGAGCTGCTCTTTAGACTCGAACTTTTCCACTGCTCTTCTGAATAGGGTAGTCAAAATGAGATAAGCACGTGGGAATGTTATTTAGACTGCAGGAGCTGGAGTTGTAAACATACAACTACTTTGGACTTGGCAGGCTGGGGGTAGGAGACATTTTGACAGGGGTAGGGAGGATAGAGGGGACATAAAAATCCATGCTAAGGTATAGTCTAAAGAGATAATTATCTTTTCTCATAGAATCCTTTGCATTAAATATATATGAAATTATGTATCTATTTGCTTATGTTGGGTTCCAGGCACAGAATCTGAAATAGTTTTATGCACAAGATTTCTTGAGGAGTGCTTTTGGGATATACATCTATCAAAAAAAGTGATGAGGGGGAAAAAGTGATGAGGGGGACACTGGGCTGAAGGAGAAGACTTGTCCCTTCCTGTAGGAACAAGAGTCCTGGAGCTGGGCTGGCCCTTCAGCCTTGTCCCAAACTGATCTGTGAACTCTCATCATCTTATTTTTTCTAGCCCCTGGGGTATGGGTGCTTCGGTTCCATAGAGAGGATCAGGACCAAACATCATAGCATATATTACTCTCTTACTATGCTTACATTTCTCAAAGAGCTTGGGAATTTATTATATTAACTTGAAACATTTTTTTCCTGCTTTCCATGATTATCATTTTGGTTTTTAAAGTTTTTTTTTAAGATGTTTTTAATTTATTTGTCAGAGAGAGATAGAGCACAATCACGAGGAATGGCAGGCAAACGGAGAAGCAGACTCCCCACTGAACAGGGAGCCAGATGTGGGACTCGATCCTGGGACCCCAGGATCATGAGCCAAGCTGAAGGGAGACCCTTAACTGACTGAACCACCCAGGAATCCCGGTTTTTTAAGAAGGATAAAAGGAAGACAGAGAAAAAAAATTGGCAAGTCATAAAAAGTATAATATATAATTGGAAGAAAGATGAGAGAAGAAATACAAAAAGATTAAGGATCTATTGATTTGTACAAATATATTTATATTTGCCCTGTTTTCTGTCTCTAAATTCCTATAGTTTAGGGATAAGGGATAAGAAAATGTTTGTTGTTCATTTAAAAGATAGATCCATGGTGTGTGTGTGTATATATATATACAGAAACAAAATCTATATATATATAAGGTATAATATATATATATATATATATATATATATATATATATATATATATAAGAAGCAAAATTTTGTACAACACATATTCTCACATATTCTCATAAACAGCCTATGTTACTCCAAGTGAGAGTTTCATTATCCACAGTTACACAGAGTGGCAAGCCTGGTGTCACCATATCTCCCCACTAGTCTTCCTGGTGAAGCAAGGCTGCTGGAGTAAAATCAGAGAGGCCTCAGGCAAGATACAAGTTGTACATTGAGAATTTATCAGCCCCTTGAATGGTAGTAGGAAGGTAATCAGCAGGTCATCAGGATTTCATTCCCAGCCTAGGTGATAGGAATGCAACCCAGTCTTGGTTAATTTTCTGTAGCAGATGCATAAATATCATGTAGATTGCTTCTAAAATGGTTACCCAGGGTCTGCTTGCACACGTTTGTTGCTTGGGAACCCATTTCTTAAGAAATCAATTGGTCCATTTCTGTGTAATTGAAAACTCACAATTTTCCTTCTTTTCTTTATGATCGATGTGAACGAGCCCCTTCTGTGTGTTTCTGTGTGTGTGTGTGTGTGTGTGTGTGTGTGTGTGTGTGTACATATTTGCATGCATACTTTTCCTTCTGGCCATTCTCAATTAGCCTGGCACTCCTTGCTAAGTGATACTTTACTCCTCTGTCACCTTCCCCAGATAAACCTATTTTAGACTATTGGTTCATTCTTTATTAAGTAGATATTGAGCCCCTACTAAATGATAGCCATTGTTCAGGGTGTGGTTGATAAGCAGAGTACAAAACCAACAAGAATCCCTGTTCACATGGAATTTACCTTCTTGTGGGACAAGATAAAGAATAAAGAAAATAAATCAGAAAGAAAGGCAATATGCTGCATGGTGATAAATGCTTTGGAAGAAAATGAAACAAGAAAAGAAAATAAGAAATGCGGTATGAATGCAAGAGGTTTCACAATATTAAATAGGAAGGTCGGGGAAGGTGTTCCGAGAGGGCTATGTTTGAGTCAAGACCTGAAAGAGGTGAATATGTGAACAAATTCCTTGAATCAAGGTTATTTAATTAATCATTTGCACATGCTTAGCTAAGTCTCTCCACACCCCCAAATGAAATTCCTTTTGTTCTTAAAATCTTTATTTTAGAATGCCTGGTTTCTAAGTTTAAACTATTTTAAGTTAAATATTTTTGATAAATGGGAATAGATCCTAGTCACTGCTTCTGCTTGGAAAGGAATTTATACTTTAAAGAAATTGTTCCAGTTATCTAGGAACAAACTACCTCAAAACCACAATAACACAATAATACAATAACAAACTACCTCAAAACCACAATTTTATTGTATATAACAATGTCATGGGTTATGGATTTGGGCAGAGCTCAGGTGGGTAATTCTTCTGCCCTAACGTTGGTGTTGACCGAAGCATTCATCTGACATGCATCTGGTCTAGTCTGGAGGGCTGGAGATGGTTTCATTTATGTCTGCCCTGGTGCGGATGGCTGCAGAGCTGACAGTGTAGACTCAATGCTCACACATGGCCTTTCCAGTGTCGTAGTCTCGAGGTAGTCACACTTACATGGCAGCTCAGGGCCCAGTGAGGGTGCCTCAAGAGACAAACGGAATATTGTAGTTTCTCAAGACCTGAATATGGAAATTGATACAGGGTCCCTTCCAGCATACTCTTGCAGTGAAAGTGGTCCCCAAGCTGGCTCAAATATAAGGAAATAGGTTAATGCCCTGCAAAGAATTTCTGATCATCTGTATTCGTATCCTAGGGCAGCCATAATAAATTACAACAAACTTATTGTCTTAAACCACAGAAATTTATTTTCTCACATTTCTGGAGGTCAGAAGTTGGAAATCAGGGCATTCACAGGGCCATACTGATCCAAAATCTCTGAGGCAGGGGAATCGTTCTTTGCCTCTTCTGGCTTCTGGTACATTCTAGCATTCCTTGGCTTGTGGCAACATAACTCCAATCTCTGCCTCCATCTCTACATGGCTTTCTTGTCTGTGTCACTTTGTGTCTAAATATAGTCTCATTGGATTTAGAGCCCACCCTAATCTAATATGATCTCATCTTGATCCTTGTCTTGATTATATCTGCACAGACTCCATTTCCAAGTAAGTTCACATGGTGAGGTTCCAGTTGGACAGAAATTTCGAGGGGATGCTAGTCAACGCACTAAACCATCTATTCTTCCATAACGATAGAGGTGGAATGATCAGGATATAGTACATGGATGATGCAAAAATCAGAAAATTGAGTTCAAAGCGCCGGGATATATGATTGTGCAAGCTTTGCTGATTGAACATCTTCTGTTTACATACTCTCCAGGAAACCAGGATTCTCATCAGACATTTTCTTCTTTTTTCACAGTGACATGAAAAAGGTTGGTGTCACTGTGGTTGGTCCACAGAAGAAAATCATCAGTAGCATTAAGGCTCTAGAAACACAATCAAAAAATGGTCCAGTTCCAGTGTAAAGTGTTATTTCTGGAAGGAAGCGGTGGCTGTGGAAGATGTAGCATCATTCTACAGACAGGCGATAACGCTGGAGATGCTGGTGGCAAGTCCAAGCCCAATAAGACACTCAGATATGAATACAAATGCCTTAACATGGAATTGAAAGACTCTTTATTTTCCCCTATCATTTAGTGGATGGGAGGGGGGGTTTATTTTGTTTTGTAATTGCTTTTTTATATTAGTGGATGGGTTAAACTAAAATTCTTCAGCGTGGAATGATGAAGAACTAGCCTAGAGCCATGGATCATAAACTGATTATCATAAAAGCAGAACAAGTGTAATAACAAAATGAACATGGTGGCTCTGTTTACTAATAGCCACAAAAGAAAAGACTTGTGATATTTTTATACACAGAAGAAATCTGTAACAGGTATTTTGTTTCTTTAAAAGCAAGCAAAATAGAGGAATTTATACCTCAAACTATCTGGCCATATATACTACCTTTTCCATTGTATTTTTCTCTTTTATCTGTTAAAAGCATTTAGAAGTGACGTCTGTAGTTGTTTTAAGTACTATACATTTTTAATTGTTAGCTTCTTAAGTATTACCATGTAAAAATGTCTTAAGTTTGAAGAAAAGTACATATTTATTTTCTTTTGAATTCTTTTTTATTATTTTCTATTTATGCCTTGATGATTTAATTAGGATTTGTTACAGCCAAGTGCCAAATGTTCTTTCAAATTGTCAGCAGTTAAAAAACATGGTAAACTGGACATGGGGAATGATGGGTTTCTTTTCAGAATTTCTGAACCAACAGCTTCTCTGTACCTATATCCATATATAAAAAGAAAGAAACCGAACCCCTTCCCTGTTCATACACTACTCAAATCTCAGTTTGAATTATCCCATCCATTTTTGTCTCTCCATTACAAATGGTATGCTCCTAATTTAGTGTAATATACTGGTTTGTATGTAATGGATTCTCAATGACATACCTGCCCTGCTCTGGTGCTTAGGAGACACCTCCCTCCATTAGTAAAGGAGCTACATTAGAGCTCCTAGGTAGAGAATAGCTACACTGGAAAAAATTGGAATCCTATTTAGATTGCTGCATTAATTGGCAACAAAGCCTAGAGGCCAATGCATGAGTCAAAAAATCACTTGCTGACTGGCTTTGAAATGTCACTTAATATCTTTGCTTAAAGTTGTTGAGCTGTTTATAGGGAATAATGAAAACTAAACTACTCATCTGCATCACTGAGGTTTGGTTAATTTAATTAAACATTTTGATCATCAATAGCAGGTATTATTATCTTTAAGAGTCTTCCACTGAAATACACCTGTTGTAATTTTGGTGTATAACTTAGAAGCTATGAACTTCTCTGCATTTGTTGAGCATCTGATTTTCAAACGAGCTGGTTATCTAGCAAATGACTCAAAATCTGTAGACAATGGAGAGATCTCCCATTGCAGGAACTTAGATTTACTGTTCATAGGGCCTAATATGAGTGTACTCAGTAATATTTGAAAAGATATACCTGATGGAGATCTAGCCACTAATCTATTGTGAAGCAACATTTTAGTTCTATTTATATTCTTTCTAACGCTGATAGGATCATGTTATGGGAATAGGAAATAAGAAATGCATATGTCACAAGAATTGAAAGAATAAATCAAAGCTGCAACCCTTATGTTCTTATGCAAAATGGGACACTCTACAGCTTACAGTCACAGATCAAACTTCACAAGTGCTAATCTGTTGTAAATTTAGTGTAATAAGGCTTAGGTTGTGTTCCTTCATGTATGAGATTATTTCTTAGATTTCTGCAATATTCCTTATAGTCAAATCATCCTACTAGAATTCTGTATTGGATATATAAGAGCATGAATTTTTAAAAAGATATATGTGATTATGAAATTAATTACAAATTTCACTTATGCCTGCTAGAAGCAGTTAAAAGCCTTTTTTTTTTTTTTAATCAGACATTTTGTTTGTGTTGTGGAATGTTCATCGAGCCCTAAACCTGGCTTCAATCTCATTTTTTTCCATACTAGCATTTACTTTCTTAGGTACTATTCTGAGCATACTCAAAATCTGTGCATTTTATAAATTAATAGACGTTGAGAATTGCTAGATCTATTTCACTTCTTTTGGCTGTGGTTTCCATTTGAAAGTAGAGATTATATACACAGTATATTGCTCTTCCTTTTTTCCACTATTTTTCTATCTGACCCTTATGAATTTACTTTACACGCTTTTTACCCTGTACATATGTAAACATAACAGTGTACGATTCTTAACTGTGGAGTAGAGGTACTAGAATGCTGATGGCCATCTCTTTGTACAGGACCTGCATTGACTTTCAATAAACATGAAACCACACTTCTTCACAATGTTATGTACCATATTATCTGTTTTGTATCTTAAATTTGATTTACATATATTATTTATTTCTGGTAACTTGCCCAGTTTATGCTGTGCTAAGTATCAATTAAGCCATGTATAAATGTGATATGATTGGCAATATGTATTTACTTTAAACTTGTATTTTCAAAAATTACTCATTTAGTTTATATTGTACAATGTAGATGGCCTCTTACTAATGTAAAATGATTTGTAGTGGAAACATTTATATTTTTATAATAAACATAATGAAAATATTTTTTACAGATTGGAATACAGAAGTGGTCTTTGAAGCTTTTTTAAATATTATAAGACAGGTGCTTATTTAAACAGCAAAATAATGAAATTTATATAAGCCACAAAGAATGTGCTTCTGTTTCTTTTTTCTCTATTGAGGAGTGTTCATGTTATATAATCCACTTTTTTGTCTAAATCTCATTATCAATAAGCTAGAAAAAATAAGTAGTAAATATTATCTTCATCATTAAAAAGCACAGCTTTATTAGGCAAATATCTTTTGATTATAAGTGACAAAAAGCAAATTAGCTTAAGGAAAAAGAGAATTTTGAGCCCATGTGGCTTAAAAGCCTGGAGCTAAATTTCCTAGCTGAGAGATCAAGTCCAGTAAGATCCAGGAGTAAGTCTTTTATTCTTTGTCTTCCTCACTTGACCCTATTTTTCTCCCAACTGGGTTAGTTTGCAAACTATCTTTTAAAATATTGCTCTAGTTAATTTAATTCTACATTGTCATTCTTGTGGGATAATGGTTGCCTTCATGCTTTGCTTGGCTCACGGGCCCTTTGTGAATTATTTTGAGAAGGAGAGTGAAATACTGAGATTGGCAAGTACTTAGTCATGTGCTTGCCCTTGGAGACAGTGGGTGGGGTCAAGTGGAATTGATGATCTACAGGATTAGAGGTATCAGAGTGGTTTATGTCCAAAAGAAAATCAGAATTTCATTTATGAAAAAAGAGGGAAAGAATTTTGAATAGGCCAATAAAACAAAAATGAAAAGGAAACAACCACAACTGCAAATAGCATCTAAGAAACACCTGATACTTCTTATAAAGTAGGTCCATCGTCATTTGTAATCTATTTAAAGAAGCTGATTATACATGAAAACCAAAAAAAGCTAACTAATAATATAAGGCAAGGTAAGTTATCAAGAATTCCATAGAGATAAAGTCGATAGGGAGATGTCACAAAACAGGTCAGATTTAAGCTTACCTTGAAGGAGAAATAGCATTTGATCACATTGACTGGAGGGGAAGAAGTAAAGAAGAATATATTTATTCATTCAATAAACATGCACCAAGCACTATTATGAAATAGGTGTTTTGTTATTACCATTTATTTACAAACCAACTCATTCAATCTTTTCAACAATCCTGTGAATACAGATTACTCACTTTTAATATATGACGGAATCAAGGCTCAGAATGTCCAAGTCAGCTTCCCAAAGTAATTCTAGTAAGTAGACAAATAGATATTTTTCAAGCTGGAACCTTCTTATTTAATGTTATTTCTATAATATAATTGCTGCTGTAATCCAAAAAGTGTTCTGGGGAGAGTGACAGTAGCAATTTGAAAAAATGGTTTGGGACAAGGCTGTCATAGACTATTCGATGGTAGAAATCTACTTCGGTGCCATAGGCACAAAGCTGTGCCTTTACTCTAGAATGGTGGCAAAAGAATATGAATCATGGAATGCATACAAAGACGGAGATTTAGCAGAACTTATCAATGTGATAAAACAATTATTCAAAAGGTAGGAATCAACGTGAACCATAAAATGTAGGCCCTGACGATCTGTGGAAATGATGGCACCATTAGAAGTAAGGAATAAGGAAAAGTTATTTTAAAATTATAAATTTGCCAAATTTATGGTGTTCGCCAAACCTTAATAAGTTAATAGGTATTGAAGATGTGAGTCTGAAGCTTTAGAAAAAAATAATTCAAAGGTAAAAGTGTCTCTGAGAGGATACAAAGATCTATACATCTTTATTGATGGTATACATTCATATAACTTTATCTTGAACTAATTTTCTTAAGTTAATGCTAGCTGCTAGTTAATGGTTAAGTCTCCAAATCTCATCAACTTAAAGTAGCAACACAACAAAATGTTAAATATAAAATTACCCAGAGTAGCTGTTTGTCAGGTGGCCTTTACTAACAGTGATTCAGATCCCACACTCTCTTCCACTTGTGGAGTCTAAGTCCTTGGAATCTTTTGATTCCAGCCAGTAAAATGGAAGGGAGACTTGTCTGTGGTGGATTTTATGAGCCTTGCCTGTGAGGGGCACCCATCACTTCTCTCCTTCCATTGGCTAGAGCTCATATTGCTGTATTTAACTGCAAGAGAATGTAGAGGAAGTGGTGTGCTTAAATAGAAAAGTAAAGAGATTGGGGAATCTATTGAGCAGTTTCTGCCCTAAGTCCTTTTTACTTACATATATAATACGTAAGAAGCAGAGTGTTCTAAAGAGCTATTAAGGAAACATCAGTTTCTTGCTAACTTCACCCATTTCGTCTTCCCTATAGACAACCATTTTTAACTCTTTTCTCTTTACTTAAACCTGATCCTTCTGTTAGTGGCCCCTGAGTCCGCTCTGGGCCTTCATTCTTCAGATCTTCTTACAAGAGAGAACTTATTAGAAGGAGAGCGATTAGCTGAGAACCTCGAGCTGTTGTACTTTCAGAAACCCCTGCACAACACCAGGCCGGGGAGCATGGCAGGAGTCCTAGAGCAAGGCCATTGCTTCTCTGGTGACAGCCTCCTTTCATCTGTCTTACATCTTAAGCTTGCCTCATCCCACCTGCCTGCCTGAGGCTTTCCAAGCTGCACTGCAGTCTTAGCTCCCTACCAACCCACTCGTCTGCTCTCTCCTTCCATAAGCCTCAGACAGGAACTTCAATCTGAATGCTCCCTATGCCTTCTCTTGCTCCCTGCCTGGATCCTTCACTGGCAGGCAAGTCTACTTCCCTCCTGGTGTCTGTTTCTTGACGATCCCAAACTGAGAAAATCACACTCAAGTTGATTAACCTGAAAATAAAATGTCACCCTTCACCCTTCCCTTTATCTCATTTTGGATCACCTAAGCCACTATGCCATTTTAGGAAGGGTAACTTCTATTCTTTCCTCTATCTCCCACCACAACCTCTGTGGGTCCCTCCTTACTTGTTTTGATTACCAAAGAAATCTCCTAAGTAGTGCACCCGCCTCTGGTACTGATACCTCCAATATCAGTCAGACCAGTACATTAGAGCAAATTTAATTATGTAGTTCCTCTTGCACATACAAATGCCTCAGGGGCCTGGCAGTTGATATTAATAAGTGAAGTAAGTGGAGAGGGTGGTGACTTCCAAAAGCAATTTCTCAGGGACAAGGCAACACGGATCCAATGTGAATTCCTGATCTCTTAAAAGAATTCCTTTTTTTTTTAAGATTTATTTATTTGAGAGAGAGAGAGAGAGGTGGGGGGAGGGACAGAGGGAGAAGGAGAGAATCTCAAGCAGACTCCCCAATGAGCAAGGAGCCCGAGGTGCTGGATCCCATGACAAGATCATGACCTGAGCTGAAATGAAGAGTGAGACACTTAACCAACTGAGCCGTTCGGGAGCCCCTAAAAGAATTCCTAATCTGAGTTTTTGTGAGAAATTTTATATACGATAAATATGGTAACCTATCTAATAATGAAGACACATCCAAGGGCTGAACTTAGCTCACAGCTGCCAACTTACCATTTCTGGAATACAGAATACTACCTAATATTGGTACATAAGATCTGCCTTGAATAAAAGCCTATTTTTCTTCAAATTCTCAAATTCTCATGTCTGTCCACTACCTCTTTACACGATACAAAACTGCACTGAACATTCCCACTTTTTTTCTTTTTTATGCATCAGAGCTCTTGAACTTTTGTTCCTTTGTTTAGAATCACCTAGCCAACTTTTTATTTACTTTCCTCTCCTCATCTCCCCAGAACTGTACTGAGTTTTCTTTTTTTGTGTGTAACAAAGGAATCCTGGGATTGATCCTGCATAACACATCAACTTATATTGAAATTGCCTCTTCTTTAGGTCCCATCCCTTCTTGTGGCTGAGGGCACCTTACCAGAAACTGTGCCTTGTAAACCACTGTGCTCCCTGACCCATTGCAATGTCTGATATATAATAAGCATTCAAAATTATCTGAGGTGACTTAATGTATTAAAACAATTTTTGGTAATATAATAAAGGACAACGTCCCTGATTTTTTTTTTTTTGTCCTTATGGAAAAAAAGTGAAAATTTCCTTCAGGTCAATAAAACTAGTTAATATTCTAGTTGTGTATCTTGGATCACTGAATGTACTGATATCTGCTAAAACTGGTTCATTTTCATAGAATTTTGTGAACTCCTTTCACTGGTCTCAATGCTCTCATTTTTCTCAGTGCAGTTAAGTTGTTTAAGTAGACCCTTGAACCAGAGCTTAGCTATAAAAATTTAACAAGGTAAATGCCAAAGCTTTTCTGATTCTTTCTACTCTCTTACTATGTACAAATAACGTCAACATGCCTACTAAAAACCACCCTTCTTACGGGGCATCTGGGATACATATTCTGTAGACCCAGGGGACCTAGACACAATTTGGGAAAATAAGTGGTAGAATTAAATACGCCATAAAATAAAGATTTTGGAGGTTCACAGAAGTCCTCACCCAAAAATTCTTTGGGAAAACCCAGTTACAAGCTGATGGAGAATAGTCATAATTAAGTCACATTTTCCAGCTAGGTGGGCTATCATCTTCCTTCTTTGAAGAAAGGTAATCTTCCAGTTAAATTAGAAACAGTAAAAGAGACAGGAGTAATAATAACAGCAAATAAAAATTAAAAAAACTGCTGGATAATTTCTATTACATACATGTATATATACACGTATGCATTATATTTACCTGTTCCAAATAATAATAACTAATATCAACTGAGCATTTACTATGTGCCAAACACTTGATATACATTATTTCATTTAATTTTCCCAACAGACCTATGAAATGAGTATGTTATTATCCACTTTATAGTTTGAGGCTTAAAGTGATTAATAATCACATCACGTCATGTAGCTAGCAAGTGGAAGAACTGAAGTCAAAACCCACTCCAAGACCCATGCTCTGAATGACCACATTCTATTACCTGTCAGAATTATATTACTAATGAGAATAAAATCTGAAGAACAACTACAAAATGCATTCTGATTTAAGGTCGTGGGTAGTCTCCATGTTGCCGCTTTCCAACATACGTGATGTTACTCAGTAACTCTGCTAGTAGAGAGGCATTTTTGCAGTTACTACCATGGCAGAGGAAGGAACAGACAGTAACCCTTGATTTCATTTCTGTGAACTCCATTTCAAGAGCATGAGATTTGTCTGACATATGGTGAACCCTTCAAGCAAACATACTCCCTTGAACATTCAACAAATAATCTAATTTGGAAACACCAAATACCACAAGGAATAAGTAGTACTGTTGTGCTATTTTCTGACAGATTTCCACACCAATGATTTATGGAAGTGTGTTAAGTTTGGGATTCTTATCTGAAGCCAAGAAAAAAGCCCTTACATTTTTGAAGCCTATCACCCTCAATGATGGAAGCCAAAACCTTGGAATGTTTGTTAAAAATCAAGGATGAGAGAACACAGAATGTCATGTACTATCAAGAACTTATTGACTTTCATATGGTTCTCATTTATTTTCATACATGGCAAATCAAAAGCCTTGGGAGGAAGCCAATACAAATTGTTATAGATAACACTATCTGAATTTAACTGCCGTAGGTACGCTTCATACAATAAATATATATTTCATATCAGCAACTCAGCAGCACAAAAATGGAAAAAGGCTCTAGTCAAAATTAATTTGGATACTCTCCTTTAGGCAATGTTCCTCCTTGAGGCAATGCTCAATTTGCCAATATTATTATTTATCTTGGGCTGGAGATCCCCCTAATACTCAATTTGTTTCGTGTTTCTGACTAGAGATTTTATATATATATATATATATAGAGAGAGAGAGAGAGAGAGAGAGAGAGAAATCTTTAGAGATTTTGTATATATATTTACATATAATATGTATATATATATATTTCACACTCTATGGAATATTGAAATCATGTTACAATATCTTAGGGTAATAAAATCCTTTCAATATGAATAGTTAGTATGTGCTTCCAGAATCAAATAGATTAAATTTTTCAATATTTAAAGTTTCAAAAATATTTTGCAAACAGGAACTTTTTCTTGGTTTAATTGGCTACAGTTAATTTGAGGCATCATTTCAGCATGTAAGTTTTTTTTTTTTAAGGGTTTATTTATTTATTTATTTGAGAGAGAGCGCAAATGGGGTTGAGGGAGAAGCAGAGGGAGAGGGAAAGAGAATCTGAAGCAGATTCCGTGCTGAGTGCAGAGCCTGAGGCAGGGCTTGATCTCATGCCTGAGAGCTCATGACCTGAGCCAAAACCAAGAGTCAGATGCTTAACTGTCTGAGCCACCCAGGCACCCCTCAGCATGGAAGTTTCTAGCATGACACAGCTATAAATTTTAGCCTAATGGTGATGGACCATTTATCAAATGCCTAACACAGTGTCTGGCACACAGTAGATAAGTAAGCATACAATAAGTATTTGTTGAATGGATTTTAAATGTATTGTTAGAAAACAAATAATTAAATATTACCTTTTCAACCAATATGCTATGGATCCAGTGAATAACATAACATTGAATTCCACTTAGGTTCATGTTTCTCTTAAACATTGAGAGAGAGAGAGAAAGAATTTGGTAAAGGCAAGTGTAATCTAACACATAACCTGGATCATGGCCTGGTCCATAAAATAGACTTATAATTATTTGTTAAAAGATAAATAATTCTAATTCAATATCACCACAGGTAACAAGAGAAACTCTTTATATCTTGTCCTGCTGTAAAGGAAAGAAATACGTGTATGATAAATGACTTACTAAAATGTAAAGAATTAGTAAATGTCAAGGCCAAGAATAAAACTAAATTTTTTTAAGAAATGCTTTCCTTCTAAAACAACGTGCACATGAAAGAGATCAATAAATTTTTTTAAGAAGTATTTTTGTGTGGTTTTTTTTTTATTTTTTATTTTTTTTTAAGATTTTATTTATTTATTTGAGAGAGAGAGCACATGAGAGTGGGGAGGGTCAGAGGGAGAAGCAGACTCCCTGCTGAGCAGGGAGCCTGATGCGGGACTCGATCCTGGGACTCCAGGATCATGACCTGAGCTGAAGGCAGTCGCTTAACCAACTGAGCCACCCAGGCGCCCTTGTGTGTTTTTTAAAAATGAATGTTCTAGTTACTATTGTTATGCAATATCACTTAGTGGTTTAAAACATTGTCACTTAAAATCACTAATCTCATGTTTTCTGTGGGTTAGAAATTCAGGCATGGCATAGTGCAAAGAGCTTGTCTCTACTCCACGTTTTTTAAGCCTCAGAAGGAAGACTCAAAGCCTATAGTTTGGAATCATCTGAATTTTCATTCATTCACATGTCATTATTAATGGTGGCTGTCATTAGGGATATTACCGGGCTATTGCCTGGAACACTCACACATGCCTTGTCTTTGTGGCCTGAGCTTCCTCACATTATGGTGTTTACTTCCAAGTACAGGCATCCTAGGGGAGAGAGAGGAGATAGAAAGATATCAAGAATTGTGAAAAGTCTGAGATTTTATCCTATTTATAAGCCAACAAGTTATCTTGTCACACTTTCTTTTTTTTCCCCCCAAAGATTATATTTATTTATTTTAGGGAAGAGAGGAATAGCATGAGTGGGGAGAGGGGCAGAGGGACAGAGAGAGAATCTCAAGCAGACTCCCCACTGAGCATGGAGCCTGACAGGGGGCTGGATCTCAGGACCCTAAGATCATGACCTGAGTCAAAACCAAGAGACAATCGACTGAGCCATCCAGGCGCCCAGCCCTGTCACACTTTTGTGAATAGTGGTGGAAGGCATGAGGTTTCTGGGTGAGACATAGTGGATGGTTTAGCCATCACAGCAATAGCAGAAGTCAGAGTGTCATTAGTTTCACATGCTGGTTCCTCAAGCCCAATTTCCACAGGGTGATGCATTTATCTAAGTTTTCTTTGCTGTCCTTCATCAACATTTTGTAATTTTCATCATAGAGATCCTGTATAAGTTTTGTTTAAGCTATACCTAAGTACATCATTTTCTTGGGCACATTATAAATGATATTGTGGTTTTGATTCCAGCTGCCACATATTCATTGTCGGTTCCTAGAAAATGATTATTTTTCTGTTTTGATTTTGTATCCGTTTATCCTGTTGAACTCACTAGTTCTAAGGTTTTATTTTTTATAGATTCTTTAGAATTTTTCTATGTAGACATTTATGCCATCCAAAAATCATAATGATTTTATATCTTCCTCTCCAATATGTATATTTTTAATTTATTTTTCTTTTTTCATTGCTCTGGCTACAACTTCTAGTACTCTGTTGAATAAGAGTAGTAAGCAAGCGTTTTTGCCTTGTTCCCAGTCTCAGACAAAAACATTCAATCTTTCACCATTAAGTATGATGTTAGCTGTAAGATTTTTGTAGATGCTTTTTATCAAATTGAGGAACTCCTCTTAGTTTTCTGAGATTTTTCATGAACAAGTGTTAGAATTTTTCAAATGACTTTTCTGTTTCAATTGGTATGACCGTATGACTTTTCTTCACTAACCTGAAGATGTGGTGATTATACTGATTGATTTTGAATACTAAACAAGCCTTGCATACCTGGAACAAATCTCTCTTGTCCATGGTGTATAAATATTTAATGCATTGCTGAATTCAACTTAAGAATGTTGCATTAAGTTCATGAGAGATATGTAGATGTAGTTTTTGTTCTTCCTTTTATTTCTTTACTTTTTTTTGTCTTTCGGTATCAAGCATCATAAAAAAGTTGAAGATTATCTCCTTCTCTTTTATTTTCTAGAAGAGGTTGTATAAAATTTTTCTTGACATGAGAATAGAATATGCCAGTGAAATTATCTAGGCCTAGAGATTTATTTCTCAGGAGGTTGTAAATTATGAATTCTATTGATGTAATGGTTGCAGGACAATGTAGTTTATTTATTTCATTTTGGTTGAGTTTTGATAATTTGTAGTCTGAGAAATGTATTTGTTTTAATCGGTTGTCAAATTTATGAGTGTAGTTTTTAGTATTTGCTTGTTGTCTTTAGGATCTGGAATAAAATCACTTGTTTCATTATTAGTATATATGATTTACATCTTCACTATTTTCAGGTTTATTAGTCTTTCTAGAAGCTTAACATAACTGTTTTTGTTTTTGATTATTTTTGAAGAATCATCTTTTCATTTCATTGATATTCTTTATTGTTGCCCTGTTTTGATTTTCATTGGTATTTTCTCTTATCTTTTTTATTTCTTTTCTTCCACTTGCTTAGGGTTTAGTTATTGCTGTTCTTCTTTTTCTAGTTTCTTGATAGATTACTGATTTGAAGTCTTTCTTCTCTTTTAAAATAAGAATACAGTATTATATGTTTTTCTCTTATCACTACTTTAGGCACATTTCATTAATACTAATATCTTTTGTTTTAATTTTCATTTAGTTCTATGAATATTTTATTTCCTTTTAAACTTACTCTTTTAACCATGGATCACTTGAAAGTGTGTTATTTAATATTCAAATGTTTATAGATTTTCCTGTTGTCCTTCTGTCATTGATTTCTAGTTTGATTCTACAATGATTAAAGAACATATATGATATGTTTTCTATTCCTTTCAATCTGTTCAGGTTTGTTTTATGACTGAAGGCATGGTCTATTATGGTGAATATTCCATTGGCACTTGAATACAATGCGTCTATTAGATCTTATTTGTTAATGGTGTTTTAATTATTCTATATTATTGCTCACTTTTTTCCTATCACTTCTATAATATTGTCCAGAGTGGGGTTTTGAAGTCCCCAACTATGATTATGAATTTGCCTATTTCTTCTGTGTTTTTTTTTACTTGTACTAAATGAGAATTGGTCTAGATATTTTCTATAGGTCTTCCCAACATCCTGTAATATGTGACTAACACTGAGGATTATAAATTTATTATATTTGATGTCTCTTCAGGAGGTGGAAACAAAAGGAAGCAAAAGCAAAAATAAGCTATTAGGACTACACCCAAATAAAAAGCTTTTTCACGGTGAAGGGAAACTAACAAAATGAAAAGGTAACTTAGTGAGTGGAAGAGACATTTGTAAATGATATATCTAATAAGGGGTTAATATCCAAATTATGTTAAGAACTAATATGACAAAAAAAAAAAACCACCAAAAAACAGTAATCTGATTAAAACTGTCTGAATAAACAGTTTTCCAAGGGAGACATACATATGGCCAACAGACATATGAAAATATGTTCAACATTACTAAGCATCAGGGAAATGCAAATCAAAACCACAATGAGGTATCACCTCACACCAGTCAGAATGCCTAGTATTAAAGAGATAGGAAATAACAAGTGTTGGTGAGAATGTGGAGAAAAGGATAGTCTCACGCACCGGTGGTAGGAATGTAAATTGGTGCAACCATTGTGGAAAACAGTATGGAGGTTCCTCCAAAAATTAAAAATAGAAATACCATATGATCCAGTAATTCCAATAGTGGGTATTTTTCCAAGGAAAATAAAAGCACCAATATGAAAAAATATATACACCCCTATGTTTATTGCATCATTATTTACAATACCCAAGATATGGGAGCAGCTCAAATGTCCATCAATAGATGAATGGATAAAGATGATATGGTATATATAAACAATGGAATATTGCTCAACCATAATAAAGAATGAGATCTTACCATTTGTGACAACACGGATGGACTGACAGGGTATAATGCTAAGTGAAATAAGTCAGACAGAGAAAGACAAATATTATAGGATTTCATGTATACATGGAATCTAAAAAACAAATCAAATGAAAAACAAACAAGAAACAGAAACAGACTCATAGATGCAGTGAACAAATTAGTGGTTCTCAGTAAGGAGGAATGAGATGGGTGAAATAGGGGAAGGGGGTTAAGTGGTACCCAGACTTCAAGTTATAAAAGAAGTCATGGAGATAAAAAGTACAGCGTAGGGAATATAGTCAATATTTTTTTAATAACTTTGTACGGTGACAGATGGTAACTACACTTATTGTGGTGAGCGTTGCATAATGTATTAAGTTGTTGAATTGCAATGTTGTGCACTTGAAACTAATATAACATTGTATGTCAAATGTACTTCAATAATAGAAATGTAAAAAACTACATTATTATATTTAAAACTTTCAGTGCTATATATGGAAAAATAAAACCTTATGGCTTTGCTACATATATTGATTTTAAATGAGAAAGAATGCATATATATGGATATATGTGTGTATATATATATATATATGTTTATGCTTATCAGTTATAATAATTTTAAATGGACCTTATTTTTCTATAGGAATTAAGATTCAAGATGACTTATTACCTATCCTACCGAGCAGAGGTTTTTGAACTGGTCTGTCCAGAGTTTAAGGAGTTAGTTGAAAGCAGCACAAGATCCTCTTGGTTGGTTGTAATATTCTGAATTATTTGGCATGTGGGAGAAATTCTAACTGTTCATTCTGCCTGTTTCCAAAAAAGCATCTTCACTTAATGTTTGTATTTTTCATACCTTTACATATTGATAAGACATCAATGGCTTTAAAGTTTGTAAAAACCACCATTGAATTTATAAATTTACATTTATGATTATTTATTTGGTTGTAGATCACTGAACAACTGAGGCAATAGGAACAAGAGCATCAAATTAGCTGTAGCTGTCTGCTAGTGATAAAATAAGCCAAAAGTCCATGCATTTATGCATCAACAACAAATAATGTGGGTTTTGTTTGTTTGCTTGTTTGGGGGATACCTACTCTGTGTCAAGCATTTATCTGGGCCTTGGATATGTTGGTGAAATAGGTGAAGAATGTAGTGAAGATGGATGTTGAAGTTCATGTTGAAGCTTGAAAATATTTTAGTCCTTTCTGACTCCTACAAGAGTTCAGATGCTGCAATAATTTGCTCTTCCCACCATCCAGGCAGCGGGCCGTAAACCCACATTCACTGAGGGAATTACATTTTTCTTAGTTTTCTGCACTCTGAAACACCCTTAGCCATTATACTGTATACTTCTGGAGGATTGGCCATAATATTTTTTTTATTTGTATGCCCCAGGTGTTTTGAACACTAAAGAGCTTTTTAAAAATGACCATTTTGAATGGATAAGTGAATAAACATGAATGTCATCAGATATTATAGGTCACTGTGACTACTTCCTGTTATGCTTGTTAAAAAATACTGCAGTGGGAAGAAATCAGGATTTAGTGTTAAACAGACCTCATGTCAAGACCCTTAGCTGTTTTTCTTAGTTGAACTAAATGTCAGTTGAATTCTAGAGACTCCATTTTTTCACCATGTCTATTAAAATAATTATACTAAGCTAGTAGAGTTGGAAGGATAAAATGGAATCTTATAGGTAAAATGTTTTCTTTAGTTTACCTACGCAAGTGGTAAGTTCTTCTTTCCCTACTTACTTATCTTGGTCCAGCGAAAGGCCTGGTTTTAGGATTTATGTTCATCAAAATTGAGCTATAAAGGAAGTGAGCTTAAAAGGTAAATTTTGGGAAACCCTTTGGGAGCCATTGTTAGACATTTGACCAACTCTGATAATAATTTTTTTACATTAAAACTAATCAATGATTGTTTTCAAAATAGAGAACAAGCTTTCTCCTACTTCTCATTGCTAATAAAATGACTTTCACTTTTGACATTTGAAGTAGGTAATAATAAAATTTATATAAGGTAGAAAGTTTACTTTAGTGAAACAGAATATTTTGATTTTCTATGGAAGCTATTTTTCAGTCCCAACTTAATAAAAAAACTTAATTTCTGTTTCCTGGTTTTAAATTATAAGCCATATATTCCTAGCTTACCGTGGACTCCATACATTTGGAGGACTGGAAATGTTGTTTCAAACGAGTAGACATTAAGTGTGGTAAAACTACTCTGTGAGCATAGTTTTCTGCTATGTAGGACACGTAAATTATTAGATTTAGTCTGAAATGATTGAAAATGTTTCCAGAGTCTTTTAACAATTAAAAGAAAAATGTGAGGCTCTTAGAAGATCTGATTCATTCAGCAAATTTGTATTTTGATTAAAAGAACTATTTGATCCTACACAGTAAATGCGTGGAAAAAAGTTGGCCAGCTATTTGATTCAATGTGGTTGTTAAAGAAGAAAATATAGCTCTTATGAGTGATTTTAGCCTTGTGTAGCTTTGTGATTGTATTTGTTTACCCATGGTGGAAATCTCCTTATTAAATTGTGGGCAAGAGGCACTTTTATTGGTTTTCCTAACAGTAACTGCTTATTTCAGGAAACATTAGATTAAAATGCTAGATGCAGATCTGTGGAGTTGATCTTGTAACAGAGCTAAAGCACATTGACCTGATACTTAGACATGTGCAGGAGACAGACAATTTCCTAAAGGTCTGGATGCAATTTCTTCTTTTATTTCTAAAACCAATTTTAACAATGTTTTCTACCCTTAATAAGGATGTAGGCATATACATCAAAAGATTTAGTTTGATAAAGTCTCCTCTTCACTTTAGTTTTATTTATATGCAGCAATTGAACCTTACATGACTGTAAAACATGTCTTAAAAATAAAAAGCTTAGTCATGTACGTGTGGATGAGCCATTGTTAATTGGTATGCTCTCATTAGCTATTATACTATCAACACTATTATTAACATGGTGCTGATTTTGTATCGTTTCCTCTTCTCTGCCACTTGCTGTGTATTCTTCTTGTTCTTGGGCCAGTTGAGCCATACATCTTGTGTTCCAAACCATATGGAGCATGTTTTTGTATGAACTCTCATGATTGAGGACATCTGTCTCAGCCCCTACGTTTGCCTTCAGGGGATCTTTGCATCATTTAATGATACAGCTAACAGCATGTTTTTTATCATGAGTTGGCCATACACAGCTTTACTGGGGATTCCACTGTTTTCATTACTGAAAAAACACATGGAAGAGTCTCTACTTTATCTTTCTCTTCTTTCTTCTTTCTTGCTTTTCTTTTCCTCTCCATCCCTTACTTCCTTTCTTCCTTATTTATTCTAATATTTGCTAAGTGTCAACCATGTGCTAGGCAAGAAAATAGCCCAAGTTGCAGATTTTCAATACTATAAAGATTGTCTATGATTTCTAAATGAAATTTATTGTTCCATTCAATTACTTGTTTTGAGTATAATTTAGATGCCCCAAACTATATGTGCTATTTTTAATATATTTTATTATAAGTAATATGATTCAGATTAAATGCTCTTGGATTTTTCTGAGACATATTCTTAATGACTCTGTCTGCAATATCCATATACCTTATAAGTTAACAACACAAAATGTCAATAGATAGTTCTTTACTGAAATTTTACTAATTTTTCCTACTTTAGAGATGTTTATCATAATTTAGTCATAAGCGTACGTGACAAGTATTTAACTAAAATGAAATTTTAATCACTTTTAAATGGGTAGGATAGGAAGATATAGATAAGAAGTACAACGGTATGGCATCAAAACTCTCATAAACACTAGGAAACAGATATAAAATATGCAAAATTATTAAAACAGTTACATTTTATATTGATGCTAATTTTTACTTTGTAATTTGTAAAACGCCTATTTTCCTGCTTGATGCAAAGATAAACTTAATGAAAAACCCCCAATGAAAAAAAATCTAAGTTAATGTAAATTACATTGAAGATTTTAGTATTAGTTGTTTTTTTCTTTCCTCTCATGGGTAAATTATCATTGGTCTCATTTATTGCTAAATGCAGTGTTCAACTATGTTTCCAAATAATTTAAAATCATAGAGATAAATATAGTTGAGCAGTCTCAGTGAAAGCATATTGACTAGTGAAATGGAAATATTGGTATTTATTTAATTTCTTAGGGTTTATACTTACTCTTTATAATGCATAATATTTGTTCAGCAGAAATATTATTGAATATCAATGGATGTGCCAAAAACTTTGTGTGATAGATGAAAGATACAGAGATAAACATGATGTAGTCTTTACTTGGGGAGAGGAGTCTACTTGTTATTACTGAAAGTTTGAAAGGAAGATATAAAGACAATAATAATACATTTTGTTTTCAAGGTTGTAATTTCTTTTTTCTTTTAAGATTTTATTTATTTATTTGAGAGAGAGCATGAGCAGGGAAAAGGTGGGGGGGGGGCAGAGGAACAAGCAGACTCCCTGCTGAGCGAGGAGCCTGAGGCAGCTGGGCTGAGATTATGACCTGAGCCAAAGTCAGATGCTTAACCCGCAGCTTAACCCAGGTGCCCCTCAAGGGTATAATTTCTTAAATAGGGTGTATGCAAAAATTGGTACATTTTTGGCCAATCAATGGTGTAAAGAAATGGATATTCCCATAATGCAAATATAATGCTGTATTATAACTTGTTTTTTACATAACATTATTGAGATATAATTTACATACCATGAAATTCATTTATTTAAGTAAATAGCCTACTAATTTTTAGTAAATTTTTACAATTGTGCTACCATCACCACTATCCAGTTTTAGAATACAGAAATTTCCTTTGCACCCTTTTGCAGTTCCCTACTCCCTATCTCAGCCCCAGGCAAGCAGTGATCTGCTGTCTCTATACATTTTTCTTTTCTAGAAATGTCATAAAAATTTTGTGATACCTACTGTAGTCTATAACATATGTAGTTTGTCAAAATTATTTTTCATGAGTCTCAGCTTCCTTTTTACTATGAAAACTATATTTCAGGTGGCATTTTGAAATGTGGAAGATGCCTTTTGACTAAGAATTTTTCAGGGTACCAGCTTGCCCAAGAAAGCCATCAGCAATCTTTAGAGAAGAAACACATGGAAGTGGTAGGTATGAGGGACATTTTTACTTTCTTTTTAAAACCCTAGATGTCCTGTTTCCTAACACTACACTATGCAGAAACAATGCCATACACAATGTAATTGCCAATATCGAAGTTCTCAAATTTTAAAGAATGAAACTTTTATCAATCTTGATTTTAAGTTTTCTGATAGAGGGGAGAGAGACTAATGTTTTATTCACTGACTTTTGCGGAGCAGCACTTCACAGAAAATATTTCTTTTGGAGTGCCTGGGTGGCTCAGTCAGTTAAGTGTCTGCCTTCAGTTTGGGTCATGATACCGGGGTCCTGGGATTGAGCCCCCCGCATGGAACACCGCATCGGGCTCCCTGCTCCATGGGGAGACTGCTTCTCCCTCTCCCTCTGCCTGCCACCCCCTGCTTGTGCTCTCTCTCTCTCTCTGTCAAATAAATAAATAGAATCTTTTTAAGAAAAGAAAATATTTCTTTTAATCTTTTACCATAATTATGATGTAGACATTATTTTCCTCATTTTATAGATATGGATACTGGGCCTTATAAAAGATCAGACATTTGCCTAGGAGCCCAGCTAGTGACAAATGAGATTTAAAAGTATACCAGTTTAATTCTAAATTTACTGTTTTAAGTTTCTCAGAAAATTGAAATATTTTAATATAATAAACTCATTGATGTGGTGGATATCCTTTCTGTTGTTAATGGTTACCTTGCAACATCACTGATCATCAGGGAAATACAAATCAAAACTATAATGAGGTATCACCTTACACGGGTCAGAATGGCTAAAATTAACAACAAGAAACAACAGGTGTTGGTGAAGATGCAGAGAAAGCGAAACCCTCTTGTGCTGTTTGTAGGAATGCAAACTGGTGCAGCCACTGTGGAAAACAGTATGGAAGTTCCTCAAAAAATTAAAAATAGAACTATCCTATGGTCCAGCAATTGTACTACTGGGTATTTATTCAAAGAACACGAAAATATTAATTCAAAGGGATACATGCACCCCAATGTTTATAGTAGCATTATGTACAATAGCCAAACTATGGAAGCAGTTTAAGTGTCCATCAACTGATGAATGGATAAAGAATAAGTGGTATATGAATACACAATAGAATATTACTCAGCCATTAAAAAGAATGTAATCTTGCCATTTTCAAGGATGTGGATAAAGCTAAAGAATATTATGCTAAGCGAGGTAAGTCAGTCAAAGAAAATACCCTCTGATTTCACTCATATGTGGAAATTAATAAACAAAACAATCAAGCAAAGGGAAAAACAAAAAAGAGAGGGAGGTAAAACAAGAAACTCTTAACTATAGAGAATAACCTATGGTTACCAGAGGGGATGTTGGGGGAGGGGATGGGTTAAATAGGTGATGGGGATTAAGGAGAGCACATGTTCTGATGAGGACTGGGTGTTGTATGGAAGTGTTGAATTGCTATATTGTACACCTGAAACTAATATTACACTGTATGTTAACTAACTGGAATTTAAAGAAAAACTTTAAAAAATATTTAAAACAAGCTCAGCACACAATGTAGTTTCAGTTGTTTGTAAACAGCTGGTCAATGATTACAACAGTTATTAAATATTCATGTACCAAAAACCATGCTAGTTGCCTGGAATTAAATGAAAAAATAGAAAATGGAATAAACTTCCATAAAGTTTTCATTTGTTCTTAAGAATCTTCCCTCTTAAATCACAGGAAATTTCTACTTTAATTTTTTTTTTATCTTCTATGTGATGATACACTTTTTTTTTCATTTTTTAATTATTATGTTCAATTAGCCAGCATATAGTACATCATTAGTTTTTGATGTAGTGTTCAACAATTCATTATTTGCCTATGACACCCGTGCTCATCACCACACGTGCCCTCCTTAATACCCATCACCTGGTTACCCTATCCTCCCCCTCCTTTAGTAACCCTCAGTTTATTTCCCAGAGTCCAGAGTCTCTCATGGTTTGTCTCCCTCTTTGATTTCTTCCCATTCAGTTTTTCCTCCTTTCCCTTGTGGCCCATCGTGCTATTCCTTATGTTCTACATATGAGTGAAACCATATGATAATTGTCTTTCTCTGCTTGACTTGTTTCACTTAGCATAATCCCCTACAGTTCCATCCATGTCGATGCAAATGGTGGGTATTCATCCTTTCTGATGGCTGAGTAATAATCCATTGTATATATGAACCACATCTTCTTCATCCATTCATCTATTGAAGGGCATCTCGGCTCTTTCCACAGTTTGGCTATTGTGGACATTGCTGCTATGAACGTTGGGGTGCATGTGCCCCTTCTTTTCACTATGTCTGTGTCTTTGGGTAAATACACAGCAGTGCAATTGCTGGGTCGTAGAGTAGCTCTATTTGTAACATCTTGAGGAAACTCCATACTGTTTTCCAGAGCGGCTGCACCAACTTGCATTCCCACCAACAGTGTAAGAGTGCTCCCCTTTCTCTACATCCTTGCCAACACTTGTTGTTTCCTGCCTTGTTAAATCTATAATACATCTAGCCATTTTTGCTGACCTCTTTCCCTGCCTTCCTTAAAGCAAAATATATGTTGCTTTGCTGTGCCAGTTGATACAACTTATATTTGGTACCTAGAACGTGTTCTTGCTGTTTTTCTTTTTTGTATGACAGAAAAACTGATAGGAGAGTTAGTTTAACTAGATCACCCCTTCCACTATCCAATTATTTAAATATTTTAAAAAGTAACTGCGATTACAAAACATTCAAATGCAGTCTGAAACTCTGTTGAGAAGTAATACTTTTAGGACAAAATTTCCAATCTGGTTTACTGGAAATTTTTAGCAATATGTAAAATCCTAATGTGTTTCCATCTGAAAGACTTTCACACACTTTTTATCAGGTACTAGAGAAACACTGAATGTTAATGCCATCAAATTTTGCTGAATTGGTGTACAATATAACCCTTTCATATTAAAGATTTCACCCACTCAACTTCACCAGAAGCAGTGTTTTCACAATGCATGATAATGACAAAGGCAGAATGGCAAGAAGAGAGAAAAGTGCCATCAGGTTCGAAGTCAGAAGGAAAAAAACAAACTTTTTTTCAATCAGTTATCTTTTCCATTTTAATAAAGAAAAATGAATGCCTTTGCAAAATGCTTTTCGAAATTTACTTTTTATTTCCAACTAAAATCAGAAACCTTATTTGTGAAACTGTGTGTGTGTGAGTGCTATGGTAGAAAAGACATATATGATGTGTTTGACTTGTTATTTAAAAGTTTGCTGCCAAATATCTGCTTCATTAATTGATGCCAGCAGTTGGATAAATGTATTAATAAATAATATTCATAATATTTTGTGTCTGGATTTTCTCGTAAAAGTCTCTTATTCATTCTTTTCTTTTGTTTTGTTTCTTTAATAGGAATTTGGAGTTAGGTCATGTGACCATATCATTAAGTCTATCATCCAAAACCCTTATCAGGATATTGGAAATTGAAAAATGACCGTACACACGGGTGTGATGCCAGAGAAGCCGGCATAAAACACGGGGGTGTTTCTAAACGCCTTCCAGTAACAATGACAAAACGGAAGTTATTTGCAATCTTAAAAGATGGTTCAGGAAAAAGTGAAACTTGAAACTAAGGAAACAAAAGTTTAGACAAGATAATCCCAACATCAGAGAGCGCATTTGTCATTGTCAGAACTCCAAAGAGCAATAAAGCTTTAATCCATTTCATGGACCCCAGGCCTCATGGTCTAGTAATTCTTATGTCACCAAACCATCATGATCTGTATGAAATTACAGTGTGTCACCACTTTCCATCTGCAATCTTAATGTTTCCGTCCTTTGATTGCATGACAAGAAAACTCTTGAACCAGAGCACTCCACTTTACAGAAGTTGGATAGAACCAGCTGCTCATAATTTGGGATTTTTATAAGGGCTCTTTAGTTCCAGAATCCCTGTCTGACCTTTGTCCATTTTCAGAATTCTTCAGGAGAAATGTTTGGCTGTCTTTTAGTATCTGAAACATTTTGTAAAATACTGAGAAAGATTTCCAAAGCTACCCATAGAATCACTGTCTTCTTCCATTGTTTCTTTAATTGCAAAACAGTCATGGAATCTGAAAAGTGCCCATTTTAAATTATATTCACTGGTTTCAAAAGAAAACATTTTTTAGATGGCTTCATTGTCCTCCCAAAAAGGAACATTATTGTCTAGAATTGACAATAACCAAAATTGATGTCATAATGGATTATGTGTGCATTTATAAACTTTTTTTGTTGCAAAGCATCAAAAAGTCTTGTTGACTGCTTTTATTTGGAATGAACAAACTAAGGGGAGTTTAGAAATGTAGTTGATGGAAAAATAAATTTCAAATTATACATAAGTCTTCCAAGTTCTTTGTGCCCACTATTTCTATTCCCTGGGAACACAAACTTTTGCAAAGCTCTGTGATAGCCTTATGGATGGTCAAACATATGACACAATTTGATGTTTAATTAAAAACAGAACAGGTCACAACAACTGTTTGTGATAAGAGGCATACAGATTATATGTTTTGTCTATTTTTCTGTGATATCTAGAAATTTTTGTGAACTAAGTGCTTTAGAAATGAGGGTTGCTGGCAGGAATGGGGAAACTGGGTGATGGACATTAAGGAGGGCTCTTGATGTAATGAGCACTGGGTATCATATAAGACTGATGAATCGGGCGCCTGGGTGGCTCAGTTCGTTAAGCGACTGCCTTCGGCTCAGGTCATGATCCTGGAGTCCCTGGATCGAGTCCCGCATCGGGCTCCCTGCTCGGCAGGGAGCCTGCTTCTCCCTCTGACCCTCCCCCTTCTCATGTGCTCTCTCTCTCATTCTCTCTGTCTCAAATAAATAAATAAAATCTTTAAAAAAAAAAAGACTGATGAATCACCAAGCTCTACCTCTGAAACTAATAATACACTATATGTTAATTAATTGAATTTAAATTTTAAAAAATGAGGGGAAAAAAAAGAAATACAAAAAAAAAAAAGAAGAAGAAGAAGAAATGAGGGCACCAGGGTGGCTCCGTGGGTTAAGCGGCTGCCTTGGGCTCAGGTCATGATCCCAGGGTCCTGGGATCAACTCCCGGGTCGGGCTTCCTGCTCAGCGGGGAGCCTGCTTCTCCCTTTCCTTCTGCCCCTCCTCCCCACTTGTTCTCTCTCTCTCTTTCTCTCTCTCAAATAAATAAATAAATAATCTTTTTTAAAAAAAGAACTGAAATCAAGGTTATTAGGAAATCTCTGTGTAAAAAAAAAAAACTGAACTCTTATCATCACGTACCTGCGCTGCTGGTAAGTAGATGGTTTTACAGGCCAGTTTGTGCTTTCACTTCTCTTGCTGCCAAAAAATAGTATTTACCACACCAATTGGAGTTACAGTTGATTTATTTCCAAGGATCACAATGAATGTGCATTGCTAAAATTTATTCCTACAAGGTATGTACATTTAAAGGAAAACAGAGGGTTCATGGATTGGGGGAAGACTCGGGTTTACACAAAGTGGTCTGCTTTGGAAAAAGCAGTAGTGGGATTGTGACCAACAAAGTTTGGAAAATATTATACGCTTGATGCCTCCTCTTGGTGAACCTCTATGATTTTCTTTGTTAAAGCGTCTACGAAGTGCAGCCCCCAAACATCTGCTTAACTGTACTTGTTCTACATCATTCAAATTTATTTGACCACAGAAAGCTTTTAACTAGGTATCTGTTTTGCAGAACACATGCTGGGAAATGCTGTTCCGTGTTGTACTGAATCACAATACAGCATTTGGTACTGACATGATGGTCAAAGGCTGAAATGGTTTTTTAAATTTGTGTTGTGCAATTTTTTTAAGTTTGGAAATTTTGTGGCAAAATATATAAGGCACCCTGGTTATCAAAAGGCTCCTCACTTATTGTAATGTGTGCAAACTGCTGTCTCTTTTCTGAGGTCCTGCATGTGCCTCTTCCGGAGAGCTGTTGATTCAGCTGATCTTTGACTAGTTTTCCTTTAATTATGTCCAAAGATAAAAGAAATTCAGATTTCTTAGAAGTAGCTTAATCAATGAGGATAGAGTTAAATACTTATATTTCTAGGACTCAGAGGGCATACAACACATGTTTTATTTCATCTACGTAAATCAATTTAGTATTAAATTGTGCCCGTTTATGTTCTTTATATAATACAAATGAACTTCTCTGGGAAGAATATGGGTTATCTCAGACTAGGTTGCTCTAATGAGACATTTTCTAGCTTCATATTAGGAAAGTATGGAGATACCTTGCAAACAACTGAAAACAAATGCTGAATTTTCCTCTGATGAAAATGTAAAATCATTTAAAATAATTGAAAATAACTCTTTTCAAGTAGAGGGATACTCAGTTTTCTTTGGCGTAAGTCGCTTTATCTTGAAATAATGCCCAAAGACATTTAGGGTAGACTAGCCCTGAACAGAGTGCTTGCAAAGGCTTTGGGATAGAAATCATCATGGGGCAGAACTGACCCAGTAACACTGCCAGGAGGAAGGTGCTTTGATAATTTAAAGTTTTTCCTGCACTGTTATAAAACATGAAATATGATATTCCTATATCGGTGAAATTTTGATTTGCTTACCTTTCTCTATGTAGCTCCAGCATTGATCCGATGTCTGTCTGATGACTTAGTTTGGTAGCACTAAACATGTGAATGGTAAATGTTCTGACATCCCAGAAGACCTGGATGAAGGGAAAGAGGAGAAGTAGGAAACAAGGCTGTTGGGGTCAAGATTGACCTCACTCTCGCTTCCGGGATGGCAGAAAGAGGATTAGCAATGTCCCCTCTGGAGCCATCAGCAGGTAATAGTGCTTTCCTGCTAGTTGATTAGACCCGCAGCTGTTGTGGCCACCTGGGTCTCCTTGGGGAGTGGGGCTGCATCCTGGGGTGTGAGACAAGAAGGCATGGAATCAGAAGGTTTCTGACCACTGTTTGAGTACAGTTTCGCAATGCTGGTTCACTGGCTGCCAGCATATACTCATATGCTTAGAATCATGATTTTTGACAAACAATGGAAATGCGAGATATGACATATAAAATTGAAAGCAGTGGCATAGATCAGAATCGATATGAGGGAAAAGCATCTTCATAGACACAAATTCTTTTCTAAAGACTCTATCTTTCTCTATTACTTTTGACCAGAGCCTGACCTCTCTAAAATCTTCTTGCTGCAAACTAAAGCAATGGTGTCACCTCAACTCTTCCTTGACAGCTTCCTGCCAATAGTCTAGATTTTTAAATACTTCTGCATATTTCTCGAGGCCTTTTCAGCCAGTCCAGCCAGTCATCCCAAGCCATGCAATATAAATGCCATAGTAAGGCTCTTTATGGACATTTTTTAAATGACAGGTGGCACTTATAAAATAGAATTGAAATATGTCTAATTTTGTCACAATGTTTGGCAAAACTACTACTGAACATCTTCAAAGAGATTTTCGTGATTGCGAACAGTCTCCACCAAGAGCATGGTCAGTGACAGACATAAAACTGCTTGAAAGAAGGCAGGATGGGAGGATGTTAATTTATATCTACACTATCAGAGCTGGTCATGAAAATGTTCTCATAGAGGGTATTTTATCAAGAATAACACATGGCATGAAGTGAGGATCGGTGTTTGTTTTTCAGTGAAGCTAAATGTATCTCATTTTTAATGTTATATCTTCAGGCAACTGGGTACAGCTGGCTGGTGACCTCTTGGAGAAATACTGAGCAGAGTTCTTAATTTATCTAATATAAGAGATAGTGTATTACTCGGGACTGAGGAAAATTTATTATCATGACAGGAAAAGATAAAGCATCTAATAACTGAGTGATACCATATGTAGAATCTTTCAAAAATATTTAGTACCTCTACCCTATATAATATCTATCTCAGTTTCATCTGCATCCACTCTTTTTGGGACCTTGTCGTTGCAATCGACAATATAAATTCACCGACTTCCTGAACTTCAGCTAACAAAGTCTTGATTGATGGTTCTAACCGGGAATAGGTATGTGCAGGCAGGAACTGAAAGTTTATTTTCAAGTAGCATCAAGCCAGACACAAATCAGTCAAATCAGGACTTGTTGATGTAGAGACTGGAAGCTGTTCGTGGATAATAGGATGCTTCCATATATCATTTTTATCTTACATCAGGAGACATAAGTGATTCCAGTCATCTTTGAAGAAAACTGTAGGATGAGATATTTATCACTTTGTTTCAAAACAAAATTAACCTTTCAAAAATCTTTAAACTCTATAAAATATAAATTCTCCCTGATGCACAATGTAAGAGAAAGAACATTTCCCGGGCAAGAAGGTGTGAAAACAGTATCAGTTACAACATCCTTTAAACATCTTTTAGGATACCACCTTCACTCATTCCCATCAGAAAGAAATATTTCTTGGGTCTCTAGTGCTACAACTTCAGGTCCAAGAAGCGCTTGATAAAACTAGGCAGACCTTGTCTTTGGGGAGTTTTAAATGTGAGATTTGAGTGCTGAAAACTCAAGTGACATCCTGATTATCTAGGGAATTACCTCAGAGGCATGAGAAATAAGTTCCCAGTAGCAAACTTTTGTTTTGCCAAAATACAAAATGAAGAGGGAATACCAGGAGCAAGACATAATATTGCCATGTCTATCTGAGGTTGAAATGATATTTGATCAAAATGCTCCCAGTTTAGAAGTATGCTTTCATGGGGTACCTGGGTGGCTCAGTCATTAAGCGTCTGCCTTCGGCTCAGGTCATGATCCCAGGGTCCTGGGATCGAGCCCGCATCGGGCTCCCTGCTCGGCAGGAAGCCTGCTTCTCCCTCTCCCCCTCCCCCTGCTTGTGTTCCTCTCTCGCTGTGTTTCTGTCAAATAAATAAAATCTTTAAAAAAAAAAAAAGAAAAAAAAAGTATGCTTTCATAACTTCACAAGCTTTTACCACTGAAAAGAGGCACAGAAATTTCGTAGAGTTTCTAGTCAAAGCCGACAACATTTATTTTCTCTTATAATAGCAGTGGTTCAGTAAAATTAGGTAAGGGTCGGTTTCTGTGTATGTGTGCCTCGTCCTTCTACCCTGCAGCTGTTCCTAGAGCAAGGCTGCCTCTGAAATGGAAACATGGAGGCCTACCAAAAGCCCTGCTACATGCTGCCATTGGTTGATGTATCCCGGAGGATGTTGTGAAAGAGGGTTCTCTAGCCCCTCAATTCTTATTTTAGTAAATTCTTCATCTGTTATATTTTTGCAGTTCCAAACAGAAGAGTTTGTTGCTTGTCTAATCAAAGATGATGCATTGCCTTGAACTGGAGAAATCCACACAATGACAGGGTTACAATGAAAGAACAGGCTTCCATTTAATAACTGAGTGATACCATATGTAAAATCTTGAATGTTTACAAAACTGTGTGGGTGGGTTCATGGAATCAGGCTTTTCCCTGGATTTGGAGACCTGTTTACAGCTGCACTCAAGTAGAAAGGGAAATATCACTGGGCTTGATCAAAATCCCATTTGGGAAAGGATGACCAATTTGGATGGGCTTTTAATCTTCAATTTAAAAACAGTATTAACATCAAGTTTGCTTTTCCTATCTCTTCATTGAAAATTGTTTTAATTATTGTGTTGCCATTTTGCACTTCAGCTTTACATTCGTTGTGAATAAACAAGCATTTGACTATACCTTAACATATTAAGGGATTTATGTTGAGTTTTTAAGAATATAATGGAAGAAATAACCAGGTAAAATAATGATCAAGTTATCTTTGTAAAACATAAAACGGTCATACAAATAAAGTCTTATAGGTGATAACCAATGCATTTAACTTTAATCCTCCTTAGACCTGAAGTACATGTCTCCCTATTGGAAAGGGAATGGATTTGGACATCTGGTTCATCCCCACCAACCTTAGAAGGGGAGGGTCTCATAAAATTGCTTGGGGAGGCCGTGTGACAGGCTGGTTCAGGGTGTGTTTGACAGTTGATTTTCTAATATGAAATACTGTAAAAGAAATGGTTGGAAATGTCCATGAATTTATAGTGGATACTGTTCCATAATCAATCATTCAGTCCTCATACATGTTTTATCCCAGACTTATGAGAATGTTTTTAAGGACCTCCAAAGAAGAGGATTCCAGTTTTCATAAGCAATATATTTCACCATACAACCATCATGAAGTACATGATAGTCTTTAATAACTGCCATATAGTCTGACATATAGTCTTTAATAACTCCATATCCTTGAGCCATAATCTGAGTGATAATAGGGAATTACTTATCCACACTTCTATAAATGCTGATAGCTTTACACATTATTTTAATGTCTTATTTACCTTTCAGCTACCTGAGCCAAATCATGCTAGTCACAAAAAAATAATTTCAGTTAAGTCTAACAATGAATACACTCTTTTTAATACAAAATTTAAAACAGTCCATATAAAGTTAATAGCTGCTTTGATCATCACCCCCAATCTCCCAAAAGCAGCCAACTGATATCAGTTTGGTCTGTAATCTTCTAACACTCCTTCTCGGGATTCATGTAGATCTCTATAAGCCTAGACATGTAAAGGAATGATATTTTTCTTTAAATACACTGCTAGAAATGATATGTGATATTTTTTTTATTTTATGTTTTTTTAAAATTCAATTAGCCAACGTACAGTACATCATTAGTTTCAGATGTAGTGTTCAATAATTTATCAGTTGCATATAACACCCAGTGCTCATCACATCATGGGACCTCCTTAATGCCCATCACCCTGTTACCCCATCCCCTCTACTCACCTCCCCTCCAGCAACCCTCAGATTGTTTCCTATAGTTAAGAGTCTCTCATGTTTTTTTCTCCCTCTCTGATGACTTCCCCTTCAGTTTTCCAAACTTTACCCTATGATCCTCTGCGCTGTTTAGAAATATGTTAATATTTTAAAAATTTTTGCATTTTTGAACCTAGAGTTAGTTGGTCGACAATGCCATTTTGTTGCATTGTATTTTTCTATTAGTATTGATTAACATCTTATTCTAGTCCTAATTTTTCAAATCTTCACTCACCTTCTATATTATGGTCTTAGAAAATGCCATAATATTAAACTAAGAGATCTAAATTGTGCTTTTTAAATGTACTTATCTGCATTTACAGAATAATTTTGAGTCATTAATTTTGAATATAATTTCCCTTAACTTAGATATCTGTTTCTACTGTTCTAGCATATACCCAGCCATTACATCTCTTTCATTTTTTACAATATATTCACATTTCATACATGTACCATGTGACATTAATTGAGACCTCCTAACTTGATCTCAATCTGTATATCACACAGGCCATAAAAAGAGATGACTAACTTATTCTTTCTCTTTTATGCTTTTTTTTAATTCTGAGATAAATTTCATTCCTGTATGTGTTTAGTTTCCATTGCACTGACAAGTTCACTTATAGTTAACATGTGAATTAGATAGCTAGTTTATATAAAGTACATTCTTTAAAAGAGAAGATAAACAGAAATGAGATTCATAATAGGGAATTACTAACTATTCCACTAAATCATTTTCTTCTCTTCTGAAAAAGGAAACACAAGAGCATTCATTTAATAATTACCTCCTGAAAAAATTCACAAACTTAGTAAAATGTTTATTCAAGATCTTTTATTATAGATATGACAATAATGGCTTATTTTAACCACTATCTCTGTGCTCAGTTCGACTACCATGCAAGGAACTCTCAAAGAGGCTTCCATTTTACTCCATGGAGTATAGAAGGGATTCTTGCTGTCCACCCCAAAAAAGATTATAATGGAAAGGGAATTAAACTAGAAGCCAGAACACCTGATTATCAGCCTCTTATCATTATCATAAATGTTGTGAGACTTTGGGCAAGCTGCATTTTAATCTCTGTAAATACTGCTTCCATATAAAGTGAGGGAGTTGAAATAGATATCTCTAAAGTCCACTCCATATCTAGAATTCTATGATATTATGCTGATTAGAAACATAGTATATAAGTGTTCCTTGATAGCTTAAAACTGGAAGTTTAACTTTCATCCTAGAAACACATTTGATGTTGAAATTAGCTGATTTATTTTGAAAGAGCTTAGCTTTGATCTAATGCATAGATTCAGAACATCATGATGTGATTTAAACACAATTTAAACATAAAGTGACAGTCTGCAGAGAGAATTACAGTTAGGTCCAGTTTGTTAAAAGGATCTTATATTGAAATTTTATTCTTAATTAGCCTGAAATTCAAGTAAAATCCTTACAAAACATGGATTACCGTTTGCTTGTTTGTTTGTTTGCTTTATTCTAAAGAGACTTTACATAGAGTTTCAACTAATAGTTGTAATAGAGTGTAAGTAAAACTTCAAGCTTTAATTTATCACAAATATATGCTTTTTAATATTGATTACAAAGTATCATTAAACATATTTAAATGATTTAAAACTACGTTTTAAATTTATGGTTTGCCATAATTATGACCGGATAAAAAATAATCTGAAATAAGTTTTCTTTAAGATCACAATGGAAATCAATATAAATGCAAAGTTCACTGAAAAAATTGGATTCATTTTCTTTGTAGATTACATTTGTATATTTTGTTAATCTGCACTGTGGTGGTAAGCTTCACTTTAACTTGTATTTTAATTTATTTTTTCCTTTCATTACATTTCTGTAGATGTGTACAAATTGTTTATATTTCATACCTAACCTTAGTCAAATTAAAGAAAAAAGGATCATACCTAATAACTACTTGAAAACATTGTTCTAAATTTTAGAATTTTATTTTTTAATTTTTTTAAGATCTTATTTATTTGAGAGAGAGAGACAAACAGAGATAGTGAGAGAGAACATGAGCAGGGAGGAGAGGGAGAAGCAGGCTCCCTGCCAAGCTGGGAACCCGATGTGGGGCTCGATCCCAGGACCCTGGGATCATGACCTGAGCTGAATGCAGACACTTAACTGACTGAGCCACCCAAGCGCCCCTAAATTTTAGAATTTTAAAAAGATTGTTTAAAATCTTGGTTCCAAGGCCTAGATCATATACTTTCAATATAAGTTCTATATGAAGGTTAAAAAAAATGAGATGCAAGAAGCAACTAGTAATAAACTTAATAGGAAAATATTACAAATAAAAATATGAAAAATAAAAAAAATATATATATTGCCAGCTCTCTGAGTTTTATTTTGACCTAATGTAGGGCATTTAAAGAAGAATTTATTAAAATATTGATTGAATGAACTGATGGGAGTATCCTCTTTTCTCTATTTTTCATTCTTTTTATTTATTTTTTCTTCATTAACGATGTAGAATATTTTAAGATGATGTGATAAAGAATATATGACTATTTTTCTGCCTCCAAGGTGCTTAAGCTCCACTTGGAAACTCAATGTTTACAAGAGGAGGAGGAGGAGGAAGAGAGAGAGGAAGGAGGAGAAGAAGGAGGAGAAGAAGGAGGAGAAGAAGAAGAGGAGGAAGAAGAAGAGGAAGAGAAGGAGGAGGAAGAGGGCTGGGAGGAGAAGGAGAAGAAGAGGAAGGAGAAGAAGAAAAAAGAGGAGGAGAGGACAGAGAAGGAGAAGAAGAAGGAGAAGAAGAGGAGGAAGAAGAAGGAGAAGAAGGAGGAGGGGGAGGAAGAGGTGGTTTGGGGCACCTGGGTGGCTCAGTTGGTTAAGCGTCTGCCTTCTGCTAAGGTCATGATCCCAAGGTTCTGGGATTGAGCCCGTATGGGCTCCCTGCTGAGCAGGGAGCCTGCTTCTCCCTCTCCCTCTGCCTGCCACTCCGCTTGCTTGTGCTCCCTCTCTCTCTCTCTCTTTCTTTCTCTGTCAAATAAATAAATAAAATCTTTAAAAAAAGAAGAAGAAGAAAGAGGTGGTGGTGGTGGTGAAGGAGGGGGAGGAGGAGGGGGAGAAAATGAACATATTAATTATTGGTAAGTGGCAAATTGATTTTATTATAAAGCCAAGGAATTAAGATGAGTGAAGAACAAACATTTCTACTGGATCTTATAGAAGGTAAAAAGGAATTTGAATTGACCCTTGAGGCTAATATATGGAAATAAATGAAAAGGGAATATACACATTACTCCTGCAGCAAAGAGTACAGATATGAATATAGATACAGTTATGCAAATAGCATGATCAGATACAAATGGGTAAATCCTAGATCTTTCTTGTAGGTAGAAAAATATAAATTTTTGAGACAATACATTTTTAGATTAAAAAATAAATAGGGTTAGAACAATTTTCTTGAATACAGTTTTGCATAATTTTAATAGAAAGAAATGAAGATAAAAAGAAACAATTTAAAAGATGAATAAATTCAGTCTTGTTTTACATAATAGGAATGGTGAAACCTTTGACAAACTTTTTGCAAAAGTGATTTGAGCAAAACTAATGCTTTAGAAAGTGTCTTTTGGCAGTAGTGTGTAGGGCGTATTTAAGGGAGCAAGAAGATAGCTGAGGGGATTGTTAAACTAGCCATATAAGAATGATAGCTTGGACTGGAAGGTGTTAATAACAGTGGGGATGGAAAGAAAGGGAAAAATGAAGGCAACATGGAGTGGAAGAATTTACTGAATATGATCATTAAGTAGATTGGAAAAAAAGCATCAGGAAGGATTACAAGAATGCAAGTGTGAAAACTTGGAAAATGTTGGCTTGTCTAAGAGAACAGGAAGCTGTTTGGAGGAGAACCAAATCTGGGAAAATCTTGATGTATTTGATCAACATAAGGAGTTTGAGGCAATGATCACACTTTCCACTGAAAACAACATTTTTATAGGGCTGACCCAGAGAAGTTTGGAAAACTTAGAGATCCTTTTACTGGAGTTTATGGTTGAAGTCATCAGAAGACATGAAATGTCCAAGGAAGAAAATAAATGAAGAGCAGAGAGATAAAAAATATGAGTCATGTGGCACAATTTAAACAATCATTGAAAAAGAGCTAAGGAAACAGAAGCAGTACATTGAGAGTAAGGAATAAAAATAGAACCCTCTAATGCCTGTGAAATCAAGGAATAATTTTAAGCAGAAGATGTTCAACGTGTCACACAGCTTGGAAAAAATTAGGAGTAATGATCACAAAAAAAAAAAAGTTTTGATATTTACATGAGGAGATCACTGGTTAATTTCAATTAAGGCAGGTGGGAGAGGTCAGAAACTACATCATAGAATTAAGTCATGAAGTTATTACATGGAAGTATACCAAGAGTGGGGTGTTCTTGAGAGTTGTATGATAGAAGAGAAACACATTTTGGTTCCTATTTGGGTTTAGGAGTAGAAACAGTACAAACTTAGAGTAAATTTGGGGCACCTGGGTGGCTCAGCTGTTAAGCGTCTGCCTTCGGCTCAGGTCATAATCCCAGGGTCCTGGGATCGGGCCCTGTGTCGGGCTCCCTCCTCAGCGGGGAGCCTGCTTCTCCCTCTCCCTCTGCCTATCTGTGCTCTCTCTCTATGTTTCTGTCAAATAAATAAATAAAATCTTAAAAAAAAAAAATTCTCATTCTTTCAGGAAACCATTTGGTTCAGAAACAAAACAGATATGGACATTGAACAAAACAATTCAGAACCAGACATTATCTAAAACTCATTACCTAGGTTGGACTTATTGACATATCTGGGCTCCCTGACTACTCTTTGCACTGTAACCACCCACCTACGTAAGGTGGTGACTTCTTGAAACTTACAGAGGAGGCAAGCAAAACAACGGAGTTAAAAGTATGTTGTAATTTGCACTTACCAGCTAAGGAAGTGTACCCATGCAAGAGAAACCATCTAGGGAAAATACGTATTGTTGGGGGATTTGGAGGCTTCAGGAAGAAGCCCCTAGACTTTTTCAAAGATGGGGGCAAAACACTCCTAGAATCAGAATTTTGTCCAACAGAGAAAGTTATAAATGGTAAGATGAAGGCTTTCTTTCTTTTTTTACCCTGAACTTTGATGAATGTATAATTTATGATCTTAGTTTTGTTCTCAAACCATACTAATGGTTCTAATCAAAATTCACCTGGGGTGATTATTTAAAAATAAACTTCTGAATGATGTATTATATTATGCATTTTAACATGGTCACCTATCATCATTTAGGAAAATTAGGAAAAAAAAATATAGTCTCGTTAAGCACTATTAGTTTTTATCTTCTCCAGCCAAAAGTTTCAAGGCAATGATAACAAAGAAAAAAACAGGTGCCCAGATTAATTATCTTATGGTATATTGCACAATAGTGATAGCCAACGCCACAAAGCAGATCATTGACATTCTGAACTATTTTATTAACTCCATTTTAAATTCTACACTAAACTTGATGCAAAGTGAAAAAAAGCCACAAAAATTTAAAGGGGTGTAACTACTAAGGGAAATAAAATATATGTTGCAAATAAGATGAGTTAAAATCTAAAACATATTAATTTAAATTATGATGAAAATTATTATAGAGTACATAATCAAAAATATGTACGATAGAATTCTGGATATGACAGATTTCCCATGCCAATTATTATTTTTCAAGTCAATTGATGCCATCCATTCAAAATTACTCAAGCAATTAACAAGTACAGATGTTTTATTTATATATTGGTTTATTTATTTTTTTTTTTTATAAATCTTTTTTTTTTTTTTTTTAAGATTTTATTTATTTATTTGAGAGAGAGAATGAGAGAGAGAGAGCATGAGAGGGGGAGGGTCAGAGGGAGAAGCAGGCTCCCCGCCGAGCAGGGAGCCCGATGCGGGACTCGATCCCAGGACTCCAGGATCATGACCTGAGCCGAAGGCAGTCGCTTAACCAACTGAGCCACCCAGGCGCCCTATATATTGGTTTAAAATTACGTTCTTAACCAAGAGATTACAAATAAGGTCACCTGCATTCTATGTTATTTTAACATCATATAAGACAGCTGCTGAAAAATATTTATACAGCTTGGTATTTGGGGAAAAAAAGTAGAAGTTACTTTCAATTGCACAAAAAGAGGTACATTCGTTAACCAACACTTACCACCTTATTGTGGTAATAGAAGCCCAATATTTAATTTTTTATCTCAACATACAGAATAGAATTTTTCTGAAATTTGAATCCAGGAAACATCCTTGTAGATTTTCAGTTGGGTTGACCTTGCTTAAATAACTGTTAGATCATTTTAATAGGAATAGTTCATTTCTTCTACAATCTTTCTTTCCTTTTTTTCTTTTTTTTCCTCCTTTACCAGTTTTCCTTATACCTACAACAGTTGGATTTTATACCATTCTCAGTTTCCAGTATCTTGAACTCTGAATTGTGTACCTTGAAGCAGATGTAAAGCAACAGAATTGTGGAGTAGAGAAGTAAGACCTTTGATGATATAAAGATGTTAACATATTCAAACTTAGTACCGCCTGTGATCTCTCTTTAAAAAGCAAGAATGAGGCACCTAAAGGTCACGATGCTGAGAGTAATTCTGGAAATATATTAAAAAAAAAACAACAAGACAAAAAATGCTTGAGAAGTTATAGCAAGAAGATAAAATAATAATGAAGAATTATTCTAGGTTCTGTTATCCATCACTGATGCCAAAACCTATGAAAGGCTGTTATCAACATATGCTAATGTGTAGACTGATGCTAATTAGACAAGTTTTACTCCACACATAAGTCTGGCTCTTGCAGTTATTGCTAGTCATAAACATAAGGGGTTACTGATTTAATGACAGGCAGAATTTCCTGCTGAGCCAGGAAGAAAATAATGGTTTAGAGATTAAAGTGTAAAGTGTTAACCAGGAGACGTATTTAAAACAGCTAACAATTTTTTTTGGAGGAAGGACATGCTTATATTAGTTTAAGGTAGAGAAAGGAACAATAGTATTTATAACTTCATTTAATTATTTATTAAACAACGGGAACTTTTGAACTTTTTTCAGGTAGAATAAATTCATTTTTCGCTCTTTTTTTGCTGAGATAACCACTCCATAACCAAGGATTAAAAAGGAAAACATCAGGATATTCTACTCAACTCTTTCGGCAAAATGATTCAGGGAATAGAGGAGACTGTGTGTGTGTGTGTGTGTGTGTGTGTGTGTGTGTGTGTGTGCGTGCGCGTGTGTGTGTGTTAAAAAGGAGGATTATGAATAAAAATATTTTATGAAAAAGGAGAAAATCTCAGTTTTCTCACCATCCTTCAAAAGACAAATTGTTCATTTCACCATTAGCCATCACTCTACTAAATTTCACCACAGGATCTCTACCCTTGCATTCTTGACTTGCTCCTTTGAGACAACATAAAAGGGAGACTTTACAACAGGATTGTAAAACATGAGGTCCTGTAGGTACTTTAAGTTCCTATACATATGTATGTATTTTCAGTATAATTTTTTTAACTGAAAAAAATGTATTTATTAGTTTTCTTTTTCCTTTACAACGAATCTTTACTCCCTACCCAGAAAAGTAGATCTGAACAAATAAGAAATGAAAAATCAAGTATAGGGAAATTGCCTAATATCCACGCAGTGATGACTGCTGTCTGTGAATTGTAACTGAAACATTTTCTCCTGGATGAAACATTGATAAAAAGTTCAAGCGGAAACTCACAAAACACTCTATAACTGTTCTGTATTTATACAATTTATGGTACAGCCTCCCGTAAGTGAAGCTTCATTTTATCTCTTGTGTAAAATTCTACAAATTATTTCAGGAAACTGAGGCTCAGAAAAATTTAACTAATTTACTTAAGGTCAGAAGGTTAATTAGTGTGAAAGATGACACCAAATTTCTAGGGCTTGTTGTTTATTCCTCTCCATTCTCCATTATATTGTCCATGGAACATTGAATTTACAAAGGAAATGAGCAAGAACAAATGTGCAGCCAGGTAAAAGAAACAAAATGTGTAGTCTTTACTTATTTGTTTTCTGAAAGAATAGAGAATGATGACATTCATTCTAGATTGCATCTAAGTTGACCTTGAATTGTGTAACTCTCCATTTTTCCCCTTTTAACATTAGCACTCTTCCATACTTGGTGAATCATTTATTTATTACTAGATCTCCAGTGGCTGGAAATAGCACCTGGTGCATAGCAGATACTCAGTAAATATTTACAGAATAAATAAATTGTAGTTTGTATCTGCAACATTCTAATATTTTTAACTCACCAAGTGAATTAAGGCAAGCCTCGAAATTGAACCACCCATACTAACAAATTGTCTGTTAGCTAAACACGGTTTGGATCATTTTAGTGCTGTTCTATTACTGTCACTCTTTGGGAGTCTATTAACGGGATATGTTCGAGTGTCAACCATCCTGGACAAACAGTAAATAGGAAGGTGCAAAACGTGGGGATTTTTTCTTCTGGCTGCAATACAATCAAACACTTGTATTAAAAATGGGACATGTTATGGCTGACGCAGGAAAACACTTGCCTGCCTATTCTCTCCCACTATGCAAATTTTAAATAAATATTAAAGAATCAAACAATCATTAGGTGGTATGCCATTTATTTTCTTTTAATCTATTGTTATGTTTCCATTGCATATCTATTCACAATTTGCCTTTCTATCTTGCAGCATGTAAGCTGTACTTAATGCTATTGAGTGTGTCTTGTTTTTATGTGTATTTTGACAGACTCTTTGTTACAGTTATGCTTGTTATTTCCAGTAGAATGCATATGTTATAGATGAAAATAAAATTGACTTCCTGTAAAAGTATTTCAGAAGTTTAAGTTTATGATAAAATGTGTGATGAGCTGGTTTTGATTCAGTCAATATTGAATAGAGATATAAATTTCCAATAGTCCTACTGCATAGGACTCACACATATGCAACAGGATGTCTGGCCATGGGGTGAATGGGAGGGCAAAGTGTGTATTCATGCTTTCATTGGGGGAATGTTTCTCCCACCAAGGCCCTTAACACTCAGACTGCTTTTCCCCACAGGTTGGTGTCCATTAATCTTACCACCTCCTGCCCAGCTGAGTCAGCACCTTCCAGATTTGGAACTTTGTCTCCACACCAAGCAAATGGCTCTTTGGTTGTCAAATCTTATCCAAGAGGAATAGCCAGCACAGTGGGAAATGACCAGACCTTATACATTTGCAGTTCAAAAGACATTAAGAATTTTCGTCAAAGTAAATAGACTTCTTTGAATGTTTATTATCACCTAGATGATCTCGAAAGTGAGAATGAGTATTTCTCCACCAAAATTAAATGTTTAATTCTTCAAAAAAGAAACGCAAAAAAATAAATAAATAAATAAATGTGTCCATTTATTATCTTCTTGTAAAATAAACTCTCCCAAACTATATAAGCACCTCTGAATTTCAGGTAGGCTTAATTCATTCATTTTTTGAGTATTTGGGGATATTCTATCTTTGACTAATAATTTCTTATCTATTGATGATCATTTTTTTTCTGGATGGGGCAATCTCAACAGTCTTTAGGATGATCTTTGACTTCATGCGGAAATAAAAGCTCATGATAAGACACCTATTAGATCTTGCTAACGAAACACAAACATTTTAGAAGTTACAGATTTCTAGATAAGCTGAATTCCAGATATTTCACATATATTTTTGCATATCTGAGAACAACAAAGCACATGCTTTCTAAGTACATGCTTCTTTTCAGACTGCCAGAGATGAAACATTTTATTAGCTGATCCTCAACTTAAAGCTGCATCCTTTAAAATCTGTGCTGCAGTTTTGATTGTAAACAACCGCTAAATATTAAAGATACATAAGCTGAAGAGTACATCATACTGGGGACAGGGCAAAGGAAGAGACACATTCACATTTAGGGCATTTTCTCAGTGCACGCCGGGTATTTCCCTTTCACAAATATTTCTTTATAGCTGCGATTCTACAGTCCTTGATGGAATATGTCTCTTAGGTCGAGAAACTCTAAAACCCTGATGGCAGGTGCCATACCTTGTTCACATGTTTACAAACATAATGACATCTCACACAACAAACAAGATGTAACAGTGTTGTTTGAATTTGAGCTGGGCAAGTGTGGGCTCTGGCCTAGGGTTGGGAAGGTATGCTTGCCGACTGGAAACCAGTCATTCCCAAACTTCAGTGCTGAGGGAATTGGGTAAGGTGCCCGTGCAAAATTTATTTTCAGGGGCTTCATACACAGGCATTCTTGTTCCGTAGGCCTGAATGTGGCTTCAGAATCTGAACTTGGGTTAGCATCACAATGCTACAGACGTGGGTGTTCCCTGGAAAATATTTGACAAGAAGGCTTTTTAACACCTACCGCCTACTGTCGCGCGTGGGTCCATCTCTGTAGTCTGTCAGGAAGCTCATTTTCAGGGCCACCCCCTTACCCCACGATGGCTCCCAGGCTGTCTCACACGCTTGCTTTTGCACAGAACAAGGAGGCCGCTGCTTGAGGGGGATGCACAGGTGATCGGCAGCTGGCAATCGTGGAAGGTCGGCTCTAATTACCGTGCCTCATTTGCATGAGAAATTTTGAAAGACGAAAACTAAAGTGACTGTGGTGTTTTTCTGCCAACAAATTACCTGGCCGGCGGGAGGGTGTCACTGCTCATCAATTCTGACACCGTGGAAGCTGCTGCTTGTGTGATTAAGGAGAAGTGAGATACTGCCTCAGAGAGTTACCTTGCTGGGAGTAATTACTGGGGGTGTCAACAGGCTGGGGAAAGAAGGGGGTCTACTTGCCATTCTAAGAATGAAGATCGTGAATGATGAAAGGGCTGAGTCTGGGGATCATAAACGTTCCTCTCCCTCCTCTCGGTTTACTCGTTTGTCACTGGTTCTAAGAGCCTGAGAAAGAGCTCAGAGAACAGACGGTAATGAGGTGGTTAAGAACCAACCCCCCGTTACTTATTCCGTGGATTCCTGAGACATCTCTCAGATGAAGTTACAGTTCTGAAACGCAATTTGTTGCTGGGTGGATCTCAAGAACCAACAGGAAGGATTAGGGACAGGAGGAATCATCAGAAATAGTTGGATAAGAACTTCTCAAGAAAATAAAGGAATGGGAGTCCACCTTTTCCAAGGCCAGACTATTTGAAGCACCTTGAGCTTTGGTCTGTTGTCAAAGAAATCGACAGACTTCCTTCACAAATTTGAAACTGCTCTAAGTTTATGTCTTTCCTCTTTATTGGGCTTGCTTCAGGTTCTCATACTGTCTCCACGCTTCCCACACAGAAAAACAAGCAGATCCTGATTTTCCTAAGTTCTTCCTTGTAGCCACAGCCATGCAATAGCAGTTTGGAGCCCCCTCTTGGAGATGGAGTATATTTGGACATTTGCCAGGAGGCAAGTGCAGGCTAGGGTTAGTGAGTAGAGGCCTTTTCATCTGGTTTACATAGCACAGAGTTCCCCCCATCATCAACACTGATCACTTCAGAGTTCTGTAGTTCTGTTCTGTGTTAACCCTCTCGGACCCCTATGGCCTCTGGGAGACCTGACCCCTACTTTGAGACACATTGAACTGGAAATAATAACTCCCATATGGGAGAAGAATACTTCAGCCGCAAGAGCTTATCAAGCTTTGTTTTTTCTATGACTACTTAGAAAAGGAGTGTGTATTGGAAGCGATTCTCTCAGCTTATAGCTATTTTGATAGGGGTTCTATATTTAATAAAGGTTAAATCCATTGAAACTGTGAGTCAAAGGCACTTTTCATGGCCAACAATTTCACCTACTTTAGAAGCCCGTCTCTTCCCGCTCTCCCCATGTCTACTCAAAGCGGGAAATGGGTGACATTGGCTTTGTTTAATAGGCAAATGGCCCCTCTCCCAAAGAATATGAATAAGAATTTTCAATCTGAACTTGTACATCACTCTTATATGTCTCTCTCCTCTACACAAAAGAAAGCTCTTTCGGTAATTGCAAGACTTAATTAGGCTGTGTTCACACAAAGCCTTCCTTTGTTCACCTACCAACAGGCTGCTTTCACTGATGGTTCTCTGACTCTCTGAAGACTATTCTTTTCCTAAGTTTTACACAGACTTCTATTTTCAGCTTTAGAGTCCTACGATATAAGTGCTCTGCATTCCAGTCCCTGGTGTCTGTGTCTCTCCCTCATCCCTATTACAGATAACTCCTTCCATGGCTAATGGCAATCTGATCACCTTCCCGGTAGGCCAGCTCCTAGCTTTCAATGGGACAGAAACAGATTTTCAGAACAACAGTGATGCTTTGGCAATAATGGTCCACTCAACAGCTGGTTCCTTTCTACTTCCACTTTCCCATCTTTATCAGAGCTCTAGCAAGAGCAGGGAAGGGGGAGGGAGAATAATAAACACCTAAAAAATGTTAGAAAGATGTTCTGGTGACTACACTGTACACATTTAAGCTATATTTCTTTTAGGAGTGAAAGGAAAGAAAGCACATCTTATATCTGTTCACAGATTTCAAAAAAGTTTAGATTCTTTATTAGCTAATTTATGGCAATAATATTCTGAGCATTACCCAGTATTACTCTTTGAAATTACCTCTTTTCTCTCCTCTGCTTATGAAAATTCTACTGCAACATTTCATGACACTTTTTGAGTTAACATGTAAAAGGTCTCTGTCCTAGAGATTATTATTTTCCTTCCAGGGTAATAAGCTTAAAATTTGCATATCTTTCAGAGTCTGACATCTATAGACTTAAATCTATGGTAATTCTTCCACTAACATAAAAAGAAATGGAGTCTCAGTTGTTAGTGAAGAAGTTCTCACTGCCTGGTATATAGTAACCCCTCCAGAAAAAAGGAACTTTTTATCATGACTATTCCTATCCTGTGGCAAGTGATGCTTGTAACCTGTTGTATTCAAAAGAATACCCATAGATCCCCATATAAAATAGTTAAAAAAAAAGATTTATTTATTTATTTTTGAGAGACAGAGAGAGAGAGAGACAGAGAGAGAAAGTAGGGAAAAGGGACAGAGGGAGAGATAAATTTAAGCAGACTCCATTCTGAGAATGGAGCCCAGGGTGGGGCTCGATCCCATGACCTTGAGATCATGACGCTGAGATCACGACCTGAGCCCAAACCAAGAGTCGGGCTGTCAAAGGACTGTGCCACCCAGATGCCTCTATAAATAGTTTTTGAAATCACTAATTTCTTTTATAAAGCTTTCTGTTAATCTATTAAACACAAATATTAGTTTACATTATCATGACATTATAATTTAAAAGATAATGCAAGGTCCAGAGAAAGATGTTTTAAAATCATATACATTTCACTACAATAAATATGCACTCAGTAATCTTGAGTTGCCATCAAACACTATTACAATTAATCAGGATATTTCTCACCTGTTCCAGAAGAAAACAATGTACTACTCTTCCAAGATTTGCTAATGGAATACCAGTTCTGACACTTCCATGGGTGTTAGGTTGCAAAAAGATTTCATTTGGAGTTAAATAAAATTAACCACAGTTGTGTATATATGTATGCTTGGATTTGTGTTTTTCTGCTAAAATTCACAGATTTGTATATACTAGTGTACTGTTCTTTCCAAGATGGGAGTACCCCATAAGCTTTCCTCAATTAACTGGACAGAGAAACCCCCCTGAGGGAACATCTCATGAGATTAGAGTTCTATGGTACATATTTTATTCGAATTCACCATTGGTTTTTCTTAGAGTTTCAGGGCTGTCCATAACTTAGAGACATTTAGCAGCAGTTTGCCAAATATCAAAAACAAAACAATATAAACATTGGTTTTAACTCTTCTAATGAGAGAATTATCCTTACAATTCTCAGAAGATGTTTGCTTAATTTCCCTCACTTCCTCGTCAATGCTTTGTCTGCTGCATGCCCCTGCATTTTTTCTCTACCACAACTATAAGAACACAGGGTACATCTCTTGTTTATCATAAATTTGCCAGTATGATCACTTTTCTGAAAGAAGTATCCTTTTTCAGTTCAGAGAGAAGTCATTTCCTTGATTTGCAGATATTTCTGCAGAGACAGATTTTGTTTACGAGTTAATTTATTTGTACGTACAACTGGCCCTGTTTTATAGCCACTCATCTCTACTTGATTTCTTCTTTTATAGTTTGGCCTATGATATTAGCTGTACTCTATAAAGTTACTTAGAGTACGTACTCTTCCAGTTTATTGCAGAATGTACTTATTAAAATAATATTTAAATAAAACGTGTAATTAAAAATTTTTTATCATTGTGAAAATATGTGTCTTTGGAAGAAATAAATTGCTTACATCTAATGGTAAACAAGTTGGTAACAGTGTTCTGTATTTAGTTCCAGACATTTTTCTATGAAGGTTAAATCCAGTTTTTAAACAGACCCATTACTGATGATTTGCTCTACATATGAACCTCCTTAAACTCTCATCTTTGTTTTTTTTTTTTTTTTTTTTTTTTTTTTTTTAAGATTTTATTTATTTGCGAGAGAGACAATGAGAGACAGAGAGCATGAGAGGGAGGAGGGTCAGAGGGAGAAGC